>NW_006788592.1:1549303-1637933 GCF_000442215.2 Lipotes vexillifer
TGCTGAACTCTGTAAAATATATCCCTTTCCTACTTGTATGTCTCAAGGGCATTTAAAACTTGATGTGTCCAAACTGGACTTCACTGATGCCTTCCCCATCTTAGTTAATGGCTCCATTTAAAAACCTTACAGTATCAATTGACTCTTTTTTTAAATTTATTTTTTTTATATAGCAGATTCTTATTAGTCATCAATTTTATACACATCAGTGTATGCATTTCAATCCCAATCTCCCAATTCATCACACCACCACCCCACCCCCCGCTTTCCCCCCTTGGTGCCCATACATTTGTACTCTACATCTGTGTCTCTATTTCTGCCTTGCAAACCAGTTCATCTGTACCATTTTTCTAGATTCCACATATATGGATTAATATACGATATTTGTTTTTCTCTTTCTGACTTACTTCACTCTGTATGACAGTCTCTAGGTCCATCCGTGTCTCTACAAATGACCCAATTTCGTTCCTTTTTATGGCTGAGTAATATTGCATTGTATATATGTACCATATCTTCTTCCATTTGTCTGTCGATGGGCATTTAGGTAGCTTCCATGACCTGGCTATTATAAATAGTGCTGCGATGAACATTGGGGTGCATGTGTCTCTTTGAATAATGGTTTTCTTTGGTATATGCCCAGTAGTGGGATTGCTGGGTCATATGGTAATTCTATTTTTCATTTTTTAAGGAACCTCCATACTGTTATCCATAGTGGCTGTATCAACTTACATTCCCACCAACAGTGCAAGAGGATTCCCTTTTCTCTACACCCTATCCAGCATTTGTTGTTTGTAGATTTTCTGATGAGGCCAATTCTAACTGGTGTGAGGTGATACCTCACTGTAGTTTTGATTTGCATTTCTCTAATAATTAGTGATGTTGAGCAGCTTTTCATGTGCTTCTTGGCCATCTGTATGTGTTCTTTGGAGAAATGTCTATTTAGGTCTTCTGCCCATTTTTGGATTGGGTTATTTTTAATATTGAGCTGCATGAGCTGTTTATATATTTTGGAGATTAATCCTGTGTCTGTTGATTCATTTGCAAATATTTTCTCCAATTCTGAGGGTTGTCTTTTGATCTTGTTTATAGTTTCCTTTGCTGTGAAAAAGCTTTTAAGTTTCATTTGGTCCCATTTGTTTATTTTTGTTTTTATTTCCATTACTTTAGGAGGTGGGTCACAAAAGATCTTGCTGTGATTTATGTCAAAGAGTGTTCTTCCTATGTTTTCCTCTAAGAGTTTTATAGTGTCCAGTCTTACATTTAGGTCTTAATACCTTTTGAGTTTATTTTTGTGTATGGTATTAGGGAGTGTTCTAATTTCATTCTTTTACATGTAGCTGTCCAGTGTTCGCAGCACCATTTACTGAAGAGGCTGTCTTTTCTCCATTGTATATCCTTCCCTCCTTTGTCATAGATTAGTAGAGCATAGGTCCGTGGGTTTATCTCTGGGCTTTCTATCTTGTTCCATTGATCTATATTTCTGTTTTTGTGCCAGTACCATATTGTCTTGATTACTGTAGCTTTGTAGTATTGTCTGAAGTCAGGGAGTCTGATTCCTCCAGCTCCTGTTTTTTCCCTCAAGACTGCTTTGGCTATTCGGGGTCTTCTGTGTCTCCATACAAATTTTAAGATTTTTTGTTTTAGTTCTGTAAAAAATGCCATTGGTTATTTGATAGGGATTGCATTGAATCTGTAGATTGCTTTGGGTAGTATAGTCATTTTCACAATATTGATTCTTCCAGTCCAAGAACATGGTATATCTCTCCATCTGTTTGTGTCATTTTTGATTTCTTTCATCAGTGTCTTAAAGTTTTCTGAAGACAGGTCTTTTACGTCCTTAGGTAGGTTTATTCCTAGGTATTTTATTCTTTTGTTGCAATGGTGAATGGGATTGTTTCCTTAAATTCTCTTTCTGATCTTTTGTTGTTAGTGTATAAGAATGCAAGAGATTTCTGAGCATGAATTTTGTATCCTGCAACTTTACCAAATTCATTGATTAGCTGTAGTAGTTTTTTGGTGGCATCTGTAGGATCATCTATTTATAGTATCATGTCATCGGCCCAGAGTGACAGTTTTACTTCTTCTTTTCCAATTTGGATTCCTTTTATTTCTTTTTCTTCTCTGATTGTTTTGGCTAGGACTTCCAATACTATGTTGATTAATTGTGGTGAGAGTGGACATCCTTGTCTTGTTCCTGATCTTAGAGGAAATGCTTTCAGTTTTTCACCATTGAGAATGATGTTTGCTGTGGGGTTGTCATATATGGCCTTTATTATGTTGAGGTAGGTTCCCTGTATGCCCACTTTCTGGAGAGGTTTTATCATAAATGGGGTTGAATTTTGTCAAAAACTTTTTCTGCATCTATTGAGGTGATCATATATTATTTTATTCTTCAATTTGTTAATATGGTGTATCACATTGATAGATTTGCATATACTGAAGAATCCTTGCATCCCTGGGATAAATCCCACTTGATCATGGTGTATGATCCTTTTAATGTGTTGTTGGAGTCTGTTTACTAGTATTTTGTTGAGGAGTTTTGCATCTATATTCATTAGTGATATTGGTCTGTAAGTTTCTTTTTTTGTAGTATCTTTGTCTGGTTTTGGTATCAGGGTGGTGGTGGCCTTGTAGAGTGAGTTTGAGAGTGTTCCTTACTCTGCAATTTTTTTGGAAGAGTTTGAGAAGGATGGAAGTTAGATGTTCTCTAAATGTTTGACAGAATTCACCTGTGGGGCTTCCCTGGTGGTGCAGTCGTTGAGAGTCCGCCTGCTGATGCAGGGGACACGGGTTCGTGCCCCGGTCCGGGAGGATCCCGCATGCCGCGGAGCGGCTGGGCCCGTGAGCCATGGCTGCTGAGCCTGCGCGTCTGGAGCCTGTGCTCCGCAATGGGAGAGGCCACAACAGTGAGAGGGCCGCGTACCGCAAAAAAGAAAAAAGAAAAAGAAAAAAAAAGAAAAAGAATTCACCTGTGAAGCCATCTGGTCCTGGACATTTGTTTGTTGGAAGATTTTTAATTACACTTTCAATTTCATTACTTGTGATTTGTCTCTTCATATTTTCTATTTCTTCTTGGTTCAGTCTTGGAAGGTTATACCTTTCTAAGAAATCAATTGACTCTTCTCTTTCTCTCATACTCCACATGTAATCCATCTGGATATATTTTGTTTTTGATATATTTCTTAGCACTTCCATTACTGCTACATTGATCCAATCCATCTCTCACTTGGATTGCTGCATTGGCCTCCTTGAAGGTTTCCTTGCTCTGATCCTTGCTCCACTAGGATCTTTTCACAGTAGAGTAACCAGAATAAAGCCAGTCTTACAGTAACCTAAAAGGCTATCCTAGCATTTAATTTACTTATTTAATTTTCTCATGATTTCTTTTCTTTTTTAAAATTAATTAATTTTATTTATTTATTTTTGGCTGCATTGGGTCTTTGTTGCTGCATGCGGGCTTACTCTAGTTCTGGCGAGTAGAGGCTACTCTTCATTGCAGTGTACAGGCTTCTCATTGTGGTGGCTTATCTCATTGCAGAGCATGGGCTCTAGGCGCATGGGCTTCAGTAGTTGTGGCTCACGGGCTCTAGAGAGCAGGCTTAGTAGATGCTCTTAGTAGATGTCGCACATGGGCTTAGTTGCTCCACGGCATGTGGGATATTCCCAGACCAGGATTCGAACCCGTGTCCCGTGCATTGGCAGGCGGATTCTTAACCACTGCGCCACCAGGGAAGCCCTATTTTCTGTTTTTCTCTCAAGAATGTATGATGCCCAAAGGCAGAAATCTGTGTCTGTTTTGTTCATGGATATGCTTAAGCACCCAAAATAGTATATTCTTGGCACAAAATAGTTGCTCATTTTTCATAAATTCACAAAACAGATATGCAATTCAATAAGCCATATACTATTATTGCTTCTACTTTTCAGATGTGAAGAACAAATAATAGCAAGGTGAAGTAACCCAAGGATACTTAACGGCAGTTGCAGAGCCAGGATTTAAGCCTAAGCACTGCTTCTGGAGTCTGAATTTTTAATCTCTAGACTGGGTATTGCAATCAACCATTGTATTTTTTTCAGTTAGATTGTGGCTAATATTTTACTGCCTTACCATTTTGAAATTAGGCATTACATCTGCCTTGCTTTGGCCAGTGTAAAGCAGAAGTGGTGAAGGAATCTGTTGAACAATTTTCATTTTCCATTTTTCTCATGCCATGGTGCAGAGATACCAATATTTAGGGCCCTGAATATACACCATATGTAATAGATTGCCCTTCCAACTGACCAAGGACATGAAACATGAGTGAGAAAAAAACCAAGGTTATTTAGAGGGATTACTTATCACCATAACATAACCAGTCCAGAATAATACAAGCATTTATATTTTTCTTCATATAGATTCACGCAATGATATTCCTAGGCAGTGGTTGTTTGTTTATGTGTGTGAAGTATATGTTATTTTGTGTGCTTTCAGGGTGGTATAATTTTGGCTTTAGAAGTTTGGTTGAAATATTTTTTAACATATTTCAGGTACTGTATTTCAAGTAGAGTAAGGCATCTGATATTTTTATATTGATTTAAACTATAACTACTGTTCTTAAGATAAATTCAATCTAAGATGTTATACCTCAGTTCTCTTCCATTTCCATATATATAATTCTGCCACCTGCAAGTAATGCTAATTTTGTTTCATTTCCAATAGTAATATCTCTTATTTCTGTCTCATGCTTTATTACTTTTGAGAGAATGTCCAGATAATGTTAAAAAATAATGATGTCTTTGTCTTGCTCCTGATTTTAATGGGAATGACTATAGTGTTTCACTATAAGTATGTTGTTGGCATTCTGTTTAAAAAATTTTTATCATGTCAAGCAAGTAACTTTCTATTCTGATGTTTCTACATATTTCTTTTCTTTTTACCCAAATGTGGGTAAAATGCCTTTTTTTTTTTACTTATTGAAATAACCACGTGGTATTTACTTTAACCAGTAGGATTGATATTAATACATTAATACATATTAATACAGATTACAATGATTTCCAAATGTAATGATGGTAGTTTTGAATTATTATCTTGCTAAATGACACTTCTCAGTAATTTTTTTCCCTGAAGACCTTCCACCTTTAAGATGAGGCTTATAGCTTCAGAAAAGAAGAATATGAATATTGCCTCTGGAAGGAGAAGATATTAAAGTAGCTTCTTCCAGACCTTAAGGGAAACTGAAAGCCCTTTCTGTTTGAAAGATGGGTTTCCAGGAAGAGCGAAGCACATGGTAGTTTCTGGGTGTTAGAGAGCACAGGCTGCTAAACATGAAATTCATACTGTTCTATATGCACAGATGGAACTAGGCATGGGGAATAAAGACATTTCCTAATTTTTCCATACTTAATATGTTCTTAGAATTAAAAAAAACATTTTTACTACTAAATAAGGGCAGAAGTTTAAAGCTTCTGAATGGTGACTACTGAATACTTGTGGTCTAGGAGCTGGATATTTTTAGAGATTTTTGGCACATTATTTGGATGACAGATATGTTTAGTGAAGTAATCAGAAATCTTTGGTTGCAAGTAACAGAAATTCAGTTTAAAGTAATTTCTGAAAATGTAATATTTATTGGCACTCTTATCCTGTTTGTGGTTTGATTTGGGGGGCTAATAATTCTATAAATGATAATCTATAAATAGTATAGATTTTAATAATAACCTATTTTATTAATATGTTTAACATTAATATTATATATCTATAAATATATAATGTATTATAATATATAATAATATAATATATTCTATAAATAAATAAATCTAGTCCTAAGAGGAATCAAAGACTGCTCAATCTCTGTCAGTCTCTTTCCATTATCTCACATCTTTAATTCTCTCTACATGTTACCTTATGCCTTTCAGGTCTCTTGTTACCAAGAAAGTGAAGTCCTGGGTACTGGTAATTCCAATTAGAAGATGGGGCAGGTAAGGCCCAGAATGATCTTGATTGGGTCATGTACCTATTGCTGGCACCAATGTTTTATCTTGGAGACAGGATGCTGTTGTTAGTGCAAGATGGGCCATATGTCGGCCCTTTGGCCATGCGAGTGGGAGGCTATGATTTTTAGCTCCCATGTGAAATACATGAGTGGGGACAGGGTGAAGCATTTCACTAAATGGGTATGTGGTTACCAGGAGAATGGAGAAAGAGCTCTTTGACCACCCAAACTAGCAGATGTCTATTGCAACTGGGGAATCAGAAGTGATGACCAAAAATGTACTGATAATACAAAAAGACAAAGCTAAGATGCAGAGTAAATATAGGCTGAGTTAACCGTTCAAGAAAGAGGATGTAATCAATTGACAGTTGACAACTGATAGATGAAAAAGAGGAAATAAAATATCAGTAAAGTGTTGATAGGGCAAATACAACTGGGATTTGCCAATTGAATGTCAATAATGCAAGAAGGGTTTAAGAAACTGAAGACAGTACAGCCTAGCGAGCGCTTACATTTTTGGTGTTGGTAGATGTCAAATTACAAACTTATTTACTTTGCTACTAATAGGAAACAAAATTTATGGTATGAGGAGGTCTGAGAATTTTCTGATTGAGACCAAAGGAAACATGGACTCTTAGGTGCTGATTGTAACTCTCTGCATCCTGATCTGTGAGGAATCACAAACACTGCAGGCACAAGAAAAACATCCACTGAGTCATGGTCCATCTCTACTCATCTGCCTTCTACCTGAGAATGAATAACTGTTCTTAAACAGTCACACTGTCAAGAGACCATAAAAAAGAAGGTGGCTCTTAAAGGATGGGCTAAAAATTAAGTAGTGTTCCTATCAATACAAAATTAAGCAGCATATTTATTAAGTAGGGTATAAAATTACTGTTTCTATCATAAAAATTTATAGAGATGAAAATAATAATCTATAAACAGTTGAAGATATTGTGGTTACATAGGAAAAGCTCAGATGAGATAAGATTTCAAGTCAAGACAAAAGATGTATGTATTAAATGATGTTTGTATCCGTCCCCACATGCTCTCAACCTACCATTTCATTCCAGTCTTCACTGTGGAACCCAAATGCGCACAGTTATAAACTAAGAGCATCTCACCTCAGCTACTCACTTTCTGCTTCCAGTCTTCCACTCAGCCATTCTGATGCATTTGCCAACAAATATGAAGTAGTTATGGGTCAATCCTTGACCGTTGGGAAATGGAGTCCAGAAGAATCACACTTGCCTCTTCTGATCCTTAGGCAAATAGTTCTGAAGTGTGTTATATGTGAATCCTCAGAGAATTCTAGCAGAATTGAACCCTAGTTACCCACAACAGGATCAGCTTGTAACTCACTCTTTGGATCAACTTCACTTGCTTTCTTGTCACACACCTTTTGGTTCCCTCCTCTTATTCTTTGGAATCACCCCTCAAAATAAACTACCTTATTTCTGCTTTTAAGGAAAACCTAAAATAAAACAACTGGATAAAGATGAAGCAAGTATGAATGTCACAAATGAATTCAGGGGGGTAAGAGCCAAAACAGATGAAGTTTGCATATTAAATGGAAAAAGTGATCAAAATGCTGGCTTTGTGAGTTATGATTTGGCCAGTGAAGTGATAATTCCACTGTTTTTCACATATGGTGTAATGTGAAGAGATTACATTTATGTAGTTTCAACTTTATTATGAGACACTCTACTACAGTGTATGGAGGCAAGTGACCAAGAGCAAACTACTTAACTTCTACCAGCCTCAGTATTCTCATTCTATATAAAATATAAATAATGATAATATCAAATTCATTTGGTTGTTATAAGACCAAATGAAGTAACATCTATAAATCAGTGTTGTATTTTGAAAACACAAGGGCCAATTTCCCCTCCCTGGTTAGAAGAAGTGCCTTACATTTTATTCTGATGAATCAATACCCACTCTGAAAAGAGATGAGGATTCTTCTAACCAAAGTAAATCAATAACTATAAGTTAGTTATAAAAGGGTCACCCCACTGTCCAAGAATTTCTTAGGAGACCCTTCTGCTGTTACTACAGCTGTTTTACTTCTACTTTATCAATACTATTACACATCATATATCATTATGATATTATTTGTATCTGTACTTTCAGCATTTGGCTAGTCCCTGAACTAAGTAGTCAGTAGATATTTGTTGAATGTGTAAATAAACAGTTTGCTAACTGTGAAGAGTGTGGCAATTCTAAAGAAAGAATTGACAACTGTGATAGTATGGGAAATCTGCCAGCAGATGTGGCCTCCCTGGTCGCACCAGTTTACTATAGAGAAAACAAAGATTAATGTAGTCTGATATCATGACGTATGTCTACATCACAGGAGGAGACAACAGGATATCTTAAGCTCTACTGGAAGGAGCAAGCTTATTCAATTTCAATACATTAGAATGTTAAAGAAGAGATAAAACACCAAGTTTACATTTAACTTACACAGCATGTTTCAAAAAGGTAAAGAATTTTAACTCTGACACTAAGACCACAATCTGGAATTCTAAAATGCTCAGAAATAAAATGGAATGCAGAATCTCACAAAATAGCACTTAGCCAAAAATACAACATACATGGGTCTTTACCTGTAGTTGTTATCATATCACACAGAAAAAAGTCAGTCTCTAGGGCAGAGCTGGGAAGGTTAAGCCACTGAGGCAGAACTAAATATTCCAAGGAATGCTGTTGGCTTTCAAGACTCTGGACTGCATAGCCTGTTCTGTTTCCATTTATATACCCTTATTTATAATTCTCTTCAATAAAACCCAATGTAAATGAGAATCTATTAAGAGAGTCATGTAGCTGCTCATTTAAAGACCTAGATATTTCCTGTTAGAGTGGGGAGAATAACTTTCTATTAAGATCTCAATATCACAGATGCTTAATTTTGGAGAAATAATGATTAATTGAAGCACTGCACAGGACAGTAGACAGGCAGATGTCTCAACTGATCAAAGGCAGAACAGGAGGAAATGGTAACATGTGAACCTGGTGAACCTGATGTCAAACATTAATACAACTCTGGAGTGGATTATTAAGCACAAGTATGATAAGCATTAAGAACAGAACGTGTCAACCTGGGTTCACTGGCAAAAGCGATGTCAAACTAATCAAACTTTTAAAACGACTGTGTTCATAATGTGCCATAGGTTTACAGTGGTTAAATTTCATCAAAATATTTGATAAAATGACAAGACTTTAGAGCGGGAGAGTGTAGGGTAAGCTGAAGCCTGTCTGAGTGCACCATGTGACAATCTGATGAAAAAGTGCCTTTGGGTGAAGAAATAGCAATGGCAAAGGTCTTGAGTTGAGAAAATATTGATTATGTTCAAGGAACAAGGAAGCCAGCATGAATGGTGTGACATGAGCAAGGGAGAGAATAGTAGGAGATGTAGTCAGAAATGAGGGGACAGATCGCATAGTAGTGTTATCACAAAATGGGAAGACAGAGAAATACGCAGCAGATGAAGGAACAAGGTAAAAACCCATCAGACCAAACAATGAAGAGGAAATAGGCAGTCCACCTGAAAAAGAATTCAGAGTAATGATAGTAAATGTGAATCAAAATCTTGGAAATAGAATGGAGAAAATACAAGAAATGTTAAAGAAGGACCTAGAAGAACTAAAGAACAAACAAACAATGATGAACACCACAAGAAATGAAATTAAAAATACTCTAGAAGGAATCAATAGCAGAATAACTGAGGCAGAAGAAAGAGTAAGTGACCTGGAAGATAAAATAGTGGAAATAACTACGGCAGAGCAGAATAAAGAAAAAGGAATGAAAAGAATTGAGGATAGCCTCAGAGACCTCCGAGACAACGTTAAACACACCAATATTAGAATTATATGGGTCCCAGCAGAAGAAGAGAAAAAGAAAGGGGATGTGAAAATATTTGAAGAGATTATAGTTGAAAACTTCCCTAATATGGGAAAGGAAATAGTCAAGACCAGGAAGTGCAGAGAGTCCCATACAGGATAAAACCAAGGAGAAACACACCAAGACACATATTAATCAAACTATCAAAAATTAAATACAAAGAAAAAATATTAAAAGCAGCAAGGGAAAAGCAACAAATAACATACAAGGGAATCCCCGTCAGGTTAACAGCTGATCTTTCAGCAGAAACTCTGCAAGCCAGAAGGGAGTAGCAAGACATATATAAGGTGATGAGAGGGAAAAATCTACAACCAAGATTACTCCACCCAGCAAGGATCTCATTCAGATTTGTTGGAGAAATTAAAACCTTTATAGACAAGCAAAAGCTAAGAGAATTCACCACCAAACGAGCTTTACAACAAATACTAAAGGAACTTCTCTAGGCAGGAAACACAAGAGAAGGAAAAGACCTACAATAACAAACCCAAAACAATTAAGAAAATTTTAATAGAACATACATATCAATAATTACCTTTAATATAAATGAATTAAATGTTCCAAGCAAAAGACATAGACTGGCTGAATGGATACAAAAACAAGACCCATATATAGGCTGTCTGCAAGAGACCCACTTCAGACCTAGGGTCACCTACAGACTGAAACTGAGGGGATGGAGAAAGATATTCCATGCAAATGGAAATAAAAAGACCTGGAGTAGCAATTCTTCTATCAGACAAAGTGACTTTAAAATAAAGACTACTGAAAGAGACAAAGAGGGACACTACATAATGATCAAGGGACCAATCCTAGAAGAAGATATAACAATTGTAAATATGCACCCAACGTAGGAACACCTCAATACATAAGGCAAATGCTAACAGCCATAAAAGGGAGAATCAACAGTAACACAATAATAGTAGGGGACTTTAACACCCCACTATCACCAATGGACAGATCATCAAAAATGAAAATAAATAAGGAAACACGAGCTTTAAATGACACATTAAACAAGATGAAATTAATTGATATTTATAGGACATTCCAACCCAAAACAACAGAATACACTTTCTTCTCAAGTGCTCATGGAACATTCTCTAGGATAGATCATATCTTGGGTCACAAATCAAGCCTTGTTAAATTGAAGAAAATTGAACTCGTATCAGGTATCTTTTCTGACCACACTATGAGACTAGATATCAATTATGGGGAAAAATATCTGTAAAAAATATAAACACATGGAGGCAAAACATCACACTACTAAATAACAAAGAGATCACTGAAGAAATCAAAGAGGAAATCAAAAAATACCTAGAAACAAATGACAATGAGAACACAATGACCCAAAACCTAGTAGTAGATGCAGCAAAAGCAGTTCTAAGAGGGAAATTTATAGCAATACAATCCTACCTCAAGAAACATCTCAAATAAACAACTGAACCTTACACATAAAGCAAAAAGAGAAAGAAGAACAAAAAAACCCCAAAGTTAACACAAGAAAAGAAATCATAAAGATCAGATCAGAAATGAATGAGAAAGAAATGAAGGAAACAGTAGCAAAGATCAATAAAACTAAAAGCTGGTTCTTCAAAAAGATAAACAAAATTGATATACCATTAGCCAGACTTATTAAGAAAAACAGGGAGAAGACTCAAATCAACAGAATTAGAAATGAAAAGGGAGAAGTAACAACTGACACTGCAGAAATACAAAGGATCATGAGGGATTACTACAAGCAACTCTATGCCAATAAAATGGACAACCTGGAAGAAATGGACAAATTCTCAGAAAAGCACAACCTTCCAAGACTGAACCAGGAAGAAATAGAAAATATAAACAGACAAATCACAAGCACTGAAATTGAGATTGTGATTAAAAATCTTCCAACAGGGCTTCCCTGGTGGCGCAGTGGTTGGGAGTCCACCTGCCAATGCAGGGGACGCGGGTTCTTGCCCTGGTCCAGGAGGGTCCCGCGTTCCGCGGAACAGCTGGGCCCGTGGGCCATGGCTGTGGAGCCTGTGTTCTGCAGCAAGAGGGGTCACAGCAGTGAGAGGCCTGCGTACTGCAAAAAAAAAAAAAAAAAAAAAAAAGCCCAGGACTAGATGGTTTCACAGGCGAATTCTATCAAACATTTAGAGAAGAGCTAACACCTATCCTTCTCAAACTCTTCCAAAGTATAGCAGAGGGAGGAATACTCCCAAACTCATTCTACAAAGCCACCATCACCCTGATACCAAACCCAGACAAAGATGTCACAAAAAAAACTACAGGCCAATATCACTGATGACCATAGATACAGAAATCCTCAACAAAATACTAACAAACAGAATCCAGCAGCACATTCAAAGGATCATACACCATGGTCAAGTGGGGTTTTATCCCAGGAATGCAAGGATTCTTCAATATATGAAATTCAATTAATGTGGTACACCGTATTAACAAATTGAAGGATAAAAACCATACGATCATCTCAATAGATGCAGAAAATGCTTTCAACAAAATTCAACACCATTTATGATAAAAACTCTCCAGAAAGTAGACAAAGAGGAAACTTACCTCAACATAATAAAGGCCATATATGACAAACCCACAACCAACATCATTTTCAATGGTGAAACACTGAAACTATTTCCTCTGAGTTCAGGAACAAGACAAGGTTGCTCACACTCACCACTGTTATTCAACATAGTTTTGGAAGTTTTAGCCACAGCAATCAGAGAAGAAGAAGAAATAAAAGGAATCCAAATCAGAAAAGAAGTAAAACTGTCACTGTTTGCTCTTGATGTGATTCTATACATAGGGAATCTTAAGGATACCATCAGAAAACTACTAGAGCTAATCAATTAATTTGGTAAAGTAGCAGGATACAAAATTAATGCACAGAAATCTCTTGCATTCCTATACACTAATGATGAAAAATCTGAAAGAGAAATTAAGGAAACACTCCCATTTACCACTGCGACAAAAAGAATAAAATACCTATGAATAAAACTACCTAAGGAGACAAAAGACCTGTATGCAGAAGACTATAAGACACTGAGGAAAGAAATTAAAGGTGATACAAACAGATGGAGAGTTATGCCATGTCCTTGGATTGGAAGAATCAACACTGTGAAAATACTGTACTACCCAAAGCAATTTACATATTCGATGCAATCCCTATCGAGCTACCAATGGCATTTTTCACAGAACCAGAACAAAATATTTCACAATTTGTATGGAAACATAAAAGACCCTGAATAGCCAGAGCAATCTTGAGAAAGAAAACAGAACAGGAGGAATCAGGCTCCTGGACTTCAGACTGAACTACAAAGCTACAGCACTCAAGACAGTATGGTAGTGGCACAAAAACAGAAATATAGATCAATGGAACAGAATAGAAAGCCCAGAGATAAACCCATGCACATATGGTCACCTTATCTTTGATATATAGGAGGCAAGAATATACAATGGAGAAAAGACAGCCCCTTCAATAAGTGGTGATGGGAAAACATGTAAAAGTATGAAATTAGAACACTCCCTAACACCATATACAAAAATAAACTCAAAATGGATTAAAGACCTAAATGTAAGACTGGACACTATAAAACTCATAGAGTAAAACATAGGTAAAACACACTATGACATAAATCACAGCAAGATGCTTTTTGACCCACCACCTAGAGAAATGGAAGTAAAAAGAAAAATAAACAAATGGGACCTAATGAAACTTAAAAGCTTTTGCACAGCAAAAGAATCCATAAACAAGATGAAAAGACAACCGTCAGAATGGGAGAAAATATTTGCAAATGAAGCAACTGTCAAAGGATTAATCTCCAAAATATACAAACAGCTCATGCAGCTCAATATCAAAAAAACAACCCAATCCTAAAATGGGCAGAAGGCCTAAATTGACATTTCTCCAAAGAAGATATACAGATTGTCAACAAACACATGAAAGGATACTCAACATCACTAATCATTAGATAAATTCAAATCAAAACCACAATGAGGTATCACCTCACACCGGTCAGAATGGCCATCATCAAAAAAAAATCTACATCAATAAATGCTGGAGAGGGTGTGGAGTATAGGGAACCCTCTTTCATTGTTGGTGGGAATGTAAATTGATACAGCCCCTATGGAGAACAATATAGAGGTTCCTTAAAAAACTAAAAATAGAACTATCATATGACCCAGCAATCCCACTACTAGACATATTCCCTGAGAAAACCATAATTCAAAAAGAGTCATGTTTTACAATATTCATTTCAGCACTATTTGGAATAGCCAGGACATCGAATCAACCTTAATGTCCATCTACAGATGAATGTGTAAAGAAGATGTGGCACATATATACAATGGAGTATTTCTCAGCCATAAAAAGAAATGAAATTGAGTTATTTGTAGTGAAGTGGATGGACTAGAGTCTGTCATACAGAGTGAAGTAAGTTAGAAAGAGAAAAATACCGTATGCTAACACATATATATGGAATCTAGAAAAAAAGAAAAATGGTTCTGACAAACCTAGCAGCAGGACAGGAATAAAGACAGAGACATAGAGAATAGACTTGATAACACGGGGAGGGTAAGGGTAAGCTGGGTTGAAGTGAGAGAATGGCATGGACATATATACACTACCAAATGTAAAATAGATAGCTAGTGGGAAGCAGCCACATAGCACAGGGAGGAGGTCAGCTCGGTGCTTTGTGACCACCTAGGCAGGAGGGATAGGTAGGGTGGGAGGGAGACACAAGAGTGAGGGGATATGGGGATATAGTTATACGTATAGTTGATTCACTTTGTTATACAGCAGAAACTAACACAACATTGTAAAGCAATTATACTCCAATAAATATGTTAAAAATAAAGAGTAATTCCTGGCACATAGTTGGTCCCTGACAGATACTTTTTTTAAAGAATTTGTGATGAGGTGAAAGAAAAGAAAGGGCAAGCATGATTCTTACATTTAGACCTGAGGTGAACTGGAGAAAATTAAGAAGGAAGCAAAGCTGGTCAAGGATCAGGAGTTTCTTTTTAAATGTGATAATTTAAGGATACCTGTTTTTTATATATCCAATTAAATTTCAAAGAGCAGCTTAATAAATAAGCCCATATATTTAACAATTATTTAGTGTTTAATTGTATGAGATATTGGAAAATAAACTTTTCTCCTTGTTTTTGTCTTTACAAAAAACTTTTTTTTTCCGTTGGGTCTATAGGAGAAGCCTAACCTGCTGGGGTCAGATCAGTAGAATTATTGATTGTTAAGAATCAGAGCTACAGATTTGAGTGGGCCTTGGAAAGTTCCAAAGGATATATTGCTTTTTATAAAGGAAACATTTATTCTCTCAAAATTTGGAATGCTTAATTTGTTTAAACATTTGATCTGAAAGGCATGTTGTATTAGTTTCCTATTGCTGCTATATTTATCACATTAGCATCTAAAAAAACTCAAATTTATTACCTTATAATTCTGTGTTATTTTACAATTCATATTCCTTCAAATATGAACTGTAATATTCGGTAGACAAATTCTACATCTAGCTTCTGGTTTGAAACATTTTAAATTTTATTTCTCTTCCACTACTTACATACTTTCTGTGACTGGTGCTTAGGACATATTCATATCACAACATGACCTGTGACCCTGTACCGTCACACCACAACTTTGGATGATTCGGCACACTACATCGTAGAAGTATTTCTGGAAGTCATTCCTATAGTAGGACCAGCAGTACCTAACTATGAACTTAAGTGACTGAGACCCACATGAATAGGCTTCTGACCTCGCTCCAGAACTGGGCTAAAAGCCTGGGCTAAAATCGGTGTCATCAGGGCTGCTGTTCTTTCTGGAGGCTCTAAAAGAGAGGACATTTTCTCTTTCAATCTCTAGAGGCTATTGGCACTCCTTGGCTCATGACCCCCTCCCATCTTCAAATCCAACAATGGTGACCAACTCATTCTCAAAACATGTCCCTCTGATCCTGACTCTTCTGTTTCTCTCTTCCATATTGGCCTCACCTAGATAGTCCAGGAGTGTCTCCCACTATTAATTCAGTTGATTAGCAAATTTAATTCCATATGCAACCTCAAAATCCCCCCTCTGCCATGTAACATAACATATTCACAGATTTCAGGGATTAGGATGTGGACATCTTTGAGGCACCACTACTATTCTGCTTATTACACATACCTATAAAATAAGTGTCTTGGGTCAATATTCTGTAATAGAAGGAAGCCGATTTTAGGCACAGTCATTTCTTTTTCTATTGATTATTTCTGTATATTTTATCACATTGGGGAAAAATATGTCAAGAAAACCATAACAGGATTTGCAACATTTATGGACATTTCCATCAGAATATAGGTATTGATTACTGGGTGAAATGTATGGCTCAAAATGACCCATAGAAATGCATATGTGTTTAGAACTTGCCTATCAGTGGCACCCCAAGCATCAGACTTATTAGAAATGGTCTCTTAATGGGAAACATGTTTTCCAATAAAATTTTAAAAATATCTGTCTGCACTTGGTGACTCCTCCTCCCATTCTCTTCCTCTAATTTGTATACAAATGACTTGATAACACTTTTGATGGACAAGATACATGATCCTTGCTTCTATTCCCACATGCAGATAGAGAATTAAATATTTTCTATAGACTTCTGTCAGGCGCTTCCAGACCACAATCACTACTTTAGTGAATGTCTCTGAAATTCTAACTAGCCAGGAGGTCTTGGCTTAGATAGATATACTTTGCTCAGGGAAGGCTTCCCTGTGACCCTCACCTTAAAATAACTCCTTCTGTATTTTCTTCATAATCCTTTTCACTTTTTCTTCATACATAGTACACTTGTAAAGTATTAATTGTTTGAGTGATTATTTCCTTGATGTTTTTCGTCACTGAACGCAAAGACTGCCCCTATCTCATTGGCTACTCTGCTTTATCACTGGTGTTTCACTCGTGACCTTGACACTTGATGCTCAGCATTGTTTGATGAGTAAATGAAATCAACAGACTTAACCTAGACACATTTCCCAACTGATTTATCTTGAAGTATTGATAGTAAAGTTAAATTTAGCTCTCCTGTAGGTACCCTATTCATTTTATTTTGAATGGCTTCTAGGGCATTTGATAATTTGCTTTAAAAAATGTTCAGGCTAAAAATTTCATGGTCCTGTGCATTACCGTGGGCCTAGACTAGCTGTATGCCCACCTATTTTAAAATAAGTCTTAAATTATTGAGAAAAAAGACCTTGACCCTTTTGGCTCAACATCTGTATGGACCTTAAATTTAGTACATTCTTCTTATTAAAACATCTTAACTGTCATAACTTATCTCTAGACAACAGCAATTAGCATTTATTGAATGTTTACTGTAGGCCTGGCAGTATCCTAAGTGCTTTGCATTCCCATTTAATCATCACAACAATCCTGTGATATATGTATTATTCATTGACTTCATTTTACATACGAGGCAACTGAGAAACAGAGAAGATAAGTACTTTCTCAAGGTTGTACAGCTGAGGCAGTTAGTCAGGATTCAGCTGAGGCAGTTAGTCAGGATTCAGTTCGAGGCTGTTTTGCTCCAGGGTCCATGCTTTAAACCAGTATAACTTATTGACTCTGCAAAAACTTCTAAAGCAATGGAAATATCTTTATTTCAGGTATTTCTTAAAGAATATAAGTTAAGATGCACAACTACCAAATAGTTTTCCAAAGCTCAAAAATGGGAAATAATATCAAAGTGAGACTATTTGAAGAACAAATATCTGGACATTCATCTGGAGCAGTGATTCTCAACATACAGTCTCTAGACCAGCAGCATCAGTATCACAGGGGAATGTGTTAGAAATGCAAATCCTCTGCTAGTCAGATCTACTGAGTCAGAAACTATCCGGGGTGGGAGGGTACCCTGCAGTCTGGGTTTTAACCCAGCCCTCTGCATGATTCGGATGCATGCTGAAATCCAGGAACCTCTGTTCTCTTGCATGGGTGGGAAAATTATGGCCTTGGGCCAAATCTGGCATGCAAACATTTTTTTGGTGTCATCCCATTAGCTAAGAATTGTTTTACTTTTTAAAGATGAAAAAAATCAAATGAAGGATAATATTTTGTGACATGTTAAAATTATATGGAATTCACATTCAGTATCCATAAGTAAAGGTTTGTTGGACCGCAGCCATGACCATGCATTTATGCAACATCTATGGCTGGTTTCACACTTAAATAGCAGAGTTGAATAGTTGTAACAGAGACCGTATGACATGCAAAGACTGAATTATTTACCTCATGTCTCTTTGCTGAAAAAGTTTGCTGACCACTGATCTAATGGAATAGTGGTATTCAACTGAGCAAATGGGGCCATGGTGATTAAAATCACCTGCAAGTCTTCATAAACCTACAGCTGTGGAGACCCAATGGAGAGCTACTGAATAAGAATCACCAAAGATGGAATTTAGGCATGTGTATTACAACAAAAACAAGCCAAATCATGAGGTGACTTTGAGATGCAGCCAGGATTGAAAACCCCTCTTCTAGATACACTATAGTGTATTATGTCAGGTTTTCTTCACATCAATTCTAAAAGATAAATATTTATTCCCAAGTTACTGTTGGGAAGACTGAGGTCCAGAGATGTTAGGAGGCTTGCTCAGTCACACAGGATTTGAGCCTTGTATTTGAACCCAGGCCTGAAAATATCACAAAACCAATGTTTTTTAATCCTCTCTTCTAAACTACTCTGTGTTTTCTTTTTTTGTTGTTGTGTTTTTGTTTTTGTTTTTGTTTTTGAGGTATGCAGGCCTCTCACTGTTGTGACCTCTCCCGTTGTGGAGCATAGGCTCTGGACTCACAGTCTCAGCGGCCATGGCTCACAGGCGCAGCTGCTCCGCGGCATGTGGGATCTTCCCGGACCGGGGCATGAACCCGTGTCCCCTGCATCGGCAGGCAGACTCTCAACCACTGCGCCACCAGGGAAGCCCTCTGTGTTTTCTTTTGTCTGAGGGTATCTTCCCTGGACCTCCCCCATTGCCTTCCTTTCTATACTCTTTCACACTCTTTTGATGTCACTACTTTTCATGTTCCTGGTTCCCAGTTTTTTAAAGTTTTTTACTCTGTGTGTAAATTTTCTCCTGGCTCTAAAGTTGTCTATGATTTTAATTGTTTGGCTTTCAGCTTATTTCCATTTGCCTGCTATATCCTGTAGGTCCACCTTGACCTTGTCCCTTTGACAAGGTAAAACCCATTGCTCTAATGTCTAGCCTCTGAAAGCATATGAGCTGCCTTTCACAGGGCACTGGATTTCTACAGCATGGGTCGTGCCCTCAGCTGATCTCTTAAACGGCATATTCTTGACATATTCTAATGTCGAGAGAGCTCTGTTTCTGTTCAAAGGGAAGGTTATTTACAATTTGGACCCCAATCAGAAGTAGGACCAATCCTGCTGCAGAGGTATAAAGCACCACTCACAAGGTCATGGGAGAATGATGCCTTTAGAGAAAGGACACAGGTCAGAGAGCAGCAGAGCACAACAGCCCTCATTAGTAGAGCAACACTTTACAGAGCCTGCTGCTAGGAAGCAAAGACCCCCTGTACTCAGGACTCGTGGCAGAGATTTCTAGAGCTCTCTAGTATTTGAACTCTCTTTTTCTTGGGCACATGGCTAGACTCCATTTCTCAGACTTCTTTGAGTGAAGTGTGGCCATAACATTGAGTTCTGTAAGGAGTGAGAGCAAAAGCCATGTGTTCAGCTTCCAGTCTTGACCTTTAAAAATCCCCGTGCCTGGTCCCCATGCTTTGCTCATCTGCCAAAAGGAGAAAAATCTGAGGGTCTAGAAGAGGGTAGAGACACAGCATGGTAGGAACGTTGGTCTCAAAATATCTGCATGGAGTACACCCCAAACACACACACACACACACACACACGCACACACACGCACACACACGCACGCACACACACTGACTACCTGCATTGGAATATGATGTGAGCAGGAAGTTTAATTGTGTTAAGCCATTGAGATTTGGGGATTTATCTGTAATAGCATCCAGTGTTATTTACCTTAAATAATATAGTACTTAAAGTCACTTCTGAGTAATCACATTAATTGAGGTGAAAATAATATGAAAACAGGTATCAGAGCCTGAAATAAGGAAGTAACCAAGTGCAGGTGACTCAGACAGTGAGACAGTGCCTTTCATGTACTAACCCATTTAATTGTCAAAGCACCCGTTTCATGGATGAGGAAACTGAGGCATAGGGAAGTTAAGAAACTTGTTTCCAGTTACACAGTTTCAAGTGGCAGAGCTGAGATTCAAACCCTGGTCACTTTTCTCTAAAGTCTTTACTCTTGACTACTACAAATACAACATGCTATTTATACTTTTATAGTCCGAAGATCATCCTGAGTTAAAGATTCCATATGCAACTATTAAGAGCCTTTTGCCTATGGTGAGAAAGATATTGTGCTCAGCAATTATAGGTCTGATTTTTTGGAATACCTTGTAACAATGCTCTTATCCCCGCCCCGTATAGAGGAGAACACTGAAGTTTGACGGTTTAAGGTTCCAGAGCTTGTCTGAGCCGATATTCTTACCTTGATCTTCAGATTCCAGAGCCTGTGCTCTCATAAGCATGCTCTGCTGTCTTAAAGCTGTAGAAACACCCCTTCTGAGGACTGTCTTCCTTCTGGCTGGGTGTCTATAGGATTGCTTTGTGAGTAGAATGACATAACGTATGGGAAAGTGCTCTGTAAACCAGGAAACACTGCACAAACATAAGGTCTGTTATTACTTAAGACAGAGAACAAACCATGACAACCCAATTGCATGTATTTCCTTGTTCAGAAAGGGAGCTCACAGGAAAAGGCTGGCCTGGGGAATTCACTACCATCTGCCTGTACGTTCTGCAGTTCATTCAGAGAACTGTGATTCGGCAGTTCCTTTCCTAAATTCTGCTTCCCATTAATTGGATGATATTCACTTAGAGGCGGTGCAGTAGGATCACCTCTGCCTCATGCACCCGTGCGTCATTTTCTCACTTAATGCCTTCTTAGTTCCGTTATTTATTTTCTTTAGTATTACAGCAGGATGAGTCACCATCCCTGCCGTTCCCAGTAGCACCCTCAAAGCCCCACAAAACAATAAGGTGATTTATGAGGCCATTTTCACCCAAATGCTTCAGAGCATTTGGAAGCTCATTTTCATGGCATTGGTCTCCAGATCAGGAACCCATTTCAGCTATCTGATCAGGGAAGGGGCTCTAGATCCTTTGACTGAGCCCCTGTACCGGAACCCTTCTGAAGCAGGAAGACACGGATGGCTGGATGGCTGGACAGGGCACAGCAGGTGGAGATGAGGGTCTGGGCACAAGCAGATGAAGTTTCCAAAAAAAGAGGTCACAAGCACAAACCTCAGGTTGTAAACTAATTCTTAGAGTGGGAACGCCATACATCTAAACCCGTGGTTCTCCACCAGAGAGCATTTTTGTCCCTTAAGCATCACTTGGCAGAGTCTGGAACCATTTTTACCTGTCACAGTGGGGCATGGGGAGGGGGCTTGAGGTGGTGCTACTTGCGTTTAGTAGGTAGAGGCCAGGGATGCTTTTAGGCATTCTGCAGTGCCCCAGGGCATCCACCCCCAACCCCCAGCAAAGAATTAGCTGGGTCAATAGCAAGCTCGCTGAGGTTAAGAAACCCTCTAAAACCAAGAGAAGGAGCCCAGTCCCATTCAGAATGAGAGTTTGAACTTTGGGATCATGATGGAGGGATGGAGGGGTGGGTGTGATTGAGGTCTCTAAACCCTTGGCAACACCCATGTTTTCTTTTACCCAATGGTACGCATTTTGAAAGTTCAATTCTGTCACTTTCTTTAAAAAATGTTTTTCCAGTTTTACTGAGGTAGAATTGACATAGAACATGGTACAAATTTAAAGTGTACAACATAATAACCTTATATACATATAAATGAAGTTATTATGTTGTATACCTTAAACTTACATATTACATGTATATGTATATTTACCATAAGTTTAGTTAACATGCAACACCTCGCATAATTACAGATTATTTTTCTTGTGATGAGAACTTTTAAGATCTACTCTCTTGGCAACTTCAACTATATAATACAGTATTGTTAACTATAGTCATAATGCTGTACATTACATTCCCAGAAAGTACTTACTGTATAACTGGAAGTCTGTACTTTTCTGCCTGTCTTCATCAATTTTCCCAGCCCACCCCTAACCTCCCACATCTGACTTCCACCAGTCTGTTCTCTGTTCCTAGAGTTTGTTCTTTTTGAATTTCATATATAAGTTAGATCATATAGTATTTGCCTTTCTCTGTGTGACTTGTTTTACTTAGCATAATGCCCTTAAGGTCCATCCATGTTGTTGCAAATAGCAGGATTTCCTTCTTTTTATGGCTGAGTAGTATTCATATATATATATATATATATATATATATATATATATATTTTGTTGTTGTTATCTGTTCATCCATTGATGGACACTTAGGTTGTTTCCATGTCTTGGCTATTTTAAATACAGGCATACCTCAGAGATATTGCAGGTTCAGTTCCAGACCACTGCAGCAAAATGAATATTGCAGTAATGCTAGTCATGAATTTTTTGTTTACATTATGCTCTAATCTATTAAGTATTCAATAGCATTATGTCTAAAAAATGTATATACCTTAATTAAAAATGCTTTATGGCTAAAAAAATTCTAACCATCCTCTGAGCCTTCAGTGAATTATAATCTTTTTGCTGGTGGAGGGTTTGAAATATTACGAGCACTACCAAAATGTGACACAGAAATACAAAGTGAGAAAATGTTGGAAAAATGATGCCAATAGACTTGCTTGAAGCAGAGTTGCCACAAACCTTCAGTTTGTAAAAAGTGAAAATATCTGTAAAGTGCAATAAAACCAGGTACACCTGCAATGCTGCAATGAGCATGGGGTGCAGATACCTCTCCGGGATATATCTCTTTCTTAAAGAGGAAGTTTGTGAACTGAGGAAAGGGCAATGACTTTGATGCTGAATGGACCTAAATTCAAATGCAAAGGTGACCACTTGTTAGCTCTGAGACCTTAGAAAATGTTCTTAACCTCTCTGTGTTAAAATTTCAACACCTGCACAATGGAAATAGTAATAATTAGCTTGCAGAGCAGTGCTAACATTTAATAAATTGCTGAAGTTTCAGATTTTCTTCTCTGCTAGAATTGTCAGAGCTGTAGTCTAATATCTGGGGCAGTGGGAGAGGAACAGTGTACCATTTTTGAGTGTCGACATGTGTCGATGACTTTATACCCATTATTTCGCCTGATCAGTAGGGCTTGAATTAGAATGGCTGCAGTGGTAAGAGGAGGGACACTGCATCACCTCCTCTGGAACAGAATCAATTGAGATTTTCCCAGCAGGGTTCCTAATCATGCCTGTGCAATGAGGCTTAGTGTGTGTGTGTGTGTGCCAAACAGATCTGACCCCTTAGCAAGATTATTCACAATTTCTCCCTTTGTATCTGTGACACCATCCTCCCCTTGCCATCCTTTCCTACTTCTTTGCCTGCTTTCTGGTCACCTCTTTGAAGAATTCATCTTTTAAAAAAAAAATTATATTGGAGTATAGTTGATTAACAATGTTGTTTTAGTTTCAGGTATACAGCAAAGTGATTCAATTATACATACATATGTATCTATTCTTTTTCAAATTATTTTCCCATTTAGGTTATTACAGAGTATTGAGTAGAGTTCCCTGTGCTATACAGTAGGTCCTATTAGTGGGTTATCTATTTTAAATATAGCAGTGTGTACATGTCAATCCCAAACTCCCAATCTATCCCTCCCCCCTTGAAGAACTCATCTTAAATGACTCTGTCCTCAATCTTCTGTACCTCTGGTTCTTTCTTACTCATTCCTAATTAACACTCTTTCCATAAGTGATTTCATATCCATCCAAGATTTCAACTGCCACTTAGAGGAACAAAAGCTCAAGAATTGTATTTCTAGCTAAAATATGTATTTTAAGTCTTATTGAGCATCAGCTTTATAAAGACAGGCAGTCTTGCATAGTGGTTAACAAGTATATACTCGAAGACATATCCAGAATTGTAGTAACATTTTGACTTTGGCACTTGCCATATTAAATGGAACAAGTTAATCTCTATGAGCCTTCATTTTTAAAATAAAAAGATTAATAACTACATCACAGGACTTTTGTGATGATTCATATATGAAGGGTCTAGTAAAGTTTCTGATATTTAGTTAGAACACAAAATTCTTTACTCAACATGGGTATCTTAAAGGTAATTCTGTCCAAATGTAAATTGCTTTTTCTGTACTCTCATTCCCCCAGGGAGAAATCCTCCTCTCTTAACGTTGTTACCTCCAAGACCTATGAATTCTACCACCAACTCTATTTTGATTCCAGCCTTTCCTCTGCATTCTCATTGCTGTTGCCTTAGTTCAGGCCTTTATCATTTTTTTTACCTGATAACATTCAAACTTTTTATTCCACAAGATTCTTAGTCTGGCTCTAGCTTTTGCCTTTAGCCCTATCACTCTTCCACCTAGTGAACTCCAGCCTCAATATTGCACTCACCTTACATATGATCCCTTTTAGGAGACCTTCTCCATTGTCTCCAAAGAGAGCTAAGTGCCTCTTCCTCTGTGTTACCATACCACCATGCTCTCGTCTGTTTTAGTACTGTAGTTATTGTTGTCATTATTTTCTGTGTTATAATTATTCATTATGTGTCTGGCTAGATGTACTGAGTTTATACCAAGAATTTAATAAACATTTGTTTGCCAAATGAATGACCAATGAATGAATTAGTCTTCCAGTGTGAAAGTCAGCACCTATTGGTATCATAGCCCTTGGTATATAACTTTAGTATATTGTATCGCCCATCTTTCTCCACTATACAGGGCAAGCTAAGGTGTGGTATCATTATTTATTGATGTATGTATTTTGGAGGGAAAAAGTAGAGGAATAAATCATACATACATACAAACATATGTACATACTGATTCCCAGTATACATGTAGCAAGAACTGGACCTTGTTATTGGATTAAGTGAAATTACCTTTTGTTTATGTAGCCAGCATACTCCAAGGAGCACTCACTGGCCAAATAAGTCTTCATAATTCAGTACCAGAGAGGTGCCTTCCTGATTTTATGAAATAAACTTTATAAAAGGGACTTCTATACATGGAAAAAGGCAAATGCCTCCAGAGACCAGACTTTCGGAGCTCTGGTTTCCTTGACCATAAAGGCTTGTCCAGCAAAGCGTGGTGTGGAAGGGTCCAGCTTTGGCAGCTAGAGCATTCTGGGTTCAAATCCTGAGACTTACTAACTTTGTGAACACAAGCAAGTCATTTAGTAGCTTCCAGTGGCCTCATCTATAGACTAAGAATATTATACTCACCACATAAGGTTTTGTGGGAATCAGTTTCAGGGTTTCTTGACATTTATAGTATCGGGAGTTTAGGCTGGATAATTCTTTGTTGTGCAGGGTCACCCCATGCCTTGCAAGATGTCCAGCAACATTGCTGGCCTCTATCCATTAGACACTAACAGGTGTGACAGCTAACAATGTCTCCAGACATTGCCAGATTTCCTCAGGAAAAGGCTGAGGGTGCGTGAGAAATTACACCTGATTGAAAACCAATTTATATATTATGTGTGTGGTATGACAAGAATAGAGTAGATGTTTCATGAATCTCCTTTTCCTTCCCTTCCTCAATGGGGCTAATGAAATTCCATATCAAGTACTCACATTACCTCAAAAAAAATTTTATGTCTACTAATGGCCACATCTCAGTGAATGTTTGATCTGAGATGTATGGTGTTTTTTTTCCAGCCCTTCCTGGCTCTTCACAACTGCTTTACTCGAGAAAACCTTAATTATCAGTGCAAAGTGTTAATAGTGTGAATTTTCCAATGATGAAGCTTGGGCTCTAATAAGTGTTGTCTGTGAAGAAAGAAAAATAAAAATCCTTCTCTTCGTAGGAGAGAAAAGAGAAAGAAAAGCAAAAGAAACTACAATCCTGAGATAAATTGGAGGCTCTAGGTGTCATGGCAATGTGAGTTGAGGGATGATCGATTCTCCTAGATTCTGAGTGGCACATTCTGTGCACGGAGCGCTGGCTGACGTCAATCGGATTAAGTGGCCTCAGTGGGAGCACTGCATGCAAGATGAGAAACGCAGGCCCCAGGATTTGTCATTGCCTCAAACACAGCTTCCTACTTCATAGTGAGAGGGGAGAGAGTCTGCGAATGAGGAGCGAGAAGAGGAATGTTCCTGCTTAAGGAAAAGCTCTCCTGGTTTGTACGATTGCTGCAATACAAGTGAAGTCCGAAAACACTTACCTTTTTGTACATGCATTTGTTGAGTAATATCTCTAGCCAAGTGGCATTCTTTCCTTTTGGATAGGGCTATATAAACTCTCCTAGCTCCATTGTGAGAAATGGTGACAGACTTTCAAGACATTTTTACCTTAAGGAATGAATTTAGAGAGAGCAGAGGCTCAGAGTTCACGAATAGATTTTGCCGATCCTCCGAAATTAATAATTTAAATGAAGTAATGTATTCACAGGGCTTAGAATAGTGTCTGACATTATAATTCTGTATAATTGTTAACTAGTTTCATTATAATTGCTGCTGTTGCTGCTGCTGCTACTTTCTCTTTTTGCCAAATACTATCCTTCAAGGGTCATCTAAGGAAAGATTTCCCTAAATCTCCAGGATGGATTAAGCTCCTGTCTTCTGTGATTCCACAGATGTAAGGTATCCATTCATAACATACTCCATTCTATTAACATTGTCTGCTTACTGTTTTTCTTTTACTGAAATGAACTCTGGTTGCATGGTCTTATTTCATTTATTTTTTTGAATCTTTAGCATTAGCAAATTGCTTGGTTCATGCATGTTTGTGTAATTCAGTTACTGAAAATACCCTCTCAGTGAACAATCGTCATGAGTTTTCTAGAATATTTCTATCATGGAGAAAGCATTTCTGAATAACCAATCAAAGTGAGAAGAGCATTAGAAACTGTGTTTCCCCAAAGCATCATGGGCTTACTCTTAAGCAATGTGATTCATTTGAGTCCAGTGCAGACTCTTGTTCTCAGGACAGATGACCAGAGATCCATGTATGGCCATGTGCAGTGAAGAATTACCCTTACTCAAAGAGAGGTTTAGCCTTTATCCTTGGCTACTAAGAGGTAATCTCTAGGTCCCTGGAACTTCTGTCTGACAGGAGAGTCTCTATTTGCCTGGGGGCTTTGGCCACTAGATAGTGTAATGATGTGATTTATGATGAGAGCTTTGAGACATACATTATCAGGAGAACTGGTGAGTATTACCCTGACAGTGTCCAAGAGGGGCTGGGTACCAGCCGTCAGCTATATGGATGGTATATAATTAAACCCCAATAGAAACTCTGGACATCAGAGGCTCAGGACAGCTTCCCTGGTTGGCAATTCTATGTGTGTGTATATAGTCACACTTTGTGGTCAGTAGAAAGTAACACTGTCTATGATTCCACAGGAAAAGGACAACCAGAAGCTCAGCATTTGGACCCCTCCAGGTCTACCCTATGAATCTCTTTGGCTAATTTTAACCTGTGTCATTTCCCTGTAATGAATCATGAGTGTAATAGCTTTCAGTGAGCTTGGAGAGTTCTTCTAGTGAATTATCAAACCTGAGGATGGTTTTGGGAACCCCCCAAACTTGGTGTCAGAAGTGAAGGTGATCTAGCAGAGAATGTTCTCTCTAATTGTACCGTTGGCGAATACCATTGCATGTGGACCTGAGCGACCCCATTTTTGGTCAGTTGATGATATTCTCCCAAAGATCATTTCCCTGTGTCTAGGACCTTTGAGTCTACTGGAGACCTCAGCAGTAAATTTTCTTCCCCCCATTACTGAGCAGAATTGAGTGATGATGGGGGTTAGATAGAATGAACACATTATTAGGGTATTAAAGACAGACTTTATATGAGTCACTTGCTCTTTTTTACTTAAACAGCTATAACCTTCACACCATTTCTTTTTTTTTTTTTTTTTTTTGCGGTACGCGGGCCTCTCACTGTTGTGGCCTCTCCCATTGCGGAGCACAGGCTCCGGACGCGCAGGCTCAGCGGCCATGGCTCACGGGCCCAACCACTTCGTGGCATGTGGGATCCTCCAGGACCAGGGCACGAACCCGTGTCCCCTGCATCAGCAGGTGGACTCTCAACCACTGTGCCACCAGGGAAGCCCACACAACATTTCTTAATATACACAAGGGCTATCCGTGGCTTGTGCTGTCCAAAGATGGCCACTTTTGCAAATCACTTGGGACTATACGTACCTTAAGTGCATCGCTAGAGAATAGACATGATTTTCCAGAGGTGGATCCAGGATCTGATTAGGCAACTACACAGGACAGTTTGTCAACAGGAATAACTATTCCCATTTTTTTGAAGGCACAAGATTTTTTTGTTTTGTTTTGTTTTCCTGTCACTCCTCCTGGATCTTCTTCCTTTCATCCAGGGACCAGTAACCAGACATATCCTTATAATAGAATAATAAGTTTATAAAGTCACAAATCAGAGAAGAACCTCAATTCTCAAATGCAGGTGTACAAATATATGACTTTCTTATTTATAACTTAACATATCTTCTATTTCAGGCCCTCACAATGTAAAGCTTGGAGGAATTTTAAATCACTCCTTCCTGAGATGTACCATGATTTCCAGGGGCATATATATAGTTCCAGAGTTTTATAGAAGATGAGAGAGAATATATTTCTTGGATATATTTAGATACACAAATAATTGCTGAAATGTCCTTATCCACGGTCAGTTTAGTGGCGACTTTGTGGCTCTGCTTCTGTACCACTTTGGGCCTTGAGACTCTTGTTCTGCTTCAGCTGACCAATTTCTTCTCTCAGATAATTACTACTTTCCAGGAAGCTACTGAGAAGTCAATGCTGTTCTTCTCATTCTCTCTCTCCCCTATCTCTAAAGCTGGAAGAGAATTTCTTCCCCCCGTTTTTAGCCTAAGTTCTCTCTTTTTCACACCAGTTTTCTAAACTGTCTTAAGGACTTCACCTTTTGGAACACAAAAATTATTTTTGAGTTCTACCCTGTTACATCTGTCCTCTGAGTCAGCAAACAAAGAGCTATTTCCTTAAAATGGAGAAAAGGAAAGAAGGAAATTCAGGTAGGGGAAAAGTTAAAAGAGATAATAGATTCTAAATCATCTCATTAAAACCTTGACTTCAATTCATAGTGTAAGATACACATTTAACATCATGACCAATTATCACATGGGCATACTACCACATGTATATGGAAAAATACATTGGCATGGGACTTCCCCGGAGGTCCAGTGGTTAAGACTTCGCCTTCCGATGCAGGGGGTGTGGGTTCGATCCCCGGTCAGGGAGCTAAGATCCCACATGCCTCACGGCCAAAAAACCAAAACATAAAACAAAAGCAATATTGTAACAAGTTCAATAAAGACTTAAAAAAAATACATTGGCATGACCGATTACCACATTTCTATATATACATACACACATACAGTGTCATGTGCATATATACATACATATAAATACATGTATCTATGCATGTGTGTATGTTTGTGTAAATATATGAGAGAAATACAAGTTTTTAAGAAAATGTTTACCTCTACTATATTGTATGTATTTGTTAAAAACTATTTTCCTCTATTCTATTGGTGATGGCCATCCACCAGACTGATTTTATGAGCACTGGTGCATCGCAACTTAGTATTTGAAAAACACTAACTCATTTATGTGGCAATTCTATTTGCACTGCTGAAATGGACTTTTGAGGGAAGTGGCTGAATTCTTTACAACTTTCAGGTCAGAGAGTCAGCGGTCCATCAAACCGTGCAGTTGGAAGGATTTTATTGCAGAGGATTATATTAAAGAATTTCCAACTCCTGTTAAGCCCTATGATTCTAAGCGCACAAGTTTGGAAAACTATAATTAACACCTTAATAATTGTTTTAAAATAAGTGATCCCAAGTCTATATCATTATTCTGGTACAGGTATTATTGTCCCTATTTTAATGACAAAAAAGGAAGGGAGGGACGGAAGGAGGAAGGAAGGAAGGAAGGAAGGAAGGAGGGAAGGAAGGAAGGAGGAAGGAAGGAAGGAAGGAAGGAAGGAAGGAAGGAAAGAAAAATTCTGGGAGATCTAACACCCTCAGTGTCACAAAGCTAGTAAATGCAGATGTGCATCCAAATCCATAACATCAAATTGCTAGCCTCATTCACACTGTACTATATACCACTTTGCTTTTCAAATACTTTTAAGCTCAAACATATAAAGTGCTTATTATGAGCCAAGCAACTTTATAACACCATTGTGTTCAGTGACTCATTTAATCCTTGCTGCAACCCTATAAGGTAAGTATTACTATTTTCCGCATTTTATAGAAAAGGAGACTAAGGAAAAATAGGTTAAGTCACTTGTTCGATATACAGTTTATTAAATATGGAGGCAGAATTCAAGCTGAGATGTCTGACTCAAGAGACTCTTCAGTGGAGACACTATAGGAAAGGCTGGTCCAAAATAGTAAGAAATGGAGTGGCAACCTGTAACCATGAATATAAATTTTCTTATATTTTTAATTAATTATATCAGACCTCATTAAAATATAAAATTATCATATTGTAATATTATATAAACATATTTAAATGGAAATTTATATAAATATATAATATGTGATTTACATAATAATGTAATCGAATAATTTTAATGTCGTGTGGATGGAAATTTTAATAAAATCTATATGGTTAAAAAGGTAAATTTTAAGTGAGGTAAATAAAAAGATACTTTTTTTTAATCAGAAAAGAGGGAAAATAATGGTGGGAGAAATAATGTGTAGTTATTACATGAGCATGATAAAAGGCCTTGTCCTTGTCCACTTGAGACAGAGAAATGATTTAGTGCAGATGCTCCTAGAAGGCTATGCAAAGAGTTTCAAACCACTTTTGATTATTCACAGGAGTGGTTTGGTAATATATACTTTGTAATCTAGCATGGAAAAATGTTCCAGTTTATAACAATATTTGATTAATGCTAAAGAGGATTTACAGTTGTCCCCTGGTATTTTAGGGGGCATTGGTTTCATGACCCCCATGGATACCAAAATCCACAGATGCTCAAATCCCTTACAATAAAATGACTTACCATTTGCCTATAACCAATGCACATCCTCATATTAAATCACCTCTAGGTTATTTATAATACCTAATACAATGTAAATGCTATGTAAAGAGTTGTAAATACAATGTATATGAAAGAAATAATTGCTTGTGAGAAGAAAATTCAACTTTTGCTTTTTTGAACTTTCTGGAATTTTTGTTCTAATATTTCTGACCCCCGGTTGGTTGAATTTGTGGATGCAGAACTCTTGTATGTAGAGGGCTGACTGTATAAAATGGGCCCAAGGATTTTATAGTTCTATGGACTTATTAGGATTAAACTCACATATTTAAAATTTAAAAACCAATAAATGTTGGTAATATACATTAGAAAATAAGTAGAAGTGGAAATGGCATGAGTCTGATTGTTAACAAGACCACGTTGGTTTAGTAGAAATGAGGTGAGAAATTGATCAAATTACTTAGGTGACTTTGGGTGGAGAGTTAAATCTGTAGGACATGGGTGTAATCTAGTACAGCAGGTCTTGAACCCTCTTTTTTTTTTTTTTTCTATTTTGCTCACCAAGTCACAGATTTCAACGCTCCAGTATAATTTGCAGATTCTGATAAAATAGCGGTTTTTCAAAGAAGTAAATTATAGCAATGATTTATAATCTAAACTGAGTAAAATTGAAAATAAAAGGCAGTTATTAATAATTCCACTGTGACAATAAGCATAAAACAGGACTGTCCTAGGCAAACTGAGGTGTAAAGTCACAGAGAGAATACTCAGCCAGTGTGGTTGCTAAAATGTAGAAATTCTTTATCTATACCCGTGAGAAAATGCCCAATGCTCCAAGTTCCCTAAGTATCTTAAAGCTTCTGAACCATTTCAGTCCCTCCCCTAGGACTTACCAGGCCAACCAACCGGTGATCCAGCAAATGAAGGGACTATGACTAAGACCTTTCATAGCACTACCACATCAGAGTCCTCATATCCATAGTTGGGTGACCATATTCCTGGTTTGTACCCTGTTATTATTATTAATAGTGCTCCTTTTCAATCACAAAAATGCCCTAAGTTGGATGATAAATGTTATGACTACCCTATCCATTGGGCATTCTTTTTTTTTTCTTTCTGCTTTTATTTTTATTTATTTATTGGAGTAGAATTGCTTTAAAATGGTGTGTTAGTTGCTGCTTTAATAACAAAGTGAGTCAGCTATACCATATCTCCTCCCTCTTGCATCTCCCTCTCTCCCACCCTCCCTATCCCACCCCTCTAGGTGGTCACAAAGCACTGAGCTGATCTCCCTGTGCCATGTGGCTGCTTCCCACTATCTATCTATTTTACATTTGGTAGTGTATATATGTCTATTCCACTCTCTCACTTCATCCCAGCTTACCCTCCCTGCTCCCTGTGTCCTCAAGTCCATACTCTACGTCTGTGTCTTTATTTGCATTGGGCATTCTGAACAAATGCAGCAATCCTGGTTGGAGCAGGAAGACAGAATATAAACTTTTTCCCAGTTCCCAAATCTAGTTAAATAATGTAATAGGTACTCAAGTTCTGAAATATGGCATATAATAATAGCCTCCCAGTGTGGGTGGTATCCTATGGAGTGGGTCTTGCAGCTTTAGTACACAAAGTGATTTGCCTTGAAGCTGTGGACTCCTTTAAATGAAGATGAGTCAGGCAGTCCTTGGGGGCAAGAGAAGAGGATGTATATTCTTGCACTGGAATTGATCCCATTTCCTGTGAATATTCTCTTCCCCGGAAATAGCCTTTTGTCCCCAATAATTATTTTCAAACACTTTCTAAGTTGACATTGTATTGGCATATTGGCACTTAAAATTATGCTTCTCTTAAAGCATAAAGATGTCCAAACTACCTATATATACATATCTTGTCAGTACTACACAGAGTGATGTTCTTCCGGAAGTTGGAAGTGATCAGAAATGACTAAATTTGCTCATTCATAGATTCATTCAACAATTAAATATTTATGAGCACCTATTTTATGCCAGGAACTGTCCAAAGTACTTAGAACACAACAGAGAACAAAACAAACAAAAAATTATTGGGGAGATTTGACACTTTTGAATAAGGTGGTCAAGGTAGTCCTTGTTATAAGGTGAAACCTGAGCAAAGACTTGAAGGAAGTAAGAGATTTAGCTTTACTGAATATTCTGGAGAAGAGAATTCCCAGAAGTGAGAGTAAGCAGTATAAAGGATCTGAGAGGTTTTGTTTAACTATTCGAAGACATGTGGAGGTGGGTGTGGCTTGAAGCAGAGAGAGCAGGAGATGGGACCAGACAGCAAAGAAACAGGGCCCAGATAATGCAGTCATGAAGGCCATTGTAATTATTTTGACTTTAATCTGAGAGAAATGGAAACCATTGGGTGGCTTTGTGTATCTCTGTGACATTAGGTGACTTACATTTTATAAGGCATACTTTGGCTATTGTGGGTTGAAAATAGACTATACAGATGCTCTTAGGAGCCTATGGCAGAGAAATCTAGAAGTGAGATGGTGGTGAGTCAGAACAGGGTAGTCAAAGTAGAGGTGGGAATATTCTCCCTATATTTTACATGTACAGAAACAATAGCTCCTGAGACATGGGAAGTATGGGAGAAAGTAAGAAGGGAAAAGTCAGTGAAAATTCTGATGCATTTGTTTATTTGTTTTACTGATCAATTTTGCCATCATTTGATATAAATAAAATGGTAGATAGATAGGATTGGGGTGGAATATATAAATTGGCTAAATTTAAGGTACTTTTGGATATCAAATGAATATGTCACATTGACAATTCCAATTAAGAATGAGAGACAGGAATTAATATCTTATTTAGTTTTTATTATACACAAAAACTGTTTACCAGAACATATAAAATTATGGAAGGTGTCATCCCTGCCTCTTCTTGATCCTGTGAATCCTCAGCTACTGATTTCTTTCTCCCCTTCATACCCACATTCTTCAAAAGCACAGTTCATACTAATTTCCATTTCTTCACCACAGATCCTACTTCTCAACTAGCTGCAATCAGGCTTCTTTCTTTACCAGTTCCCTAAAATTAAGCATCCTAAGTTAAAACGGAATATACATGTTTTTTTTTTTAACATCTTTATTGGAGTATAATTTCTTTACAATGGTGCGTTAGTTTCTGCTTTATAACAAAGTGAATCAGTTATACATATACATATGTTCCCATATCTCTTCCCTCTTGCGTCTCCCTCCCTCCAACCCTCCCTATCACACCCCTCCAGGCCATCACAAGCACCGAGCTGATCTCCCTGTGCTACGCGGCTGCTTCCCACTAGCTATCTACCTTATATTTGGTAGTGTATATATGTCCATGCCTCTCTCTCGCTTTGTCACAGCTTACCCTTCCCCCTCCCCATATCCTCAAGTCCATTCTCTAGTAGGTCTATGTCTTTATTCCTGTCTTACCCCTAGGTTCTTCATGACATTTTTTTTTTCTTAAGTTCCATATATATGTGTTAGCATATGGTCCAGGAATACATCTGAGTCTTTATTCCTGTCCTGCCCCTAGGTTTATCAGAACCTTTTTTTTTTTTTGATTCCATATATATGTGTTAGTATACAGTACTTGTTTTTCTCTTTCTGACTTACTTCACTCTGTATGACAGTCTCTAGGCCCATCCAGCTCACTACAGATAACTCAATTTTGTTTCTTTATATGACTGAGTAATATTCTATTGTATATATGTGCCACATCTTCTTTATCCATTCATCTTTCGATGGACACTTAGGTTGCTTCCATGTCCTGGCTATTGTAAATAGAGCTGCAGTGAATATTGTGGTACATGACTCTTTTTGAATTATGGTTTTCTCAGGGTATATGCCCAGTAGTGGGATTGCTGGGTCGTATGGTAGTTCGTTTTTAGTTTTTTTAAAGAACCTCCATACTGTTCTCCATAGTGGCTGTGTCAATTTACAGTCCCACCAACAGTGCAAGAGGGTTTCCTTTTCTCCACACCCTCTCCAGCATTTATTATTTGTAGATTTTTTGATGATGGCCATTCTGACCTGTGTGAAGTGATACCTCACTGTAGTTTTGATTTGCATTTCTCTAATGATTAGTGATGTTGAGCATCCTTTCATGTGTTTGTTGGCCATCTGTATATCTTCTTTGGAGAAATGTCTATTTAGATTTTCTGCCCAATTTTGGAATGGGTTGTTTGTTTTTTTGATATTGAGCTGCATGAGCTGCTTGTAAATTTTGGAGATTAATCCTTTGTCAGTTGCTTCATTTGTAAATATTTTCTCCCATTCTGAGGATTGTCTTTTCATCTTGTTTATGGTTTCCTTTGCTGTGCAAAAGCTTTTAAGTTTCATTAGGTCCAATTTGTTTATTTTTGTTTTTATTTCCCTTTCTCTAGAAGGTAGATCAAATAGGATCTTGCTGTGATTTATGTCAAAGAGTGTTCTTCCTGTGTTTTCCTCTAAGAGTTTTATAGTGTCTGGCCTTACATTTAGGTCTTTAATCCATTTTGAGGTTTTTTTTGTGTATGATGTTAGGAGGTGTTCTAATTTCTTTCTTTTACATGTAGCTGTCCAGTTTTCCCAGCACCACTTATTGAAGAGACTGTCTTTTCTCCATTGTGTATCCTTGCCTCCTTTGTCATAGATTAGTTGACCATAGGTGTGTGGGTTTATCTCTGGGCTTTCTATCCTGTTCCATTGATCAATATTTCTGTTTTTGTGCCAGTACCATATTGTCTTGATTACTGTAGCTTTGTAGTATAGTCTGAAGTCAGGGAGTCTGATCCCTCCAGCTCTGTATTTTTCCCTCAAGACTGCTTTGGCTATTCGGGGTCTTTTGTGTCTCCATACAAATTTTAATATTGTTTTGTTCTAGTTATGTAAAAGAATGCCATTAGTAATTTGATAGGGATTCCATTGATTCTGTAGACTGCTTTGGGTAGTATAGTCATTTTCACAATATTGATTCTTCCAATCCGAGAACATGGTATATCTCTCCATCTGTTTGTATCATCTTTAATTTCTTTCATCAGTGTCTCATAGTTTTCTGCATACAGGTCTTTTTTCTCCCTAGGTAGGTTTATTCCTAGGTATTTTATTCTTTTTGTTGCAATGGTAAATGGGAGTGTTTCCTTAATTTCTCTTTCAGATTTTTCATCATTAGCATATAGGAATGCAAGAGATTTCTGTGCATGAATTTTGTATCCTGCAACTTTACCAAATTCATTGATTAGCTCTAGTAGTTTTCTGGTGGCATCTTTAGGATTCTCTATGTGTAGTGTCATGTCATTGTCAAACAGTGACAGTTTTACTTCTTCTTTTTCATTTTGGATTCCTTTTATTTCTTTTTCTTCTCTGATTGCTATGGCTAAAACTTCCAAAACTATGTTGAATAATAGTGGTGAGAGTGGGCATCCTTGTTTGGTTCCTGATTTTACAGGAAATTGTTTCAGTTTTTCCCCATTGAGAATGATGTTGCCTGTGGGATTGTCATACATGGCCTTTATTACGTTGACATAAGTTTCTTTTATGACTACTTTCTGGAGAGTTTTTATCATAATTCAGTGTTGAATTTTGCCAAAAGCTTTCTCTGCAACTATGAGATAATCATATGGTTTTTATCCTTCAGTTTGTTAATATGGTGTATCATGTTGATTGATTTGCGTATACTAAAGAATCCTTGCATTACTGGAATAAACACCACTTGATCATGGTGTATGATCCTTTTAATGTGCTGTTGGATTCTGTTTGCTAGTATTTTGTTGAGGATTTTTATATCTATGTTCATCAGTGATATTGGTCTTTAGTTTTCTTTTTTTGTGACATCTTTGGTTTTGGTATCAAGGTGATGGTGGCCTCATGGGATGAGTTTGGGAGTGTTCCTCCCTCTGCTGTATTTTGGAAGAGTTTGAGAAGGTTAGGTGTTAGCTCTTCTCTAAATGTTTGATAGAATTTGCCTGTGAAACCATCTGGTCCTGGGCTTTTGTTTGTTGGAAGATTTTTAATCACATTTTCAATTTCAGTGCTTGTGATTGGTCTGTTTATATTTTCTCTTTCTTCCTGGTTCAGTCTTGGAAGGTTGTGCTGTTCTAAGAATTTGTCCATTTCTTCCAGGTTGTCCATTTTATTGGCATATAGTTGATTTTAGTAATCCCTCATGATTCTTGTATTTCTGCAGTGTCAGTTGTTACTCCTTCTTTTTCATTTCTGATTCTGTTGATTTGAGTCTTCTCCCTTTTTTTCTTGATGAGTCTGGCCAGTGGTTTATCAATTTTGTTTATCTTCTCAAAAAACCAGCTTTTATTTTTATTGATCTTTGTTATCTTTTCCTTCACTTCTTTTTCATTGATTTCTGATCTGATCTTTATGATTTCTTTCCTTCTACTAACTTTGGGGTTTTTTTTGTTCTTCTTTCTCCAATTGATTTGAGTGTAAGGTTAGGTTGTTTATTTGAGATTTTTCTTGTTTCTTGAGGTAGGATTGTATTGCTATAAACTTCCCTCTTAGAACTGCTTTTGCTGCATCCCATAGGTTTTGGGTCATTGTGTTTTCATTGTCATTTGTTTCTAGGCATTTTTTGATTTCCTCTTTGATTTCTTCAGTGATCTCTTTGTTATTTAGTAGTGTGATGTTTAGCCTCCATGTGTCTGTATTTTTTACAGACTTTTTCCTGTAATTGATATCTAATCTCATAGCGTTGTGGTCGGAAATAATACTTGATAAGATTTCAATTTTCTTAAATTGAACAAGGCTTGATTTGTGCCTCAAGGTATGATCTATCCTGGAGAATGTTGTTTTTGGATGGCATGTCCTATAATTTCAATTAAGTCCATCTTGTTTAATGTGTCATTTAAAGCTTGTGTTTCCTTATTTATTTTCATTTTCGATGATCTGTCCATTGGTGAAAGTGAGACATTAAAGTCCCCTACTATTATTATGTTAATGTCAATTCCCCCTTTTATGACTGTTAGCATTTGCCTTATCTATTGAGGTGCTCCTATGTTGGGTGCATAAATATTTACAATTGTTATATCTTCTTCATGGATTGATCCCTTGATCATTATGTAGTGTCCTTCTTTGTCTCTTGTAATAGTCTTTATTTTAAAGTCTATTTTATCTGATATGAGAATTGCTATTCCAGCTTTCTTTTGACTTCCATTTGCATGGAATATCTTTCTCCATCCCCTCAGTTTCAGTCTGTATGTGTCCCTAGGTCTGAAGTGGGTCTCTTGTAGACAGCATATATATTGGCCTTGTTTTTATATTCTTTCAGTTAGTCTATGTCTTTTGGTTGGAGCGTTTAATCCATTACATTTAAGGTAATTATGGTCCTATATAATGTACGGTCCTGTTACCACTTTCTTAATTGTTTTGGGTTTGTTATTGTAGGTATTTTCCTTCTCTTATGTTTCCTGCCTAGAGAAGTTCTTTTAGCACTTGTTGTAAAGCTGGTTTGGTGGTGCTGAATTCTCTTAACTTTTGCTTGTCTGTAAAGATTTTAATTTCTCCGTCAAATCTGCATGAGCTCCTTGCTGGGTAGAGTAATCTTGATTGTAGGTTTTCCCTTTCATCACTTAAAATATGCCCTGCCACTCCCTTTTGGCTTGCAGAGTTTCTGCTGAAAGATCAGCTGTTAACCTTATGGGGATTCCCTTGTATGTTATTTGTTGCTTTTCCCTTGCTGCTTTTAATATTTTTTCTTTGTATTTACTTTTTGATAGTTTCATTAATATGTGTCTTGGTATGTTTCTGATTGGATTTATCCTGTATAGGACTGTCTCTGATTCCTGGACTTGATTGACTATTTCCTTTTCCATGTTAGGGAAGTTTTGAACTATAATCTCTTCAAATATTTTCTTAGATCCTTTCTTTTTCTCTTCTTCTGGGCCCCTATAATTTGAACGTTGGTGCATTCAGTGTTGTGCCAGAGGTCTCTGAGACTGTCCTCTATTCTTTTCTTTTTATTCTGCTCTGTGGTAGGTATTTCCACTATTTTATCTTCCAGGTCACTTATCCATTCTTCTGCCCCAGTTATTCTGCTATTGATTCCTTCTAGAGAATTTTTAATTTCATTTATTGTGTTGTTCATCACTCTTTGTTTGCTCTTTAGTTCTTCTATGTCCTTGTGAAACGTTTCTTGTATTTTCTCTATTCTATTTCCAAGATTTTGGATCATCTTTACTATCATTATTCTGAATTCTTTTTCAGGTAGACTGCCTATTTCCTCTGCATTTGTTTGGTCTGGTTGGTTTTTAACTTGCTCCTTCATCTGCTGTGTGTTTCTCCATCTTCTCATTTTGCTTAACTTACTATTTTGGGGGTTTCCTTTCCATAGGCTGCAGGTTCATTGTTCCCATTGTTTTTGCTGTCTGCCCCAATGGGTAAGGTTGGGTCACTGGCTTGTGTAGGCTTCCTGCTGGAGGGGACTGGTGCCTTTGTTCTGGTGGGTGCAGCTGGATCTTGTGTTTCTTGTGGGCAGGTCTGCGTCCAGTGGTGTGTTTTGGGATGTCTTTGAACTTAGTATGATTTTAGGCAGCCTCTCTGCTAATGGGTGGGGTTTTGTTCCTGTCTTGCTAGTTGTTTGGCATGGGACATCCAGCACTGGAGCTTGCTGGCCATTGGGTGCAGCTGGGTCTTAGCATTGAGATGGAGATCTCTGGGAGAGCTCTCGCTGATTGATATTACATGGGGCTGGTAGGTCTCTGTTGGTCCAGTGTCTTGAACTGTGCTCTCCCACCTCAGAGGCTCAGGCCTGTCATCATGCCAGAACACCAAGACGCTGTCAGCCACATGGCTCAGAAGAAAAGGGAGAAAAGAAAGAAATAAAAAATAATTAAAATAAAATAAAATAATTAAAATTTTAAAAATAATTAAAATAAAAAGATTAAAAATTATTTTAAAAAAAGAAGAGAGGAACCAAACCAATAAACAAATCCACCAGTGGTAACAAGCACTAAAATCTATGCCAAGGTAAACATAAAAATCAGAAACAAGTCAGCTGCACACAGCAAACCCCAGCCTACAGTTGCTCCCAAAGTCCACCTCCTCAATTTGGGATGATTCGTTGTCTCTTCATGTATTCCACAGATGCAGGGTACCTCAAGTTGATTGTGGGGATTTAATCCGCTGCTCCTGAGGCTGCACCAAGAAATTTCCCTTTCTCTTCTTTGTTCGCACAGCTTCTGGGGTTCAGCTTTGCTTTTGACCCCTTCTCTGCCTGGAGGTTGCCCTTAGGCTTCTGTTCCCACCCAGACAGTGTGCGGTTAAAGCAGCGACTGATTAGGGGGCTCTTGCTCCCTCATGCCGGTGGGACGGATGAGTACGGTAGTTAGAATTGGAATGCAGGGCAAGCCTGCCACGGCAGAGGCCTGCGTGATGTTGCAATAGCCTGAAGCGTGCCTTGTGTTCTCCTGGGGAAGTTGTCCCTGGACCTTAGGACCCTAGCAGTGGCGGGCTGCACAGGCTCCTGGGGTAGAGGGGGGCATGTGGATAGTGACCTGTGCTCGCACACAGTATTCTTGGTGGCTGCAGCAGCCGCGTTTGCATTTCATGCCTGTCTGTGGTGTCCAAGCTGAATGCTGCGGCTTGCACTCATCTCTGGAGCTTGTTTAGGTGGTGCTCTGCCTTCTTTTGGGAAGTCTGAGGTCTTCTGCCAGCGTTCAGTAGGTGTTCTGTAGGAGTTGTTCCACATGTAGATGTATTTTTGATATATTTGTGGGGAGGAAGGTGATCTCCATGTCTTACTCCTCCACTGTCTTGAAGGTACTCCCGGAATATACATGTTGTCACTCTAAGAGTTCTTAGTTTTTTTTTTTTTTTTTTTTTTTGTGGTACGCGGGCCTCTTACTGTTGTGGCCTCTCCCGTTGCAGAGCACAGGCTCTGGACACGCAGGCTCAGCGGCCATGGCTCACGGGCCCAGCTGCTCCGCAGCATGTGGGATCCTCCCGGACTGCGGCACGAACCTGTGTCCCCTGCACTGGCAGGCGGACTCTCAACCACTGCGCCACCAGGGAAGCCCCTTAGATTTTTTTTTTATATCTTTATTGGTGTATAATTGCTTTACAATGTTGTGTTAATTTCTGCTATACAACGAAGTGAATCAGCTATATGTATACATATATCCCCATATCCCCTCCCTCTTAAGCCACCCTCCCACCCTCTCTATCCCACCCCTCTAGGTCGTCACAAAGCATCAAGCTGATCTCCCTGTGCTATGCAGCAGCTTCCTTCTAGCCATCCATTTTACATATGGTAGTGTATATATGTCAGTGCTACTCTCTCACTTCGTCCCAGCTTCCTCTCCCGGCCCCAAGTCCTCAAGTCCATTCTCTACATCTGTGTCTTTATTCCTGCCCTGCTGAGTTCTTAGTTCTTATATTACTTGACCCGCTGTGACATGGAACAGTGTTGAACACTTTCTCCTTCTTGAAATTGTCTTTCCTTGGTTTATGAGATAGCTCTCCCTGTGTTTCTTCCCTATCTCACTATTATTTTTCATTTTTTCTAAATGGGTTGTTTCTTCTGTTCATGCTTGAAATGCTGTGTTATCTCAAGTTCCATTGTTAGCCTTCAAATTGTCTAAGTCAACATCTTCTCTCTGAGAAGTCTCCTTTTCTTCCAGAGCTTCAACAATCACCAGATATGCTGATGACACTAAACTGTATCTCTAGTACAGGCCTTTCTCTTTAGCTGTGGACTCATTCAGACAGCTGTTTGCTGAGTATATCCAATGGTGTATCCCACAGATAGCTCTAAGTCAACGGGATCTCTACTTTCATTCCTGTTGGACACACACAGAAACACACACAGACACACAGACACATGAGTTTCCCTTCTCACTTAAGGACATTTCCTTCCTAAGCAGTCCCTCAAGCCAGAAATCTTAAAGTTGTCCTAACCCCTTTCTTCACCTACATAATGAATTCTACCAATTTTAAGTTTTTAATATATTCCAAATCTCTCTCCCTTTTTCCATTCTCATCTCCAGATTTCCCGGCTCTTTTCTTAAGCCAGCCTCACATGCGTACCCACCAGATATTTCTGGAATTGTTACTTAAAAAGGTGGTACTATATGCTAGCGAGCTCAGATGATAATGTTAATATTAAACTGTGTTGGTTTGCTTTCTCTATGAATTTCTTTTAAATTCATGACTTTAACAATTTTGACCATTAGACATGAGGCTTCTGTTGTCCAAGAGGAATGGATCAGAGCAGAACCAAAGATCTAAACCCTTCATTTTCAGTGTTCAAAAGCAGAAGTCCTGCTATAAAGAGGTGCAATTTTTGTAAGAATACTTCATGAGGGGTTTTTTTTTTTTTGGCTCTTTTTAGAAGTGATAAATCCTCTCTGAGCTGGAAGAGTAAGAGAGATTTAGAGAAGAGCAAAGAGTATGATTGTTATATTGTCTATAATTTACTTGAAAATACTTCTGGAAGAATAAGTAGTTTTCAACCTTTTTTTTATTACTTCAACCCATAGTTTGAAGTACATTGTACACTGAAATTTAGTATGTACACAACACACACACACACAAACACACATGCAAGTGTCAATACACACATACACATATAACTGATATAAACATTTTAAGGGAAGTATTTACCCTCCCTTTTCATGTCCCTGTATTTTGACATTTTTTCTATTACATATCATTTTGTAAAAATGTTGCTCTTGATACACAAAATTGTTTTCGTTACTTATTAATGATCACTGAGAACCGCAGTTTGGAAAACACTGATAGGGTGACCTAGATACATGTGTAGGTAAGTTAATTTTAACTTACAATCAGATGGCAGTTAGTTAGCATTTAAATCACCCTAATAATAAATCTACATTCCAAGGTTAGCACCAAGAAAACCTGATCAGGGTTCCATGTTTCCCCAAGACTTCATAGCAAGTACTTCAAAAGCTTTCTAAAAATGCACTAACAAATTGGCTGAGGGATGTAAGAAACAACTTCTGGGTTGAAAGTAAATATTCTAAATATGAAATGTATACAAATACTGTATAGTCATGTCTGCTTTTGCATGAATGGAATTTGAAAAATTATAAAAACCTGATAGGCCCAGCAGCCAAATTTGGAATTGTACATTTGGTCTAAAAATTTATCTTGTCCTCTCCAGAGCAAAGTTACCCTGTGTGATCTACCTATGGTCATATCTGATCCTGCCATAGAATCATTTCTGCATTTGCCTCATAATAAACCTTTCATTCAAGGTTTGTTGAGGGCTTAACAGGGCAAAAAGCAGAAAGTATTAAGTATGCAGGACAGGTTGTAATGACTGCCTTTGGACCTGTGCTAAGAAATGTTCATACCTGTGGCAGATATCATTCTAGACATGTTCATATTATAAGAAAACACTTGGTAGTGGGGAAGAGCAAGGAATAAGAGCTTTTCTATCTCTAAATATCAGAGCAACTTGATATTACCAAAAGAAAACAACCTAAAAATTGTGAATGGTCAACTTAGCCTATGGAGGTTTTGCAATATAGTTATTAGTGGGTGTTTGGGAATTGCTACAACTTGATCATTTTTGCAGCTCAAGTGTCCTCCAAGTAGATAGGGGCCAATAAATACTCCAGATGAGTGGAGGTTTGAAAATAAGAGATCTGTTTTCCACTCCCTTTCTGGAGCCCTAAAAGGTGATAACTTCACAGAATTTCCAGGATCATCATCACATAAAATGATGGGCAGCCTGGATGCTAGGCAGAGAAGACTTGAAGCCATACCAAGCTTCCTGAGGTCTCAGACCCCATGGGAGAGCAACCAAATTGCCAATCAACCTGAAAGGGTTAAAGTGGTTAGCTAAAGTGTTCTCAAGGTCACGTTAGGGAACTCAAGGTCAGAATTTCTGGAGCACGACATCAGATCTTCTTCAGCACTTCCTAGGTGTGCATAAATAAGTTGCTTACTGCTCTCTGCAGCATGGTTTCCTGACCTATATGAGGAGAAGGGTGTATACCTTTCAGTATTGCTGTGAATATTCATTGGATAGTATTATGTAGAGGGCATTTGCACATAGTTTATAATTATACATATGTGAAGTCCAATTTGGATTGATGTCAGAAGAATAACCACTTTTGTCTTTTCTAAGAGATACACTGAAGGCTCAGTTACGAATTGAAGAAAAGAGAATTAATCTTTATTGAATGTCTCTGTGCCACATCCTAAGGTAGACACTTCATAAATATATATCTTTAATCAGCTCAATACCCCTGATCAATGGATACACTTCTTACAGCCACTTTATAGATGAGAAAAGTAAGACACTAAGCAATTTACCCAGTCACAGAACATAGACTTGGTTAGGTTTATATTGAAATTGAAGTTTGACTTTTCAGACAGAGAAAGACAAATATTGTAAGATCTCACTTATATGTGAAATCTGAAAAAAACAAACTCATAGAAACAGAGATCAGATTAGTGGTTTCCAGAGGCATGGGAGTGGGGACATTGGGTGGAGGTGGTCAAAAGACACAAACTTCCAGTTACAAGACAAGTAAGTTTTGGGGGACATAATGTACAGCATGGTGACTACAGATAATAATACTGTATTGTATATTTGAAAGTTGCTAAGATAGTAGATCTTAAAAGTTTTCATCACAAGGAAAAGTACATTTGTAACTATGTGAGGTGGTGGCTGTTAACACTGTGGTAATAATTTTGCAATATATACATTTATCAAATCTTTATATCATATACCTCGAACTTATACAATGTATGCATTAATTATATCTCAAAAAATCGGAAAATATATATAAAAAACAAAATTAAACAAAAAATGTCTGACTTTAAGAGCCATCCTCCATGCTCCCTCTTGATGCTACCACTTTAGACTAAGCTGGATACTAGGTGAGAAAAAAATAATAAGCCTCCTGAAGAAAGAGAACAAGCCATGCACATTATTTTTAATAGCATTCTGGTATGTACAAGAAATAATTTATATTATCATTTTTCCAAGGGAAGTTTAACAAAGATTTCAGAAATATCAGGTAAAGAAAAAAAAACTATTTTAAATAAATTATATAAATATCTTTGCAGGATAAAGAAGCGTTTTTTCGATTTTTACCTTTCTTTAAAAATAACCTGCTAGCATTACAAAACATCAGTATTTTTTCTTTCAATTAATGCTCAACCAATAGAAATCATACTGCTCATGTTTCTTTTAATAAATATTAGAGAATACTAAATAAGTTAGAAATATAAAGCTTGGTGGTTCCTGATTGTTATATTGCTTTTCAGAGTTAGAAGTAGATTAATCTCTTTGGGAACTTAGTAGCCTTTTATGAATACCATACTGCATTGCAAAACTGATTTTTCCTTTTAGGCTTAATGTAATGATTTAACGAAAGAAAACTTATGAGTGGCTACATCTAATCTTAGGTTATTTATGTCTCACAAGATGTCTCTATTAAACGATCATATTCCACCATCTGGGGAAGCCAGACCCTAGTCATAATTGCCCTTTGAATAAGATAACATTGTGGGAAGTACACATGAAACACATATGCCACTTGGTATAGGGCCTATTGCTTAGTTAGTGCTCAATAAGCATTCTTAGTGCTGTCATTATAGTAGTAGTTGTTATTTCTGTTATCATTATTTTATTATTGTTAAACTAGGGAGAATAATTCAATGGTACTATATCCATAAGAATTATGTTTCATAGCTGTAGGTATCAACTTGGCACGTTGATGATGGTGGTGATAACAATAGCAGTCCATTATTTATAATGTAATATACATGTTTATATTTAGGTATATCTTATGTAATCCTTACTGTGATTCTATAAGAAGCTTCTTTTATTTATTTATTTATTTATTTTAGTTTTGGCTCCATTGGGTCTTTGTTGCTGCATGCAGGCTTTCTCTAGTTGCGGCGAGCAGGGTCTACTCTTCGTTGCATTGCAGGAACTTCTCACTTCAGTGGCTTCTCTTGTTGTGGGGCATGGGCTCTAGGCTCATAGGCTTCAGTAGTTGTGGCACGTGGACTCAGTAGTTGTGGCTCATGGGCTCTAGAGCGCAGGCTCAGTAGTTGTGGCACAGAGGCTTAGTTGCTCTCCGGCATGTGGGATCTTCCTGGACCAGGGCTTGAACCCATGTCCCCTGCATTGGCAGGCAGATTCTTAACCACTGCGCCATCAGGGAAGTCCCAAGATGCTTCTTTATTAACACCACTTGGCAGATGAAGGAATTGAGGCTCACAGAAATTGATATATGCCCAAGCTTATATAGCCATTAAAAGTCTGTTTCTGATTCTCTTCAAGGTCCATTTATTTTCCATTTCTCATGCTGCCTCTCTTATGCCAAACTCCTTTCAAATCCTTGGGATATTAGTCACTGGGGAGGGGATTCACAAGAAGAAACTCATGAGGCTTTGAACTCAGCAGTTTGACCAAAAAGATATTTCTGTCACCATCACAAGAAGGGCTTTACCATTGCCCAGCCATGCTTAAGGAACCATTTAATTCCATCTGAGTGTAGTCTCCACCTGTATTACCTCTTCTTCTATTTTCTAGAAAAAATGTTGGAGAATTGGTATTATTTCTTCGTAAATATTTGGTAGAATTTACCAAAGAAACCAACCAGGTCTGGTGCTTTCTTCTTTGAAAACTTACTCATTTTTGATTCATTTTCTTTAGTAGATATCAGCCTACTTATAGTATCAGTTTCTCCTTGTGTAAATTTGGTAACTTTTGTCTTTCAAAGAATCGGCCCATTTCGTCTAGTTTATCAAACTTGTGGAGTTGTTTGCAGTATTCCTTTATTATCCTTTTGATGTCCATGGGACCAATAGTAATGATCCCTCTTTCACTTCATTATTGGTGATTTATATCTTTATTTTTTTCTTGGTCAACCCGGCTAGAGGATTATCAATTATATTGATCTTTGCAAAAGAACCTGTTTTTAGTTTCATTGATTTTTTTCCCCTATTTTTAATTTGTTTTGAATTTCTGCTTTATTTTTATTGATTTATTTTCTAATTTTTATTATCATTTTTCCCTTCTTGTTTTAGGCTTAAATTGCTCTATTTCACTAGTCCTAAAATGTAAACTTAGATTATTGATTTTTAGAGCTTTCTTCTTTTCTAATATATGCATTTAATTATATAAATTTCCTTCTAAGCACTACTTTCACAACATCCCACAAATTTTGATAGTTGCATTTTTATTTTTGTTTTAATTTAAAATATTTAAAAATTTGTGTTCCTCTTCCACTTGGGCCAGAGGGTTATTTAAAAGTTTGTTGCTTAATTTCCAAATATTTTGGTATTTTTCAGCTACCTTTTTGTTATTAATTTCTGGTTCAATTGCACATTTTCTGAGAATGTGCTTTGCATGATTTCTGTCATTTTAAAGTATGGGGGTTTTTTGGTCCAGAATGAGATCTATATTGGTGAATATTACATATGAGCTTGAGAAGAATGTGTATGCTGCTGTTATAAAAAGGAATATTCTGTAAATGTCAATTAGGTCAAGTTGACTGATAGTGCTGTTCATGTCAGCTGTGTTTTTGCTGACTTTCTGATAGCTTGATCTATCATTTGCTTAAAGAGGAATGTTGAAGACTCAAACTCGATCGTGGATTTGTATCTTCTTCCTTTCAGTTCTACCAGTTTTGGCCTCACACGTTATGCCACTCTGTTGTTTGGGGCATACATGTTAAAGATTGTTATACCTCCTTGGAAATTTTTCCCTTTTATAATTCTCCTCTTTAAACCTTATAAATTCCTTTGTTTTGATATTTGCTTTCTTTGGAATTAATTGCTACCCTGGCTTTCTTAAGATCTTCAGATTAATGTTAATATGGTATATCTTTTTCTGCCTCTTTATATGTACCTATTCGATTATTTATATTTAAAATGTGTCTCTTGTAAACAATGTATAGTTGGGTCTTTTGTTTTTGTTTTTGTTTTATCCAATCTGACAGTCTGCCTTTTAATATGTGTATTTAGACCATACACATTTAAAGTGATTATTAGTTTAGTTGGATTACTATCTACCATGTTTGTAACCATTTTCTACTTGTAGCATTTGTTCTTTGTTTTCCTTTTTTCTCCATTTTTGTCTTCTCTGGTTATAATTGAACATTTTATATGATTCCAGTTTATCTCCCCTCTTAGTATGTTAATTATACTTCTTTATAAATGTTTTAAACCTTGCGTTAAAAATTTTAATATACATTTTTACCAGACTATATCCACCTTCAGTGACACTATTGCTACACTATCCTTGTGTATAGTATGTATCTTACAATATCATATTATAGTATTTCCAAATCCTCCCTTATAACATCACTGTTGTTAATTTTACTTATCCCTATGCTATAATCACACAACACATTGTTACTATTATTATTTTGAACACTTATTGTTTAGATCAATTAAGAAAAGGAAAAATAATATTTGATTTTACCTTATATTAGTCCTTATTTAATGCTCTTCCTTTCTTTATGTAGATCTACATTTTGCCCCTATATTATATTCTTTCTCCCAAAAGAACTTCTTTTAACATTTCTTGTAGAGTAAGTTTTTTTTGTTTGTCTGAGAAAATCTTTATTTCTCCTGTACTTTTGAGGGATAATTTTCACTGGATATAGAATTCTACACACCACTATATATAACAACAAGGATTTAATGTATAGCACAGGGAACTATATTCAATATCTTGTAATAACCAATAATGGAAAAGAATCTGAAGCTGTACACCTGAAACTAACACAATATTGTAAATCAACTATAGTTAAATTAAAAAATTGTAACAATGTATGGTGATGGATGTTAATTAGACTTACTGTGGTGACCATTTTTTAATATACATAAATATTGAATCATATATTGTACACTTGAAACTAATATGTTATATGTCAGTTATACCTCAATTAAAAAGGAATAAAGGACAAATTTTTAAAAAATTTAAATAGGATTCTAGATTGTTTTTTCTTTCAAAACTTAAATATTTCCTCCACTCTCTTATTGTTAGCCTGGTTTCTGATGAAAGGATTACTTTAATTCTTATCTTTTTTCTTTTATATATAAGGTATTCTTTTTTAACTATTCTTAAGATTTTTTTTTTCTCTATCTTTGGTTTTCTGCAGTTTGAATACAATATATCTAAGGATCTTTTTGTTGTTGTATAACCCTGCTTGCTGTCCTCTGAGCTTCCTGGGTTTGTGACTTTGTGTCTGTTATTAACTTTTTGAAAGTTCTTAGCCATTATTTTTTCAAATACTTCTCGTCCATTTTTCTTTAATTTATTCTTTTGCTGTTATTGTTAATGGTGATGATGATGTTAGAGTGAGAGAAATTATTTTTTTAAATTTCTATGGCTCAGATGGAATGAGGAGCATTCACTTTGTTCTCTTGAGGTATGGGAAGCCGGTTTGCATATAAAATGTTTGACTACTCTAAGCCCATTTATGATGGAGGATCTACATGCAGGTGTCACTGTCAACACTCCCAGTATCATAGCCAGCAGCAACTTCCAATCATCTGAATGATGCATCTAAGATAGGAATTAGCAAATCACAGACCATGGGCCAAATCAACCTCTGCCTATTTTTAAAGTTATTTTATTAAAATAAATAGACATATGAATTTAGTTACATGACATTTATGACTACTTTTGTACTAAAATGGCAGAACTGAGTAATTTTGACAGAGACCACATAGTCCATGAAACCTAAAATATTTACTAGTTATCCCTTTGGAGAAAAGATTTGCTAACTCCTGGTGTAGGACCCTAAGCCTACTTGAGCCTTCAGATGACTGCAGCCCCAGTTGACATCTGAATAAAAATGCATGAGACACTCTATGCATGAATCAACCTGATGAGCCTTTCCCAGATTCCTGATCCACAAAATCATAAATAAAATAAAATTGTTGTTTTATGCAGTTAAGTTCTGGGGTAATTAGTTGTATGGCAATAGAAACAAGAACAACTGGCATCTGGTTTCTGACTGTCAAGAAGCTCAGCATCGTATTCAAGGTCTAGACTGAAACTAAGTCAACCCCAGAATCTTCTGTGGGGGACTATTTGCTGGAACCACTTCTTTTTTTGAATCAAATACTATAAGTCAGAGTTCGATCGAAAAAACAGATCCACATCGGTTATGTTAACAGCAAGAATTCTATGTAAGGAGTTGGTTAAATGGACATGAAAGGACTGGCAAGTCAAGAGGAGAACTCTGAAATAACACAGAGATACTAACTGCCAGAAGCAACTACCATTCTTAGGGAAGGGGGGACAAATGGAGGAGATTGTGATGGTTAGAAGCTTGAAGCTTACAGAACAGGATCTGCAGAGCTTGCCTACTGACCTCAGAAGTATAGATGCTGTCTAACTGATTCTGGTACTCAGGAGCAAGGAGAATAGAGACCCTGTGGAACTGAGACCCACACCTCTGAGCATGGCCCAAATTGAGTTGGTGCCTCTGGAGCCCCAAGAAGGGGCCATGCAGAGCTGAAACTCAAAATGAAAGGCAGGCACTGGGCAGCTGGTGCTACATCTCAGAGAGAGCTCTATGAAATTTATTCTGGGAATATGAAGGAAAAAATTGAAACTTGTGAGACAGGCTGGGACCTGGGACTTGGGACCCTTTGCTGCAGTGCTTGCACATGGACAAATGTCTCCTCAAGCAACAAAATACAAAGAAACTATAAGGAAATAAAAACAACTGCATGCATGCACAGTTGGAGTAAATTATGGGCAAAAAGATACAAAAAGACCAAAAACCCAACTGCCACTTCTGAAGAGCTGGGAGCAGAAGCAGGGTACAGTACATGCGCCCTGCACACACCACCACCAAAGGGGTAGACAAACTACTTAAGCCACCCCTCCGGCCCAACCCCTGGACACATCCATACTCTCACCCCATATAAGGAACCAGCTGAGGGAGCGAGCAAGGGAACCTGTTACTAGTTCTTGCTTCCCCCTGCTGCAGCAGGGACCCCAGTAAAGCCTTGCTTGAATTTTTTGTCTGGCCTCTTAGCAATTTCTATTGATTAAGGAGGCCAAGTACCCTGGTCAGTAACACTTGAAGTAGTAGGTCCTGCTAGTATGAAGGAACCCTTGCCATGGAGATGCAGAAAGGAAAAGAAATCAAAAGAGGAAGCAACAAGTCCCTTCATCTTTGTAGTCTCCCTCTAGCACCATTTATAGGCAGAACCTAGTAGGGAACAACCTGGTAAAACACACATGCTTCACCAAGAACCCTATATAGGAGGGTGGTTTGGAACTCAGATCCTATAGCTTAATAACTCTTAGACCCTTATTATGGAGCATCCAGCTCCTTTTCCACTCAAAGTATCCCCCTAGAAAGTTCTGTAAATATACAGGTAACATATTTTCTGAGCTACAGTGTGACATCCACCATATTTCTTCCTCTCTTGTTCTAGCCCTTTTCAGACATTTGAACTTGAAAATAAGAGACAGTGGCTTCCCAAATGTTTCTGCTACTGTATCTGTTTCCTGGCACTAGTATTACTTCTTACTGAAAGCTCCCATGGCATTTCAAGTGTGCTAATACTACACAGTGCTAATACTATTCAGCTGTGCTAGAGATAATTCCCATCCACTCTACCCTCATCATTTACCCCCACTAGACTAATAACTTTGTATCATTTAGGTCTCAGATTCAAGCACAGGAAACTAGTCTTGCTAACTTAGGCAAAGAGGAATGTGTTAGAAGGACATGGAAAGCCCAGTAACTGGGACATCACTTGGATCTGGGTAGTTGGAAATTATAGTCACTTCAGATCACTAATGGGGAAATGAGTCAATTTATAATACTTATAAATACTTTCCAGTCTTTGTGTCACACAAATCAAGATCCAAATTTCAGGCGGAGAGAATCTGATTGACTTATCTTGTTCAGGTGCCCACATTTTGGCCATGGAGAACAGGACACCTTGAATGACAGCTAAGCTAAGATACTATGCAATGGAGGAGGGGCAGTTCCCTTAAGTAAAATCAGGATATTCCTTTCAGAAGTAAGGGGAATAGATGCTTACCTGACAAAGGTAGCTTACCCTCTCCTCTCACCGTTTGTCATGATTACCCAAAGGGATGAAAATGTGTGCATCTCATGCTTGTAAATCACTTCTCATATCCTTTTATTTGTCCTTTTGCCTAGGACTCAGTCCCTTCTCTCATCCAGATATGGCATGCTCAGTCTGATATCACCCATACTCACACCTTCTGCACTCCTACAACGCAAGTCCCATCTCTTCTAATCATCCACCCCAAGTTCTGTCTTCACCCCATTTAAAACAAGAATAATATTTTACTATAGAAATTTGCCTCTCTTTTGATTACTGTTTGTGAATTTAAAAGGCCAACAATATAATCAAAGACTTACTTTAAACATGCTTTCAAAAGCATCCTGGAAAATAACAGAATTTTCACTTGCGTTGAGACAGCCGCTCAAGGTCCAGCATTCTTCTAGATCAGCACTATGGATTTTGCTAACATACAAGAAAAGAAAAAAAAAAGTGCTGGTGAGTCAAGGATACCTGAATGGATGATGAAAATGTATTTCAAATGTTAGAGTCACTAATTATTTCATAAGCTAACAAGAATGCTACAGGCTCTGTGGCTTTGACATTACATTACCCCACAGATTGCCGTAGGAGATTTTCCCTAATCTGACTGACAAGATAGGCATGCGTTTCCTCCTTCACTTTTCCTAGGATTTATCCTAAAGCCATATGATCATTTGATGGTATCTAAATATGTAATTGAATAAATGTTTTCCTTTCTGAAAACTTAATAACCAAGTCACATATGTGTCTTTGATTAAGGAAGAAACTTCCATCCATCTCATTTGAATCTGTATGTACATATTAAGTGTCTATAATATGTCAGGTTCTGTGATGGACACTAGGAAACAAATGATGCCTAAGACAGGTGTACTCTCCACCCTTTTAGAGCTTAGAGATAGGGGAAGAAAAATATATTTGACGATTTTAGTCTGCTGGATCCTAGGATTGCCATATTCACCAAATAAAAATATAGGAATTCAATTTCAATTTCAAATAAAATATATTTTTTTAGTGTAATTATGTTCTTTGCAATATGTATGATATCTTATAGTTTCAAAATGGCTATTTATTGGAAATTCAAATTTTACTGTGCATTCTGTGATTCTCTTGCAACTCTAGATGGCCAGTAAGATAAAACAAGTATATTTGGAGGTATGTATTTGTTTTTCTAACAAGGATTGATTTCTAGATCAATTAATGATAGTAACAATTATATTAAATAACAATATTAACAATAGTATAACAATAATGAGTCAATCTGAAGAAAAGATATGTAGTGCGTCTCCATGGGACTTTTTCTGTAGGTTTATATTGCAACGAATAGCTCAATATCATGATGCAAAAGGATTATTTTTGTATTTGGAGAAAAATCCCATTTCCTGAAAAGGACAGTATTCTGCTTCAGGGATTCCATGAGGCACATGTAGTGTTGTCACCTGTGAACGTTGCTGGAACTAATCATAAGACCACTGCTCCCAGCAGAAGTGCAGACTATGAGGTGACTTTTGGGAGTACCACATCAACCCAGGATTTTCAATCAATGTAGAAAATCCTGAATGTGAGACATTAAAAACTGGGTTATAAATTATTAAAAATGCAGTCTAGTGGAAAAATTGAGGTCAAGAGGAAACTTGGGTGACAATTCCAGTTCTTTTACTAAAAGTGCCTGTCCATTATAAGTCTATGCAGTGTCTGTTGCTGTGTCTTACATATAGTAGGCTGATGAAAACTGTTGACTCAATTTGGGTATCTCTGTCTTTCCATGTCTATTTCTTTATCTATTAAGTGACCAAAGTATATTAAGATTTACAGCTGTGACCTCCCAGTAACTAGATTGTAGTTACTGGTCTATGGGAACTGCCTCATTTTATTTGAATATCTTTAATAATGATTATATCTGGCATTTCTTTTTTTTTTTGCGATACGTGGGCCTCTCACTGTTGTGGCCTCTCCCGTTGCGGAGCACAGGCTCCGGACGCACAGGCTCAGCGGCCATGGCTCACGGGCCCAGCCGCTCCGCAGCATGTGGGATCCTCCCGGACCGGGGCACGAACCCGCATCCCCTGCATCGGCAGGCGGACTCTCAACCACCGCGCCACCAGGGAAGCCCTGGCATTTCTTTAGTGCTTGATAAGTGTGTTTCCAAGCTAAATCTCTACCTGCATACATTATTTTAATCTTTACAACTTGAAGAGATAGAAGCTTTATTATCTCCATTGTACAGATTAAATAACTGAGGCTCAGAGTATTTATTTTTCCAAGTTCAGTGGCTAATAAATGATGGATATGAGATAAAAAAACAAGGCAGTCTGATTCCAGAGCATGTACTTTTAATCACTAATGAATTCAGTGCCCAAATGATAATAGCTAACAGTTTTTGAGTGCATTAAGTACTTTATATGCATTATCTTATTTAATCCTCACAGGAACCTTATGAGCACAATAGCTTAAGGAGATCAAGTAACTTGGTCCAGGGTCACGAAGTAAGGAAGTAGCAGAGTCAGGATTCAATCCTAAAGCTTTCTAATTCCTAAATCATGTTCATAATGACTACGAAATGCTGACTATTTCATTATATACAGCAGGAAGCTGTAGCTTCTAGAAATTAAGAAGCTGACCTAAATTTGCACAGCTAGTTAGTAACAGGAGTAGGACTAATAAATACACTGTCTTTTGATTCCTGGTCCAATGAACTTTTGATTATTCCTTTGCCAGCTTTCTCATTTCATTGCTCTTAGCTGATATTAATTAGTTATGAAATTTAGAGATACTCTTTCTCCAAATCACACTCTGCTGATCAAGCTTAGGAATGCTGACTTCCTCATATAAATCATAATTTCTATCATAGTCCTCTCTCCAGCAGACGATGATATCTAGCACCTCTACCTGACCTTGTTAGTTCATAAATTATAGGCTGATAAATTTCTTAAAAGGTCATGTGTTTTTTTAAATTATAAAATGTATACATAGTCAAAAATTACAATTTTAAATAAATCACCTCATCTGTTAGCTGTAATAAAACTTGGGTTTGTGGCAACATTCGATAGAGATACCAGACATCTTTAAATTACATTTATACTTATGATTTTGTAATTGGTAAATTTACTTAAGTCAGGAATTCATAAAGTATGTTCTGCATAATGTTAGCTCTTCTGCTAAAAAAGGGGTTCAAGACCAAATGCACTTGGAAAATACAGCATAATATAGCTGTCTATACATTTATAGTTTTAAGGTAATTCCTATCAAAATCACAGGAAGGTTTTGTGTTGATGTGGATGAGATTATTCTAAAATTTATATGGAAAGCCACAGGACCTAAGATAACTAAAACAATTTTGAAACAGAAGAATAAAGTAGGAGGAATCATTCTAGCTTATAGCTGTAGTGGTCAAGACAGAATGGTATTGGCAGAAGAATAGACACACAAGTCAATGAAACAGAATACAGAAGCCAGAAACAGATCTACGCAAATACGCTCAACTAATTCTTTTGTTTTTGTTTTTTCGTAAATAGCAGACTTATTGAGATATAATTTTTATACTGTAAAATTTACCCCTTTAAATTGAAAAAAATCTGTGTTTTTTAGAATATTAACATAATTGTGTGACCATCATCACTATCTGTTTAATTTTATTATTATTTTTAAAATATTTATTTATTTATTTGGCTGCGTCGGGTCCTGGTTGCGGCTCGCAGGATCTTCTTTGCAGCATACAGGTTCTTAGTTGTGGCATGAGGGATCTAGTTCCCTGACCAGGGATTGAACCCGGTCCCCTGCACTGGGAGCATGGAGTCTTAACCCCTGGACCAGCAGAGAAGTCCCACCACTATCTGTTTTAGAACAAGTGATTTCATCACCCCCAAAAGAAACTCAATATCCATTGGCAGTAACTCCCTATTTCTTCTTCTCCTCAACCCCTGAAAACCCTAAACTATTTTCTGTCTCTATAGACGTGCTTATTCTGGACATTTCATACAAATGAAATCAATCTGGTATTCTGTGACTGGCTTCTTTCACTTGGCATAGTGTTTTCAAGGTTTATCCATCTTACAGCATGTACCAGAACTTTATTCCATTTTACTGCCAAATAATATACCATTGAGTGACTATACCATATACCACATTTTATTTACCCATTCATCATTTGGGATTGTTTCCACTTTTTGGTATTCTGGTTTTCATGTACCAGCTAGCTTTTTTTTTTTTTTTTTTTTTTTTTTTTACAGAGGTGCTAAAGCAATTCAGTTGAGGAAGGATAGACTTTTCAACACATGATGCTAATGCTGGCTGGAACAATTGGACATCCATAAGCAAAAAGTGAACCATAACCTGAATCTTACATTCTATGTAAAAATTAACTCCCAGTGGATCCGGGACTTAAACATAAATGTAAAACTAAAAATATTTAGGGAAAAAACCTTTTAAAAAACTTTCAGAAAAAGATAGGAGAGACTCTTTGGGAGCTTAAGCTAGACAGAGTGCTTAGACTTGACAGAAAAATATGATCAATAAAAGGAAAAATCGATAAATAGGACCTTACAAAATTTAAAATATTTACTCTGTTAAAGGACCTGTTTAGAGAATGAAAGCTACAGACAAGTATAAAATATTTGCAAACTACATATCTGAGAGTAACTGTGCCTAAGAAAATATAAATAACACTCAAAACCCAACAGTAAAAAGAAAACAATCCAGTTAGATAAAGGGTAAAATACATTAAGACATTTCACTAAAGAGGATATACAGATGGCAAATAATCACATGAAAAGATGTTCAACATCATGAGCTAGTAGAAAATTGTAAATTAAACTACATTGAGATATCACTATAAACCTATAAAATGGCAAAAATAAGAAGATAGTGTTGGGCTTCCTTGGTGGCGCAGTGGTTGAGAGTCCGCCTGCCGACGTAGGGGACACGGGTTCGTGCCCCGGTCCGGGAAGATCCCACATGCTGTGGAGCGGCTGGGCCTGTGAGCCATGGCCGCTGAGCCTGTGCGTCCGGATCCTGTGCTCTGCAACGGGAGAGGCCACAACAGTGAGAGGCCCGTGTACCGCAAAAAGAAAAAGAAAAAAGCAGATAGTGTTAACAGCAAATGCTGATGAGGATACAGGAACACTGGGTCATACATTTCTGGTGGGAATATAAAATGTTACAGGAACTCTGGAAAGTAGTTTGACGGTTTCTTATAAAACCAAACATGCAACTACCATATGACCCAGCAATTGCTTTTTAGGGCATTTACTCCAGGGAAACGAAGACTTATATTCATACACAGTCCTACTCAGGAATGTCCATAACAGCTTTATTCATAATAGCCAACAACTGAAAACAACCCATATGCTCTTCAACATATGATGATTAAACAAACCATGGTCTATCTAAACCATGGAATTCTAATCAGCAATAAAAAGGAAGAGACTGCTGATACCATAATAACTAATGAATTTCAAGGAAATAATGCTGAATGAAAAAAAAAAAGCTAATTGCAAATGATTATATACCATATGATTCTATTTATATTTATGTAACATTCATGAAATGACAAAATTATAGAGGAGAATAGATTAGTGGTTTCTAGGGACTATGGGTGAGGGAGAGAGAAGGTAAATGTTGTGGCTATAAAAGGGTAGTACAAGGATCCTTGCTATGATGGAACTATTCTTTATCTTGACTGTGGTGATGACCACAAAAATTCACATGTGATAAAATTGCATAGAACTGAATACACACACCCCCACCCACAAATGCACACTCAAATGAAGACATGCAAATCTAGGAAAATCTGAATAAGTAAAGTGGATTGTATCAATTTCCGGGTTGTGATATTGTATTGTAGTTATTCATGATGTTACCATTGGGGGAAACTGGATGGAAAGTGTATAGGGTCTCTCCATATCATTTCTTACAACTGCATATGAATCTAGATTTACCTAAAAAAATTAAAAAGAAAACTTCTTAAGCTGGAATTTTTGATTCTGAAGTTGATATTTCCAAGGGGAACAAAGGTTGTCCTCTCCTGAGTGTTGCTGAAGAGATGGTAGAGAAAGAGTACTTCCATTTCCTCTGAAGAAAGAATAAATAATTTTAATTTTGGTAAGGAGACATGTAAAATATCACTAAAGCAGCCCTATAAAGTCCATCTTAGCAGCCAGTGTAATCTTTCTAAAATGCAATTCAGGGCATGACTTACCTATGCTGAAAAATTCCCAGTGGTTTCCCATTGCGCTTAGAATAAAAATCAAATTTTTTGCTATGGTCTACCTGGCCCTATATGATGTGACTCCTGCATACTCTATAATCTGATCCCATCTCCTTTCATTCTTTGTATAAGTTTTCTGGTGGTGTGCAATCAGCTACCCCCCAAAGCTTAAAACAACACACATTTATTATCTACAATTTCTAGGAGATAAGAATCTGGGCATAGCTTAGCTAGGTGTTCTGCTTCCAGACCTCTTAGAAGACTGTAGTCTAGGTTCTAGCCAGTGTTGGGGTGTCATTTAAAGGCTCACTTAAGGAAAAATCTGCTTCCAAGCTCGCTTACATGGCTGTTGGGAGGATTTAGTTCTAAAGGCTGTTGGATTGAGAGCCTCAGTTCCTTGTGGTTTGTTGGCAAGGTTACCCTCAGTTCCTTGCCATCCAGCCCTCTCTGACATGCCTCTTGTCTCATCAAGAGTAATATGAGAAAGAAAGCATCTACTGGCAAGACAAAGGTCACAATCTCTTGTAACTTAAGTCCAAAAGTGACATCACCTCAATGTTGCTGTATTCTATTGGTTAGAAGCAAGTTACTCAAGGGGAAGGCATTACACAAGGCCCTGAGCAACAAGAGGTAGAAATCACTAGAGGCCACATTAGAGTCTCTTATCACACTGGTCTTTTTGCTATTCATTGTCTATCTGATCCAAGGTTATTATAAAGCTGAATTCTTCTCATTTTGTAGGTCACAATACAGTCAAAGTTAACTGTAGAGATATCTCAAAATCTTTAGAGGCAGGAGTTGGGAGTGGAGGTATATCAGGCTGGTGACTAGCTGGTCAGCTAGTGAAGTGTGGCCCTAAATAGTTAAATTGAGTTAGGCTGGCCTTAACTGAAGATTGAAAAAGTCCATACAAGTGTGATAATAAAAAGTTATGGAAGGAAAATAATATTTATTGAATACCTTCTATGACTCAGGCACCATGTTTGTTGTTTTGCAACCAAAAAAAAAAAAAAAACGTATTACAATCTTATTTGGAAGGTATCTCAATCCTAACCTCTTAAATAATGGAATTCAGGGCCCAGAGATATTAAGTAACTCCTAAGATCACACAATTGGAAAATGATTCAAAACCCAAGTTTTTCCTGACATCAGTGACTGCCGCTGTTCCATAGTGTCTCCTGGGATGTCAGATAGTTTTGGAGTCAGTACTAATGATTTTGGAGTCAGGGTGGACCAGGCTGCTGTTTTACCTGGACTCAGCTGCTGAGCTTTTTTCAGGATGCAGTGATGCTCCTTTTTGCATTCTGCTGCTCCCTAATGTTCATAGCTGTAATTGCATCTAAGCCTACAGCCTGGCAGAGGTTTCCAAGGAAAGAAGACAGGAGTCTGACAGAACATAGATCAGTCAACATTGCAAGGAAATAAAGGATTTGCTTGGGAGAAAGGAAGGAAGGGAGGGAGGGAGGGGGGAAAGGAGAGAGGGAGGGAGGGAGGAAAGAGAAAGCTGTGATTGGGTCAGATGCTGAAATGCAGGTATAGATCAGCTGCCTTTTGTCCAGGCCTGCCTAGAAGAAAATCTGTCTAGAAATTAGGGGAGTACACTCTGCATGAGGTATTGGGACTCCGCCAGGAATCAAACAGCTATGGATGAAATGACCTCTCCTCTCCTGCATTTGAAGAACACATGAAAGTTGGTAGAAGAGCCAAGAGTTGATTAAACAGTGAGGACTGGGCCTGCATCGTGTAAGGTTATTACTCGTTATAACAATTACAAAATAGTAACTATAATTATAAAACATAATAAAATTAACTTTCAGATGCATTATTACATTGTATTATCTAAACAACCCTGTGAAATAGAATTTTCATTATCCCCATTTTACAGGTGGGGAAACTGAGATCTTAAGGCAATTTAGAATTGCTCCTATTCACTCATTTAAAAGTGTCAGACCCACATAGTACTTCATATCTTCTGATTCCAGACTTTGTCCTTTTCCTGTTACATTGTATCTCTGTTGTACCTATCTGTCATTTCCAAAGTATCTCCAAACCTACTTGCTCTCTCTCTGGGTGGTCTTCTGGATTTTCTAGATACTTTTTGGCTTCAGGGCCTAGTTGCATCTTCTTAGTCTTTAAAATAAAAGGTAATTGCTCATGTGTGATGAGTTTTCACATCTAGACCACCAACACCCGTGCTTTCCCCACATACTGGTAAAGAATGCTTAGAATATTTGAGGCCATTCTGCACAGGCTATACAGAGAGATATCAACGAATTTCAAGAATCTGTGTTCTTGATCTCCTGTGGGAGGAGTGGGCAGAGTGCCTAATTAAGGGTTAATTGATTGTGCTTCCACCCCACTCCACCCCAGCAGGAGTTTCCCTACCACCCCACACTTCTATTATATAGGTCATAAGGAACAGAATTTCCAAACCCACCAATGATTCACCAGATTAATATAGACCAGAGGTAGTAATCACAGTTTGGAGATGAGAGAATGAGAGCACACTGACTGAAGAAGTAAAGGGCAGTTTGGAAGGGAGGACAAGGGGCTGCTTCCTCATTGTTTTTCCTGTCTGTCTGCAGTTCATTGTGTTCTTGAAAATGTTACTTTTCCAGTACCTAATGAATGATACATCAAGGGCTGCCATGAAACTGTAGGGAGAAACTTTATGGTATGACTCATGAGCCTTGCCGAATTACAGATCTTTTCTCATTAGTCTGATTAAAAACCTAAGCTCATTATGGCTCAGGAAGTGATTTAGTTTCAATGCCTTTTGGTTATGTTCCTTTTTTTATTTTCCAGGAGCACATATTTTGGCTAAGAATTCATTTTCTATTTTAAATGGTTCTAAATTTCAATTCTTAAAATGTGTGTTCATTATCATATCATTCAGACCTGTAAATGTTCTTTTTATCCTTTAAGGACTATTTTTTAAAAGCAAAAGTGATCTTGATTTTATCTTATGTAACATTTTTCCCCACAAATGAACTGTTCAAGAAAGGTTTTTGGATTTTTTTTTAACTTTTTGAAGAAAATAGACCCATAATATTGTGGAAAGAGAATGTTGGCTTTGGAGTTAGACCTAAGATAGATTCATACCTTAGCCATCTCCTACAGTCTCATCTTGGTCAATTCACTTAAAATTACTTAAGTCTCAATTTCTCCATTTTTTTTTTTTTTTTTTTTTTTTTTTTTTTTTTTTTTGTGCGCGGGCCTCTCACCGTTGTGGCCTCTCCCGTTGCGGAGCACAGGCTCCGGACTCGCAGGCTCAGCGTCCATGGTTCACGGGCATAGCCACTCCGCAGCATGTGGGATCTTCCCGGACCGGGGCACGAACCCGTGTCCCCTGCCCCTAGCATCGGCAGGCGGACTCTCAACCACTGCGCCACCAGGGAAGCCCCTCAATTTCTCCATCTTTTAATGAAATAAGAATAATAGGAGTTCAATAGCATTGATATAAAGATTAAATATGTTAATATATTTAAAGCATGTGAAATAGTAGGGGCCCAAGAAGTGTTAGTCTCCCTTACTTTCTCTGCTAATATGGAGTTATAGGGCTTTTATACTTTAGTGCTAACAAAAAATTAATCAAAGAAGCTGATGAATTGATTTAGAAATATCTCTGATATGAGGATTTAAGCGTGTGTTTGCATGTCTCTGGGGACACATGTATGATTCTAAACATTGACTGTCAATTGCTTGAAACTCAAGATTATTTTTCATGAATTCTACCTGGCACAAAGCAGGCAAGTGAGTCATGGTCTATGTTAAGATATGTTGGAAGGTGGCATCCCAATGAACTTCTCAGAGAAAACAGTCTATTTTTTCAGCCTTGGATATAGCCCGATGCTAATCATGAAGGTATTTACAGTCTACTGAGAACTAGAATCCCAGACTGTGTTCATCTTACTGGTAAATTGAAGATATCAAGACCCTTTGTGATATGCAAAATGTCCCTTGTCACTGAGTAGTATTATCCAAAACTACAATACCATGCTTCTCAATACAGGGTGGGTGATTTTGGCCTTCTAGGGGACATTTGACAATGGCTGGAGGTATTTTTTGGTTACCACGAACAGAGGGACAGTACTGGTATCAGGAATACTGCTAAACATCCTACAATGCACAGAACAGCCCCCTAACAAAAATTATCTGGCCCACAATTTCCATAGCACTGCTATTGAACTCTGGCCTGATAAAATCACCATTTCCCTCAAGCATTTGAAATACTCACTTTCAAAATGTTTTCTTGATGTCATGTAGAAACAGCCAGAGGCTTACAAAGTTTCAGGGGTTGTCATGGCTATTGAGTAGAGATGTGACCAGCTGCACTTTCTTTCCATTCAGTGTTGATCAAGTGAAAACAGGTCTGAGGTACAAGAAGCCTAGTTTGAACGGAGGAATAGCTTCCTCTTAGTAAGGAAGTGCAGTGTTGTTAATCTTGGCACTGGAATTTTAAGATAGACTTTATTTTAAAACTGGAATTTTAAGATAGAAATTGTTTTCTTTATAATATTTTACATTGATGTTCATCCCATCTTGCCATATCCCCAGTTGGCTATGATTAGAAAAATTAGTTAGATGGCAAGAGAGCCTGGATTGGATTATATCAATTTTTGCTCGCTGAAACTGCTGTTAACCCTATCATCTTTAACATTTTGACTTTCCAACAAAAGTGCCACTTTACAATTATAACAAAATTCTGGGTAAACACACTTTTTTTTTTGTCCTTTGAAATAATTCTTGATTGGCTTCCTCCCAGTATATGACTTTAACCTCTGTCTTATTGCCACACTTTGGGTATCCATGGCAGTCTACAGAAGGCTTCTAAACACAATGAGAAAATGATGTAAAATGTTTGGTTCGTGGCAAATATTTCTAAAACTTTCTGTAATTAAGTTTTTGTTTGTTTGCTTGTTTTGTTTTGGTTTTTTTGCGGTACACGGGCCTCTCACTGTTGTGGCCTCTCCCGTTGCGGAGCACAGGCTCCGGACGCACAGGCTCAGCGGCCGTGGCTCATGGGCCCAGCCGCTCCAGGGCATGTGGGATCTTCCCGGACCGGGGCACGAACCCGTGTCCCCTGCATCGGCAGGCGGATTCTCAACCACTGTGCCACCAGGGAAGCCCTGTAATTAAGTTTTGATAGTTATAATATTCATAGTGAGAGGCAACAGGTATAAAATGGAATACAGTTAGATAGATTTTCTTAGAAAACTGGGCCTAAAACCATTCAAGTGGAAAGTTTCCATTGTTTTCATGGTCACAGTTGATCAGTCTCCTTTATCTTCAAAATGTTCAGTTTCCCATTACTCTTATACAATTTATTTTATGATGAAACCTAAAGTCCCATGGCCTAGTACACTTTTGTTTTTTTGAGGTACGTGGGCCTCTTACTGTTGTGGCCTCTCCCGTTGTGGAGCACAGGCTCCAGACACGCGGCGGCTATGGCTCACGGGCCCAGCCTCTCCGAGGCATGTGGGATCTTCCCAGACCGGGGCACGAACCCGTGTCCCTTGCATCGGCAGGCGGACTCTCAACCACTGCGCTACAAGGGAAGCCTGGCCTAGTACACTTTAATCTTAAGTATTCTGTTTTCAAAATCAGGGCTTTATCAGTGTTTTTGTCAGTTGCTACGACAAAGACTCCAAACATTTAGACTTTAAGAAATCTACCCAGTAATTAAAAGGATATAACAAGTAAAACAAATTTTAATACATCTATCCAATGGAATTCCAGATGGGTATCAAAAATATAAATTGACTTATATGTATTGGTATTAAAGGGTCTGTACATCATATTAGATGGTAAAAGAGACTTCCCAAATAACATGGTCTCATTCATGTAAAAACCACACACATACAAACATGTTACAGAGAAAATGCCTAGAGGATATTCCTCTAAATGGAAATAGGTGTCATTTCTTGGGAGAGATGCAAGAATTTTGTCAGATTTTTATTCTATCCCATATTTCTTTCTGTATTGGTGAAATTTTTACAAGGAGTATAAAGTCACTTTATAATAATATAATAATTTAAAATTTTCAATTTCAAAAAAAAAATCTCAGTGAGGTACAGAAAATTACCATGGCTTAATTTACTCAATAAATGTTTGGGAACACTTGCTATGCATTAATAACTGTGCTTGTCACATGCTGCTTATCAAATAGAGCCCTTGTATAGTTTGGAGTGTTGTGGGAGAAATAGATATTGATCAAATAATTCTATGAATAAGTACAAATTAAAATTTTGAGCAGGTGTATGAAGGAGAGTTTGCTAGTAATATAAGAGTATATGATAGAGGGAACTTGACCTAGATCATGAGCTCAGGTAAGTCTTTCTCTAAGGAATAAAATGTTATCTAAATATAAAAATTAAGTAGGAACTGAGTGGACAAAATGGGGAAAAGACCATCTTAGGTAAGGTAAACTGCATGTAAAAAGACTTTCTGGTAGGAAATACATTGGTACATTCAAGTGGTTGAGAGACAAGCAGTGTGGTTGGACCACAAAACGAAAGGGACCTTGGTGAGAGACAAGGCTGGTAGGGACAAAATACTACAGGGCCTTTAGCTCATATTATGGATTTTGAGATTATAATAAGCGTAATGGGAGGCTATCTATTTCAGAAAATATAGCAGAAAATTGATGTGTTTGAATTACTATTTTGGAAAAATTAGTCTGGCTCCAGTGTAGAAAATGATGCCAGAATAGCAAGAGAGGATTCATGCAAACCAATCAGGAGCCTATGGAAGGACTCACTGTGCACTCCCATCACCTCATGTAACAGTGGCACGCATAGTGGCCATTTTTCTTAACATGTTTGGAAGTACACGAGTTGTAAATAACATTAGGGTCACCTACAAAGAATAATTTTTAAAAAATCATCAAGAAACAAATGGAGTTTGATATCTGTAGAAGGAACACACTTAACGATACTTTGAAAATGTGCAGCCATTTGAGTCCAATTCTAATAACTAGAATGTAACTTCAGAAATATATAGTTGGAATTTGAGTGTGTTTCTGTAAGCTACAACTTTTCAAAAGGATGGAGTGACCTATATAGAGCCCAGAGGAAAGAAGAGGCTAAAAGCAAGATTTTTATCAGTGTGTTTCTCATTGATCTAAGAGTGGTCTTATGCCTTAATCATTTGTAATCTAGTCTAATTGCAAGGTATATGTTGTAGAGGAGATAGATATGTTTATTCAACCCCTTTTGCTCTGATTCCATGCTCACTAAGCAGCCTCTGATTATAATTTGTCTTCCTGTATACCATCCTACAGGACAAGAACATGTTGCTTAGCTGAAATGAGCTATTGTGGTAAGATTTACAGTTGTATTTAATATTAGACACTATTAAATGGGCATAGTTGTCTCTTACTGGTTTAATTTCACAAGTCCCTCTGACTTCAGAAGACATCACTTTTGAACAGATATGACAGAGTTCAGGGTCTGGTCCTACAAAGTTGAAGATAAGATTCTAGAGTTTGGGGATCTCAAATATTTTTCCTGTAAACTCTTCCTGATGGACAAGCAATCGTCCCTTAGCCCCCCAATTTACCTTGAAATCCATTTTCTAGCAATAACTTTCTAACAAACTAGTCATAACAGAAGCATAATATCTATGATTGGTGTTTACAATTCCTGAAAGCCCAGCCAGTTGTCTTGACTGGAAGTCATAGGTGGAATATTGCTGGTAGCTGGTTGCTACCAAATATATAAACAAGTCAAGATAGTGGCTAAGAGTGAAGTGGATAGAGGTAGATCCATCAACATTTGAATCCAACTCTGCCTCTTTCTACCTGTGGGACAGTGGACAAGTCACTTAATCACTGGAGCCTGAGCATCTTCTACTATAAACTAGGGATAATTTTGACCTCCATTGAATGCTAATAGAAGTTAAGTGAAATAAAATATCCAAAGTTCAAAACACAGCACCTGATGGAGTAGGTTTTCCATAAATGATATCTTCTATTATTGCTATTTTTATTTCTTTTGCCCCTTACAGCTCCAAAACCTTATCTTCAAGCATATCTAGAGAGATTCTATTTCTCATGTCTCCAAATAATCCTTTGCATGTGATCCTGTGCTTTGCCTGCCCTATCAATATTTTACTTCTCTTTTTCATTATCTTCTCTGCTCAGCCATAGTTTCATGGTGTAAAATAGAGATGTTCTCCAAGTACTTGCACTCTTGTCATATATTTTAACTTTTGCATCTTGGAGAATATGCCTGTGACACAAAATGCATGTTTGATATTGATGTAGACCTCATTGGTAGAAGGAATTTAATGAGTATATCTTACAAGTCTACTCAGATAAGCAATAAGAAAAGACCCGGGTGTTGTCACCAAAAAGAGGTGAAAGTAAAATCCCTATCAAACACTGGGGTGTTTTCTCTTTGATCTGCCCTGCTTGGCTTGAGATGCACACCAGCTATCTGGCAGGCAGTACTTCTGCTTATGAAGATGAAGAGGTACAGTGACTTACCCCACAGGGAGGGCAAAGATTAATGAAGTGTGTGTATAAATTCTAGGAATATGAGAGGCAACAGTCAGCCTTTTAATAATACTTTAATTAACACTGATATAATGCATTAACTAACCCTCAGCAGCACGTTTTGATTCATTTGTTAGTCGTGTTCTTAACAGCAGCTGTTCCACTGTATCAAAAAACATTGCTTCTCTATTGCATGTTAAAGAGCCCAGAGCCATATAAAGCAGCCTGCAATGCAATCATGCTATTTGGCTGAGAATGAAGGCGAAAGGAACGCAAAACTTTGAAAGTGTAAATACATTTTAAGTCATTACTTACATCTTGGGTTATAGCAGGCTTCCTGCACAGCAAATTTTATATGGAACTTCCCTAACAATCCGTGATACTTTTCACCTCCTTTATGATTAACCTAGAACATAACCTAGAACAACTTTCTCATTATTCAAAAGCTAGGTCACATTTTACTAGTTTCCTCCATATTTATCCACTCTTGTTAGATCACCCTTGTTCATGCTTCTGTTACCTATTTGCTTCTATTCTTACATTGATCACACTATTTTATAAGCATCTGTTTAAACGTATCTGAATATCCCACTAGACTTCGAGTCTTGAAGGCTGAGGCTGTATGTTATCTGTTTCTGTGTCTCCAGAGTCAAGCACCATGGTGGGTATCTGGTAACCTCTCAGTAGATGTCTGTGGTCTTAATAAATAAATGAAAAATCAAAATAGAATGTACATATTTTACTAAGAGATTTTATTTGCATCTGAATTATTATTTTATATCTTTCAACAATCCACAAAAAATAATGAAAATTATATTTCTAAGAAAGATTGCCTCTAATAATATCTATAATAGAAAAATAAATATTACTACTTGGACTGTAGCCTTGTCTAACATAGGGACTAAGAACCCATTCCATTCTGTTTACCATGACAGATCATTCTGACTGTCCAGTGGCTGAAAATTCTGCTAAATGTCATGTTTAAGCAACAGTTAAAAAGGAATGCCAGATGTTAAGAAACAGAGAAGTTGCCTTCTCAGCAAATTTTCCAATACCTATACCTTTAAAAATTCTGCTCTCTTTTTCTAAATCACGTGCTCTATCACTTGCCTGCTAGCTTAACTGGTTTCCACTTTTCAAACTCAGCTTCACTGTATCTTTGAGGCAGACTCTCATCTATAATACTTTGTACCCACACTCATCCAAGTAAGTATTTTATATGTTAATTGATTGTTCAAGAGAGTGTTTGTCACTAATCTGTTCACTTTTGGAGACCAAATATTTTCAACTTTGTATTTCTTCTTTCTGTCAGAGTGTCTAAGGCATAGTAGGCCCTCAAAAGCATTTGATGGATAAACAGTTCTTTAATGTAAACAGTGGCTTTGGGTTAGGGCTGTGTTTAGTTTCCATGATGATTGCATTTTAGTAGAATCATTTTCTTGTCAGTGATAATGAATGTATTTTAAAACACAACTGAGTATATGAGAAAAGCTTCCAAAGCTTGGCTTGTGTTCTGCTGCTCCATCTTTTCTGTGTCATTCTTGAATTAAAGCTCACAAGGAGTTTAGTGCTCCCAGCACTATATCACTCAGTAGCTTACTTGATTTACTGGAATGACCCAATGCAATGTTCATGTCTTTAAAGGATGGATCACCCGAATACACAGACACTCTTGGGAAATAAACCTAATAGAGACTTTAACCTCAGTTCTGGAAACCCTTTCACCATGAGGAGTCATTTTGTATCACAGCATAGTTACATCCGATATGTGGAGATTAAAAAAAAAAAAAAAGATTCCTTGGCCATTTACAAGGCTCTGTTCTTCATTGTTTTCTTTTTAAATATGAATAGCTATGGGATTTGATCAATCATAAGCCCTGTGATGTTTGGCATAACTTATGGAGTTTGGGTTTGCTAAGTTACCATATAATTTTTATTTATTTCCTTATCCAATTGGGTTGTTCCCACCAGGTGAATAGTGTTCTGAATTATTACAGTAAGTTTGGACAATTGAGTCTATGATTATTGAAACTATTTTCCTGACTCTCTTCCAAGAATAAAAGTTCCTTGAGGATGTAGACATTTTCTTATTCATCTTTGTATTTCCGTTCTCTTAATGCATAGTACTAGACATCCTCCAGTATTAAGTATTTAATAAATGCTTGTCATTGGAAGCTGTTGTTAAATTCCCATATACTTCTATGCTTTTTTCCTACTATTAAACATGATCACACACACAAATGTCATTTGGGCTTAAAGTCAATTTTTGAAGCCTAAATTGCTATGAATTTCATCTCTTTTGCCTATCATTAGTTGCTGACTATACATTCTATATTACATTTTTCATTTTACGAATTGTGACTAGTGGACACTATGATTCTTCAGAAGGTTTCATACATATCAAAATTAGAAAACTATTTTGATATAAAGCATGAAAGATATCAGTAATAATTCCTCCTGCAAAGCAGAATTGCATAGTGGGAAAGAACGTGGTTGCTAATTTCAGACTGATGGAGATAGCAGGGTTTGCTGATAAATAAGATGAGATGTGGGGGAAAAAAAGCATTCTAATTGTGCTTAGAATGTAGGTTCCATTTATGAAGATGGAGTGACCATAGGAGGACCAGTATTTTACAGGAAACCAGTTCTTTGGGCAGGTTAGGTTGTAGATGCCCCATAGCCATCCAAGTTAGGGATGTTGAGTAGGCAGTTGGATACATGTCTCTGAAGCTCAATGGAGCAGTTTCCCACTAAAGGTAAAATTAGGGCTGTACCAAAAAAGATGGTATTTCAAACCAGAAGATGGAGTAAAACATTCCATAGCTGTTGGAGGTTATTATTACTGTAGTGATCATCATCATCACCATCACCATCATCATCATTATTATCATTACGTTAACCCTGTTTTCCTGTGTGAGGGCATCAGAATCATGGCTCTCTTTGGAGATATGGTCTAGTATAGAGGTTGTGAAGTTTAAATAATTGTTTCGTCTCTATTTAAAGCAGACATGACAGTGGACTGGGGACAGAGAGTGAAGCAATTCTATAAAACGTAGCTGGAAGAGTAAAGACAATTTGGGGGTTGAATTAAAACATTGTCAGGCCTAAAGGTCTTTTGAACCCATTTGCAAACCTGTTCAAGGATAGTTGGAATAAATTAAAGCTAAGCGACAAAACAAACCCTTTTATGTCCCAGGGAGAGATGGTTTGAGTAATTAAGGGCAGGTCTGCACTTTTATTTCAGTAGCAAAATATTTGCATTGCATATTAGTACTGTATTAATCTGACAATTGGTTTCTTTGCTCACAATTCCCCTTCTTAGTCACTGATACTGAAAATGATTCAGAAACCTCATATAATAATAATCTCTCAGCAAAATTCATCCAATTTAGGCACCATTCAAAATAAATCCATTTATCTGGTCATTTTCTATTGAAAGTAAGTCTGACTGCAGTCAACAAGTAGCTTGCAAGGTCAAGTTCTTTTTATGGATTAGAAATTAAAATTTCTAATTTTAATTAGTAGTGGGATTTAGCCAGTCTTTTCAACATATATTTTAGTTTTTAAAAATAATTCCATAATATATACTACTATTACTAATATTAACTTCCAGTTATTTGTATGCACTATGCCACGGTGTTTAGTGTGTACTAAACACTTTGGGAATGTTATTTTATTTAATCTTGACAACATCCTTATAAAATAACCATTCTCCCTGTTTTACAGATGAGAAAACTAAAAATAAGGAAGTTGAGCACTGTATTTCTCAAAGCAGATATTTAGATCAGTAGGTCTGGAGTGAGGCCTCAGATTTTGCATTTCTAACAAACTCCTGGATTTAGAGACTTGGCTTTAGAAACTAAAGGGCTTGACCAAAATTATTTTTCTGGCCCAAAGCTGCTACGTATAGCCTACTTATTTTTAACCCAGTTTTATCCCATTGTCAAAAGAATATTCCTTTCTTAAAGCTGAGCTCCTTTCCCCAGTATCCTATGGCAACCCAGGCCTTTAAGGGGGAGAAGCCTACTTCATGTTTTCTGTATGTGAGTCTGTGAGTGTGTCCTAATGCTTAGACTTCATATATTTCCTATAACTGCTCCTTCCTCCTGAATAGCCAACCAAATCACGGGTCCAGTGTTCTGCTTTTAGAACCTACCTATTCCCTTATCCTTAGTGAATACCATAAAGTTTGTGCTTCTTTGCCCAGACTCTAAGGGTCAAATTCAAGGGCTTCCCTAGATTGCCTATGGAATTGCCCACACTCCCTTCCCATCCCCCCACTCTTCTGGCTTTTTTTTTTTTTTTTTTTTTTTTTTTTTTTTTTTGCGGTACGCGGGCCTCGCACTGTTGTGGCCTCTCCCGTTGCGGAGCACAAGCTCTGGATGCGCAGGCTCAGCGGCCATGGCTCACGGGCCTAGCCACTCTGCGGCATGTGGGATCTTACCGGACCGGGGCACGAACCCGTGTCCCCTGCATCAGTAGGCAGACTCTCAACCACTGCGCCACCAGGGAAGCCCCATCTTCTGGCTTTTTAGATTATCATGCAGAAGGTGTGGAGGAGCCAAGAACCCACTGCCCTCTCGATACTCACACCTCCTACCCTTTCCCCTTTAGCCTCACTCATGCCATTCATTATTCTTGGAATACCCTTTTGCTTTAAGTCTACCTTCTCTCCTCTTTTTCAAAGGTTTTCTAAAATCTCACCTCCAACAGTAAAGACTTCCAGAAATGAAGCCCCGTGATTATTCTCGTCCCAAGGCTGATGAGTAACATTCACATTTTCCATCCCACGAACCACAAACACAGTCACTTTCCTTAATATAAATGTCTATATAATTAGTTTGTCTTTCCCATGAAACATTCCCTTCTATAGCTTTGTATGTTGTGGATTCATGACATTAGAGCTAGAAGCTACTTTAGATTTTATCTAGTATTCTGCAACTAGACAATTAAGCAGAGAAAGCACTGATAGAAAAATTGCTAGATACCAATACCATTGTGAGATTTAACTAAGATAAAGAAAGTTATGGGCCTAGCAGTTCAAGTACATGTTAAGGGGTGAAAGAAAACACTAAAACACAATTTTAATAGTACAGTTTATTGGTACAACTGCTGAGAACAAAAATAGTTCAGTACTAATTCAGTACTCTTTCCACTCAACCACACTGGAATTAAAGCATTTAAAATTCCCAGACTATGACAGTAATGGTATAAAAGTAAGTGGCTGGGCTTTTAGGATTCAAGGTAATAAGATATTCAAATTTTTCTCTGGTTTCTACTGTTAAGACATACCTGTCCGGAAATATTGGTTGAGGAAATATGATCAGGGAGCATTCCCTACTTTTTAAAATTCAGAGGAAGGACAGGACAAGGTAGACCTGAATGAAGGGCCCTGAACTAGTTGGAAACAATAATAAAGACCCTTAGGCATCTATAGTGCATCTGCAGCCAGAGGGTCACCCTCTTCAGGGGTATTTGATTGATCCTCTGAAATTGTCCCATCAACTTCCCAAGGAAAAGGGAAAGGAAATAGTGCCTCTTCCTATATTCCAGACATGGCTTTATACACGTCAGAGTTCCAGTTGTCTGATGAAACCACCTTTAATCATAGGCGTCTGAAATTGGGCACTTCTGAAATAGAACTTCTCTTCTAATTGTTCTCTGCCTCCCTTGCTCTCTTAAAATCACTGATTCAGCCCCCTGAACTAGGGCATTTGATGTCATTTTTGAGGTTTGCCTCTTCTGTAATCCCTTCTCCCCATTTAAGCAGTATATAGAGTGTCAGCTATAACCAGAGATTTTTTAGATCCATTTTCTCCTGTCTATCCAAAATGCCACTGTGTTAAATCCAGTCCCTCATCACCTCTCACTTGAAAAACTGCAATTATAACCAAATGCTCTGAGTGCCATTCCATTTTTCAAATGACAAAAAGTTGTCACAAGCTTTTTTTTCTTAACACAGTGCTGATCACAGCACCCTTTGGTCAATAGTTACTACTGGCTCTCTGTCTTTTGGATTAGTCCTCACTTCTCTTATTAGCAGAGAAGGGCCTCTGCAATCTGGCACAGCAGAAAAATCTATCCTTGATAATATTATGTAACTATCAACCAATAACACTGAGCTGAGTCCTGAATACTAGGAATCAAGGAGGCACAGATTATTTTGGTTTGACTGTTTTTCAGTCTTCATTATATACAAGATCCATAGTTTGTCTTTAATCAGAAAATACTATATAACCTTGAACCATGAAAACAATGAATCAGCGTCTGAAAGTTTACTTTTGAGTAACTGTCGGTTGGCACTCACTTTCTAAAAGGAGATATGGTACACGTTAGTAGCTTGAGGTGGGTTAAATAACAAAGTACGTAGTTTATGCTTTTATATCTTTATCAAGTGTTCTCATTGTCTTTTGTGGAATATCCATTTGTGGGTTGGAAAATATTTTAATTTCAGTTGGCTATCTGGTAAGATTTAACCCGGCACAGGAAATTTCTATGTGTGCTACTTATAAATAAAAGGAAATTTCTTAGTGTTAGTGAATTATTTGACTTTAAAAGTTTCTAGATAAAATATCACAGGAAAGAATAGTTTCTTGGCCTGCTTCTATGAGAACTTCTTTGGGTGAATACATTTGCAGAGACGTATGAAAGCATTCATTAGAAGTGAATCATGGTGTACTTTCTTCAAATAATTTTCCATTCAAGTGACACTTAATGCATAGTTTATACATCCAGGGCCAATAATTACATGATCCACATTCCATGAGGAGTACCAACAATTTTATAAGATGCTCCAGGTTTCCTGAAAGTAGAGCATATTATATCTATATAGATGATAGGGAAGGGAGTGAAATGATAAGATTGTCAGCATCCCTTTGATGTCTTTTAAACAAAGATTCTAACAAACATTGACTCATTTTCACTCCATGTGATATTACGGAAGAAAAATTTTGTTTGGGTCTTGGGATCTTAGACATGCAATGAACCTAGATTTCATTCCAACATTTTTTTCATTTTTGTAGTGGAAATATTTTTGTTCTTCAGATCTCAGCCTCATTAAATTTGCAAGCTACAAAGACATATAAATAGCATTCAGTGCATTTGTGCATGTGATGAGCTCAGTAATTTCAAAAGGCCTTCACCAATTTACTACACTACAGCATACAAAAGTGGGAAATTTATCTCCTGTAAATTGCCTGCCTGCTAATGCTGGATACCACTGAGAATAGCTATCTTCAATATATTTTTTAATGGAGAAAACTATGATTCAATTACTCTATAAAATTATTTGTTTGACGAGAAGTGCTATCACACCTCCCTTAATATACCATAGAAAGTAGATTTTTTTGTTGCTCATTAGTTTTTTGGTCGAACTAGATTCTTCATCATTCAGGTATCTTTCTGAGATTGAAAGTTAAGCATTTTAGCAGATGTGTTTAAGTCCTTCCAGCCACTACAAGAGTGGGAAGAGGTTGGAGGAGCTACTGAAGGAAAGGTCCTACATGGTGGTACCCAATTAAATTATAATAATTGCATTTTATTATGACTCCTTCAAGAATGTCTCAGGTAGAATGAGAATTATAGATCTGAACAAATGAAGATGGACAAGAGAATGGTAAATATAGTAAGGGAACATTCCCATGGCATAAAATATGGTTACAAAATATTTAAATATAATTTATCCTTAGCATTTATTGAACAGATTTTCTGCTTACTGAGAGGTTTGGTTTTTCTACTCCATCACCTCTTCCAAAATCCCATTAAGAATTTTTTAAAAAGAAGAATTATGGAGAGAAGGAAAGGAAGCTTATTTCCCACTCTCTTCAAACCCCGACCCCCCCAAACTTCACAGGAATCAGGGATGCTTGAACTACTCTTACCTACTTCTCTTCCGGTCTTCAAAGGAATTAAGTGCCTCCCTGACATTTCCTGGGTGGAACAGTGAGAAGATAGCCTTCTTCCTCTGGACATTTGCACATGCCTCTGAAGTCTCACACAGATTTAATTACAGTGAGACATGGGGGGAGTGTTTCCAGTGATTCTCCAAAGAAAGCTCAGAAGTCCCAGTGAGTCTAAGTAAAATAAACCCTTGGCACTACAGATATCAGCCCATGACTTGAGCTGAAAAGGAAGTAATCTAGTGGGTATGCCAATATTTTAATCTTCCCTAATCACTGAGTCAAGAACAGTCCTTGACTTAAATATTGTGAGAAACACAGTGACAGGGATGATTATATTATAATATCACACAATACATAAATATGAACTGAATTAGAGTTCCTGAGATTCCAGAGGTCCCTAACAATGGTAAAGAACCGAAAATGATGAAAACTACTACCGTCAATCTGGTCAAGAAGTTGCAGCTGCATGGCTTTGAAGTCTTTTAGGTTAGGGACCAAACTGTCATACCATTGTTAGGCTCCTAGGATCTGATTTCCCATAGCAGGAGCCATTTGATCATCAGATGCATGCTTAAACTTGCCGCCTGCTGCCAAAACCACTCTGAGTTGAAACAGAGTGCTTGTTGTTGCTTTTTACTTTCTATTTTTTTTTTTTTTTTTTTTTTTAGGGGTAGCAAACTATACCTTGGTTCAACCTCTTCTTTTATTTTTTTAATTGAAATATAGTTGATTTATAATGTTGTGTTAATTTCTGCTGTACAGCAAAGTGATTCAGTTATACATATATATACATTCTTTTTTAAATATTCTTTTCCATTATGGTTTATCACAGAATATTGAATATAGTTCCCTGTGCTATACAGTAGGACCTTGTTGTTTATCTATCCTGTATATAATAGTTTGCAACTGCTAACGCCAAATTCCCACTCCATCCCTCTCCCACCCCCACTCCCCCTTGGCAACCATAAGTCTCTTCTCTACATCTGTGAGTCTGTTTCTGTTTCAAAAAAGTTCATTTGTGTCATATTTTAGATTCCACATATAAGTGATATCATATGGTACTTGTCTTTGTCTGACTTACTTCACTTAGTATGATAATCTCTAGGTCTGTCCATGTTGCAGCAAATGGCATTATTTCATTCTTTTTTATGGCTGAGTAGTATTCCATTGTATATATGTACCACATCTTCTTTATCTATTCATCTGTGGATGAGCATTTAGGTTGTTTCCTTGTCTTGGATATTGTGAATAGTGCTGCTGTGAATATAGGGGTGCATGTGTCTTTTTTAATTATATTTTTGTCTGGATATTTGCCCAGGAGTGGAATTGCTGGATCATATAGCAACTCTATTTTTAGTTTTTTGAGGAACCTTCATACTGTTTTCCATAGTGGCTGCACCAACTTACATTCCCACCAACAGTGTAGTTGCAACGCATTCTTTTAAAACCAGATAAACCTGGGTTTGAATACCAGATCTGGAATTCACTTATCTACTTATTTGGCCTTGGGAAAGTTACTTGCCCTTACTGAATTATAGTTTCTTTATCTGTCGTGTGAAGATGCCAACGAGCCACACTACTGAAGCCCGCGCACCTAGAGCCCTTGCTCCGCAACAAGAGAAGCCACTGCTGTGAGAAGCCTGCTCACCGCAACTAGAGAAAGCCTGTGCACAGCAATAAAGACCCAACACAGCCAAAAATAAATAATTTTTTAAAGAAATTGAAATATATTAAAAGTAAGAGCTTTCTGGGTGCATTATAACATAGGCCAGTTGGTTCCTAACCTTAACGACACAAGAGAATCACCGGACATGCATTAATATGTTTTTGGTCCTCATTCCTCAGTATTCTGATTAAAATAATCTAGGTTGGGTCCTCAGCATCAGCATTTTTTTAAACATTTCAAGTGAGCAGCCAGGGTTGAGAATCACTCATCTCAACAGTCTGACCTAGGGGTTAAGAACATAGACTTTGTAGTCAGACAGACTGAAAGTTGGATCTTAGCTCTCTCATCGGCTATGAAATTTGGGGTGTTTGTTAAACCTTCCTCACCTTCAGTTTCTTCATCTATAAAATGACTTGTCAATATTTACTTAAAAAGTTGTTATGGGAATGGAATAGGATAAACAAGTTTACTTAAGGACAGCCTGGTACTTAGTCACTGCACAGTGCTTTTTATTAGTGTGATGATTAAATTTCTCAAGATTTTTAGATGTGCCTCTGTGGTAAGACCATAAGACTATGGTAAGACTAGCCAGGAGACAGCATTTTTACTAATATTTTACTTAAATTTCCAAATTCAAATGTATCATAGCTATCAGTAATAATAATTGCAAACATTTATTAACTGCAGTGGTATGTGCCAGGTGCTATGTTGAATCTTTTATAAACATATTTTTAACCTTGTCAAAATTTTGACATGTGCTTTAATCCATTTTTACAATGGAAGACAGATTTTGAGAGATTAAAATCTTTTCTCAAATCATCTGGTATGAAGAGTTGGGACTCAAATCCATGTCTGAGCATATCTAAACTCAGACTTTTAACCATTATACTATTTTGCCACCAAAACAACAAATCTGTACAAGATCAGTATACAGTCCCTTTAAACAAAGCACCCTTTTTCACTTCTTTTTTAATAAACTCAGAGAATAAAAAACAGGACCAACTTCATAAAAGTGAGCAAACATGCATTGCAATCACGCAGGAGCCTGAACACAAAAGAGCCCAATGCTCAGTGGGATCCTATGCTTAGAATTTTACTCTTTGCAGTTGCCACCTTGAAATACTTAATAATTGTCTCTTTGGATTTATGTTTTGTGAGTGAACTCTAACAGGACAATGGAGGATGCACTGGGGACTTGGAGGCTTAGCTTGTATACAGTCCTGTTTCCCACTGCCTTTCTGGGATGGGGCCTCAGTAACCCATTCCCTGCTGCCTGGTGCCTTGGGGTCATCACAGCCTCCCCCTCCATGTTCTCATCCCACTACTACTCCTCCCATCCTCCCAAGTTGGTGACTTGGTCACTTTGGTTGAGGGATGAGGAGGACTGTATCTCTGCCCCTTTCAAGGGCCTGGGCATGATTGCAGGAGGGTTGAGTTTGTGTACACATCATGTGATATCTCTGGGCAAAGCAAGAAGGCAGTCATCCCCAAACTTATGTGACAGTGGTTCATTCAGCAGTAACTTGGCACGGACCTCTTCCTCATCGTATTTCCAGATACCTAGTACCTGCTGATGAGGAAGTTGTAATCTCTTGGTAGTCATCCATCTGCTTTGGTTTGAAGTGGCACCCCCATGGAAAGAATAAGTTGACCCCTCCAACCCCAACTGGCACCCTGCATTTTCATTTTACACTGGCCCCTCAAATTAAGTAGCTATCCCTGATGAAAATTATTAACAAATACAAAATAGTCCCGCAAAGGTGGGGTTGGGGGCAGGTTTGGAGTGTTTGGAAAGTACAAAGGCAATGCGAGGCTACCATAGCCTGATGGAACCCAGGCTGGAACAGTGTGCCCAGGGTTTAGAACCATGGGCTCTGGAGTTTTAAATGTTCTCAATATCAATCCCAGTCCTGCCATTTATTACTTGTGTGATTTTGGATAAGTAACTCACCATCTCTAAGCTTCAGTTTCCTCTTTTGTAAACCTAGCATAATAATCACACTAACCTCACGAGTTTGATTTAGGATTAAATAAGACAAGTGTGTGAAGCAAGATTTTAGCAGTGTCTGAGACATAGTTAATACTGGATAAATGTGGTTTTTACTATTTGTATTTTCTTCTTGACTCAATGTCTCTCTTGGCTGAGACCAAGTTTGTTGCATTGACGTATTTGACCAGGACCCTATAAAGAAGAAACAATTGCCGGGAAGTGTACCCCTTCTTATTTCTCACCCCACTTTCTAGATCCCACCAAAAAAAAACAAAAAAAAACCATTTCATTTCCTATTTTTTCAATCAAATTCAAGGGAATTGTAATTTCTTACAGTACACTTTCATCAGCCATCTCAGAAAACATATTATGTCTGAAATGAAAAGTTTGGCTTTGCTTTCCTCTTTTTCTGCTCCCTAAATGCCATGATTGCAGTAGAATAAGAGAAGCATTGAAATAACAACTTCATCCTGTACCTCCTCAACCCCCAACACAACCCACTTGAATATCCACATTCTTCTTCCTTCTCCCTCCCCTCACTCTCTGGGGATGTTCATTCACATACTCATGCTAATAATATTCCTTGAAACATTTAAGATGCATTTCCAAGTGACAGGAAGGGCTACCATACAGAAGCATCATCTTTTCCATTCCCCAACACATTAATTGGTTGGATTGATTTTCTGGACCAGCAAGGAAGGGAAATATGCATTAAAGAAAGATTGATAGGATAACACAATTGTTTGTGTTTGGAAATGCATTTTTTTTTCTCAGAAATAAATCCTCAGGACATCAGGAAGCCTAGAAGGATCAAGAAGTAGATTCCTTGCCTTAATTCATCTCATCTAGGTTAAAATACAGTCTTCTGAATAGAAATTACGTTAACAGATATTAACCAACAATCATCCAGAGAAAATATAAGTGAAAATAAACATACAACAAAATTTAATCCTGTGAATGGTTGAAATTAAAATAAGAATGATATTTCTCTTTGGATTTATCAATTTAATAAATTTTTCTTAAAATTCATTTTGTTGGTGAGGGTATAGCAAGGTATATACTGTTATAAATCACTAGTGAGAAGGTAAACCATAAAACTTTCCAGACTGTAATTTTAAAAGTATGTTTCAAAAGTCTCAAAACTGCTAGGCCTTTGAGTTCCAATTATTCCATATCTAGGAATGTTGCCTGAGAAAACGATAGGAAGTGGGGACATTTATACATTTATACAGGTTCCCCCTGCTATCTGAAAGTAGAACGTGCTGTGAAATCTTTCATACACTGAAACGGCATGAAGTGAAGAAGCAATTTCCTTAGCACACATCTTGCTAATGCATGCACAAAATAAACTGAGATAAAGCACAAATGCTCACAGACACAGTTCAAAACTGTGGAGGCTCAATGCTGAGACTCTGCGTGTGGTTCCCTGGGAAGGAGCTTGGCGGTGCCACTCATGCTGCTCAGTGTGTGTGACGCTTCTATAACAGCTCCCTGCAAAACAAAGTCTAAACGCTATGATCTGTTTTTGCCTTTTTCATAAAAGCAAAAATCCTCTTCAGATTTCTTTTGGTTAGCAAAAACAAGTACTAATACAGGTCTTTCTTAAAAGCAAAGTGGCTAAAGCGAACTTTAGAAAAGCGGGGGATACCTATATATCAAAATATTTGTTTGCATCATCAGTCATAGTAGTAAATAACTGACCACAAGCTGAATATCAAAATATATGGGATGAATAAATTATTATTTTTTTATTTTCTCTCATCTAATCCCCTCTCCCCTGGAATTTATACTCCTTCCCTTCACTAGGTCTCTTCACTGTCTCTTTTAGTTGATAGTGTTTATCTGAGGATAATAAGGCAAATGGGAGGAAAGGTCCTGCACTACTGGTGTAGCCATAATCTGCATTTGAGCTCCCTTGGAGTGCATTTGTGGGTGATCCTCATCATTAGGGATTCTACACCTTTCCTTCCCTTACTGTGGACAATGTCTCAACTAAAGAATCTACTTGACACATGGTCTGTTGGAGGTCTCATTACCCTTCTATGCAGTACTCATGTCAATCTTTTTTATAATGGGTACAGGAAGGCTATCTTTTATTTAGCACCCAATTGGTCCACAAGAAATAATATACCTTGCCTTGAAAATTCTATATATCCATGACTTTCCCAATGGAGTCACCTCTTCTTTTTCCACCATCACAGTAGCTATGTAGTCAAAAGTCGTTCAATCTTAGGCCTTTCCAGGAAAAGCTTTGGCACCAGTTGCTGTGCTCCCACAGACACTAGGGAACAAAGATCAAGCTTTACAAGTGGTCTTCTGGAGTCTCCTCTCACTTGTCTTGAAGGGAAATGGAAGTACCCTCTCCTTGCCCTGTGAAGAACAGAGTATGTAACCTTACTCCAAATTGCTTTTCCAAGGAAATTTTCTCTCCCAGACTCCTAACCTCCATTCTCTTATATGTCCTTGAATAAATGCTAAGCCACAGTTGTTGAAAAAATAGATAGGGGCTACCTTCCTCATAAATTCTTTTTATTTTTTCCTTTGGCCACACCACACAGCTTGCGGGATCTTAGTTCCCCAACCAGGCATTGAATCCAGGCCACAGCAGTGAAAGCACCAAGTCCTAACCACTGGACCACCAAGGAATTCTCCATAAATTCTAAGGTAGTGTAACACATCCCTTTGCATGCTGGAGTCGTTGTCATCTGTGATCTTGCAAGCTCAGCTCAAAGTGAGACAGAAATAGCCTTATTTTTACATTCTTTTAAATTATGCATTAATTAAGGAGATATAAAATAATATGACAGAACACAGGAGATACAACAATCTAGACCTGGGATCAGCAAAGACTTGCCCAAAGAAAGCAATCACCAAGCTAAAATCTAAACTATAAGTATGAATAAGTAGAGTGAAGGAGATGAGTAGAATAATAGTAAGACAAAAAGGCCACCATTAAAAGAAAATATTGTGCAAAAGCAAAATAGTATAACCAATTTGGAAACAGTTTGGAAAGCAGTTTCTTATAAAGTTAAACATACACTTATATGATCTAGTAATCCCACTCTGAGGTGAAATGATAACTTATATTCATACAAAAACCTGTGTGTAAATGATTATAATGATTTTATTCATAATTACCCCAAATTGGAAGCAATGCAAATATCCTTTAATTGGTGAATGGATAAACTGTGGTACATCCATACAATGGAAGACTACTCAGCGGTAAATAGGAACACATTATGAATACAGGCTCCAGCATGGATGAATCTCTAAAGCATTATGCTAAGTAAAAGCATCCAGACTCAAAAGGCTCCATGTTGTATGATTCTATTTATATGTTTTTCTGGAAAAAATGAAAACTGTAGGGACAGAAAACTGATCATTTGTCACCAGGGACTGGAGGCAAGGCCAGAGGTTGACTACAAAGAGTCATGAGGGAATTTGGAGGGTAATGGAAATGTCTATATATTGATTATGGATATATTAGTCACATGATTCTTCATTTGTCAAAGATCATAAAATGGTGTACAAAAAAAGGTGCATTTTTTTGTGTGTAAATTATACCTCATGTTAAAAAATGGAGTATGGTTCCTTTGAGGAACTGAAATGTACTTACTATAGAAATAGAGTGAGAAGCAGGGAAGGTAAATGATGAGGCAAGAAAGATACATGGGAATTGAGTCACTAAGGTCTTTATAAATCATGTTCAGGAATCCAGATTTTATCTTTAAAGTAATGGTGAACTATTGAGGGGTTTAACTTGGTGACAAATCATTTTAGAGGAATTACTCAGCCAGTAGAGCTAAAGCAAGAAGACTAATTGAGGTGTTAGACAGAAATGGAGTAAACCAGGTAGGAGATATTGCTTGCCTGAACTAGGAAAATGTGGTGGGGATTTATTCACTTTTTAACAAATAGGTTTGGAGTGCCTGTTATGTTATGGACACTGAGCTGGTTCTTGGAAACAAAACGGTCAGTAAAAAACAGACACGTTCTTGGACCTCTCAGAGCTCACAATCTGGTGGCAAAGGCAGCAAGTACATAATTTTGTCTGTAATAAATTCTAAGAAAAAAAGGTAGTTATTATTATGAAAGCCCCTGAAAGGGGGCTGTGTCAGACATGATTAGTTACTCACCCAAAATCTCTTTCTTACTAATCCCATTGTGTTCAGGGCACCTATGTGTTAGCTTCTAAAAAACATTATCTCCCAGCTTCCCTAGCAGTTTGGGGTGGCCATGTGACACAGTTCTGGCCAGTGATGTATAAGTGGAAGGATGCTGGATATTTCTAGGATGGTTTTGCTTTCCTGATTATAGTCTCTTCTTACTGCATTCTTTCTTCTTTATCACATGTCTGGTACATGTGATCGTGGTCACTTAATGACGACATCAATATTTGTGCTGGTATGGCAACTGTTTAATGAATTTTTAAATTCACTACATGATAATACTTCTTGATTGTTACTTTTATGGGACTTGTGTTTGTTCCCCACCATCCCCACCCCTGTCCCAAATGATCAACAGAGATTTAGATGAAAGGTCCCTCATTCATGGCATGGTTCACACTATTAAATTTCTGGGTGTTCTCAGTCTCGTATCCACTACCTAAATAACAGTGGTGGAGGATTTGGGTTCCTCAAGCCCAGAGCAGGTAAATATAGTGGGGTTTTTTTGGGAGGTGAGGGTATTGTTTTTTTCATGTGTGACAATGCTAATTAACTGGTGCTAGCATTCCCAAACATTATGTTGAGAAGGATTCTGTATCAACAGGAAGGAGGATTGTCTCAATTAATAATGTCTGCCATGTACACAGGAAGATTTATAAAAAATCTTTTCCATTGTCATGATGAAACCAGTCCCTCTGAAGAAAGGAAAAGGAGGCGAGCCTTTTAGATAATGTTTGTATGCTCAAGAACACAGAAACAAGATGAGATAGTTCTTTGGAGCCTTACAAGAGGCTGACTCACATTGTTGCTGGTCTGTTGCAGACAGATAGGCCTGAGGACAGGGACCACTCACCCAGGAATGAAATAATAGTGTGACGCCCGTGGAATGGGTAGCCTAAGCCCAGATACCAGAACCTTCATTCTTATCAACCTTCACATTAGTGAGTCCTAAAACCCTCTGAGCAGTTTTTCTTGCCTGAACCCATTTACTATCTCATGGAAGCCATTTTTTTCCTGCCCAAAGGAGGTGAGGAGAGGTGAGGAACTGGGGCCATGAGTAAAAGGAGCCTTCTCTGTCAAGCAGTCAGGATGCAAACTGGAAAAACAAGCCAGGAGGTTAACTTTGCCTAGTTTTAGGTACAAATTACTTTATTTTAGTTTGGGGGGAAGTAAAATGAAGCAATTTAAAAAGAAGAAAGAATTCCGGAAAGAAACTCTATTCTTACCAACCCAGCAGGGATGTACACTTCAATTGTTGAGAGGAAATAATATTAGATGTAATACTAGAGGCTCATTGGAAACGGAAACAGGAGCCCTAATTTGAAGTGGGAGCCATTCATAAAATGACTCACAAACTTGCTCTCAAGAATTAAACCAAGTTTATGAAGAATAAGTTTTGTTTGCGATTTTATTTTTTTCCTTTGCAAACAAGTAATGAGCAGTAATGTGGCCCATACACAAGGTCACTTCAGTCTTTCTCTGGTTTTTAACCATGGTCATTATTAAAGCAAGTGACTGACAGATACATATGTTGAGTAACCAAGGACTGACTGACAACAGAAGGGGGGACAGGGCCGCTACTGGAAAGTCCTGGCTCCCGGCCATACGCTGGATTAATAAGAGGATAGAGCAGTTAATGGTATTTCATACTTTAGATAAATCTGAGGCCCAGATTTCTCCCACGAAGGACATTAGGCAGCAGTTCAGCCAGTGACAGGGCCTTTCATATGCCAGCTAGGCTGCCTCAAGGGATCTGCATGATGAAAGCAGACGATTAACAGAAATCCTGTTTTCACTGTGGGGCCTTTACACATTTCCTGCCGCGGAACAGCTCCATAGTCATGTGGCACTCTTTATTGAATTAATTGATCAGATTAGTACCAATGCCTTGCCCTGTTCTGTGTCCTCCCCCATATTCATGGATCTCACCTCTATCTGGGAGAGAAACAGCTTTGCAGGCAGTGGATGCCAGCAAAGCTTCCACAACTCAGAACCAAAGAGCAGTGTCTCCTTCTGACTCATTTCTCAAGACTCCCGACTATTGCCACTTTGTATCACATTATGGGGCAAGCAAGCTGCTTTGGATCACAGAGTCGCCATGCATTCCAAACTTCTTCCCCAAGAGAGAAAACACAATGTAATATAATATCATGGGTCTAAATGAAGGTCTAGTCTCCCCACAAATTGCTCTTGTCTTATATTACCTCCTAGGGGAATGAACCTATGTCACCGAAATTCCTTAAAGCTGCCCTCTTGCATGCCAGAACTTTCCTTTCAGAGAGAGAATTGGACATTTCATTCCTTGGGAAAACCAGTTCTAGAGGGTCAAGGCTTTCTCAGCTGAAACCTGGGTCAGATGTCAAGTCTGTCACTGAAATGAGAACTTACCTCTCAGATTGGTTTCCTAGTCTGTTTCTCATCTTCTGTTCCCCATCTTCCTCTTCATAGGCACATTTTCTGAGTGTCTTAGGGGGAAAGTTGGGACATCCTCACTCTGCGGGCAATAAAGTTGGGAAAATCATAAAAACAACTAGCATTTCTATAGTGTGGTTCTGTGTATTTTTCTAAGTAATTTACTTAGAATAACTCATTCTGTCATCATAAAAACAGCCCTAAGGTCAATATATTTTTATCCTCATTTTACAGGTAAGGAAACTGAGGCATGGAGAAGCTAAGAAACTAGCCCAAGGTCACAGAGGTATAAAGTAGTGTCACAAGTATTCAAACAGGTAGTCTGGCCTCAGAGTGTATGTTAAGTGGCCTCTGTACAGAGATGCTCTTGTTAGTTGGTATATTTCTCCGAGTATTAGAATAATGCTACTAAAGATGTTTGTGCTAATGAATGTAGTTAGCTAATGAGAGAGCTATTGGGACTTGAAAGAGGGATGTATTGTATTATCGTACGAATATACACACATATATATACATTACGCACATATAGCAATATAAATATTATTCTCTGAAGCACGTAAGCACTGTTCTTAGATTAGCTGCTCCTTATTTAAGTAGCAAAGTCCATCTTTTTTCTTTTATAGACTTTTTTATCGATTTAAGGTGGATATATACAGTTATGAAATTAAAAATAGGCTAAATATACAAATAATACTAAAAGAAAAGTGCAAAGGAAAGGTCAGGTTGGTGATGTACTAATAAGAATCTAGGACTTAAGAAAATTTCTTAAGTTCTTTTTCAATGTTTTTTACTTCCTTTATCTCTCCTAAAAGCTAAATATGTAAGCAATAGCTATTAAGCTGACTGGATCCTGAATTTGTACCTTTCATGTATTTATTGATCATTAATTAATTAATTATTTCATTCAGAACATGTGACCTACCTATTGCCACTTTGGAATTGTTTCTCTAATCTTTCTATGACTCTCCAATCCTTTGTCGAATGGAGATACTAAAAGTAAATATTAGCTTTTTGTGAGATTTAATAGCATGTAAATCATAAGCACAGTCTTGCCCATAGTATGGTTTAATTACTACTTAACTAAACTAATTACTTTTAGTAATGATTTAAAAAATAGGAAAAACAAGCAGTCAATATTAATTGAGCCCTCACTATGTATAGGGTCACTGTATTTAGAGAACATGATAGTTATCCTTTTATTCATCCCTGTGTGTGTGATTTCTGCATCTTGTCTTTCTCTTTCATCCCATCCAGTTTTCCTCCATTGATTTTTATGCCTTTGGAGTGGAGCAGTTTGGTCATGGACCAGTTTTTGTCACTATCTTTCTAAATATCACTTTTTCCTCTGGTTCATTCCACACTTGGTGTATTTTCAAAGGTCTGGCTTTACTTTCAGGCCATCTCTCATGATCCAGAGCCTCATTCAGTTCAATCTAATTTAATTCAATTCAGTTCAGCTAAAAGAAAAACAAATCATGTGTTCTACAGTACGATACAGAGATGATTAAGGAAAGATCCTACATCAAGTTCCCTACAGCCTTTCCTCGTTCTACCTCAGGTCATGCCGCTGATAATCTCCCTTTATAATTGGAGTTTTGGCTCAGTCTTTATCCTGCCACCATCTTACCTCTAACAGGCCTGAGCAAGTCAGAAATCCGAAGATGGCTAGCTCACCCTAAAGGGGCAAGAATGGTGTCTCTGAAAATTCATTCATTATGTGCAAAATGCACTCACAAGGAAAAAATCTTCAAAAGAATAGCTAATCTTCAGCTACATCAAGAACTTAATAAAGCTTTATGAGTCAAGGGGATTTTTCAAGGCAATAATGAATATGACTTTAACTGGCCTTGCTCCTTGTGAGCAAAGTGCATTCCAGTTTCCTTCTTCCAGTGTCTGTCTACATGAGGCTAACTGAAAACCTCCATCAAGACTATTTTCTACTTACTTTCTCTAAACTCCCATTTTTTGCTAAGGACATTATCACTCCAACTTCATTTAGGAGCCTAAACACTTCCCTTTGTTTGTATTAGAATATTAACAATCCAAATACCACAGCCATGAGGGAGAACTGAGTCTTAATAAAGTCAGTATACATTCTGCCCAGATGCCATTGTTTTCCAATGAAGTAATATGTTCATTTACGTCTAATATTTCTGCACTACTCTGACCATGTAAGGTAAAGATCAGACTTACAAAAAGCAACAGCCCCATTAGCTAAGACTTCATTATATCCCCAAATGATTTGACAATGGAAACAACAGACAGATCACAAAAAAAAGGAAAACTGAGATGCCAGAAACACATGTCAACTTTTGAGTAGCATGGCCATATTTTGTTTCTTGTGCTATATTGAAATATTATGAAAAATTATCAATATTCCCATGATCCTGATGTTAAAAAACTATTTTGAATCTTGTGAAACCTTCATATACTCCAATACAGAAGCAGTTTCCTTGTCCAGATAAATATTGGTTTGTAAACTTTAAAATATTTCCAGAGAATCAACTGTGAGCTTTCTGTGTTTTTTAATTGTATTTTTATTTTATGTTTTATTAATTTATGCTTTTCTCCATGGCATTTCCTTGCTTTAATTTCTTTGGCGTTTAATTTGCAGTCTTTCTTCTCAGTTCTTGAGACAGTTGCCTAGTTCATTGGTTTTCAGCTTTTCTTTATTAATACATTCATATAAGGCTATATATTTTCCTCTAAGCATAGCTATAGCTGACCAGTGACTCAGAAAAAATAAAGTAATGGAGGTGAGGAGCCAGAGTAGCAGTGTCGGACATGAAATTCCTTGACACAGCTTTGTGGTTTAGAATAGGGCTGTTGGCTGCCATGTTTCAGAGTCTCAGTAGTAGCCTATACTCTGTACTGACATTCCTGGTATCTCACCCTTATTATAGCAAAAGAGGCCACTGTTCAAACAACACTCATACTTTATGCCCTCAACTACCTCTTATTTCTAGGATTAGGTAGAAGGAGGACTGTGTTGCTCCCCTAACCGAAATGCCCCTTCAATAAGAGCTGCACTATGTTTGTAAGCTCCTAGATGTACTTCTCCTTTGTATTCTTCAGCCACCATTAGTTCCTGACCATTTAAAGTAAATCCTCTTACTTTTCCAAATCATGGTCCTTCCCTTCTACCCCTTAAAAATCATACTTCAATCAGCCAATTAATCTTACATTGCTTCAAAAAGTGAAAAGCAGAATTTTGTCATGATATACATTTTAGAATACATAGAGAATATACATTTTAGAAAATGATGCCAATAAGAAAACTAGAAAGCTGTTCCTCTTTACCCTCAAATCCTACCCCATGTGGTAGAAAAATCACTACATTCTGTGTTCCCACCACCTAAACACTTCCTTTTCCTTGTTTGAAACAAAATTAAGCAAAAGTCTATGAAGATGGAAATATTTTTCTTAAGCTGTCTCCAGAACACACACAGACCTAAATGAAACTTTCTGTTTTTACCCAACAGGAATTCCACTACCCCATTTACCTGTCAATAGACCCAGATTTTATTTAGATATTAGGCCAAAATCATTGATATTTGGGAAGACAGATCCAACTTCAACTTCTGGGCAATGAAAATGTAAGAAGAAATTTTTAAAGGTGTTTCTGGGAAATAGTTTCTTCCCTAAAAAGAATGTAGTTGCATCTCCATCTAACTGCTTATCCCACTCCCTCCCTCCCTTCACTTCCTGCTCGTGACT
>NW_006788592.1:1638027-1708648 GCF_000442215.2 Lipotes vexillifer
CATCTAACTGCTTACCCCCCCCCCTCCCTCCCTTCACTCCCTGCTGATGACTGTTGTCCTACTTCCTAGAGCTGGGGCAGCCATCTTCTGACTGTGGAGTAATAGCGTGAGCATGAAAAGCCAACCCACAAAGAGCGGCAGAGAAACTGCAGAAATGAGCCTGGGTTCTTGATGAAATTGTTGTTCTTGATGAAATTGCTGAGTCAATGACAGCAGCCACCTACCTCCAGTTTTCTTGTGTGAAATCAATAAAGCCCAGTTGTTTAAGCCATTATTAGTAGGATATTCTATTACCTTTGGCTGAAATGCTTTCCTAACAGATAAACATAACTTTTCCTCCATCCAAACTAACTGATACTTTACTTATTTCCCTAGTCCTAAAGCTTTAGAACTTACCCTCTGACTAAACTGGCAAGTTCTTTTATGCATAAAGCATTAATGGTTGATGGTAGCTTAATGAGTTATATTATCCCAGGAGACATTTATATTTTTATAGTTGGCTTTAAATTCTTAAGAAAAAATAGGGGGTATTATAATAAAGGAAGAGCTGAACCCGTGAGGAAGACCAAGACTTACCCCTTAAAGCACAACTTTGCTGACCTGTGTTTTTGAGGGCCGCTTAGATAAGAGAAGAGATTGATTGTGTGACTTATGAAAGTGAATCTCACTACTGTGTGGTCAACAGATAGAGTCATGTGTCAAATAATGACCTAAGACTAAAGAAAAATGGAACGATTGAAAGATTTCCTAAGATATCTATTAATTTCCATGGATTATTATATACAAGAGACAATCTCCCTTCTCCATAGTAAGTAGAGACCAAAGATGGCAGCCCTTTATCCTTTTTGTAAGAGAAAGAGGAAAATTCAGAACATCAGTTCCTAAGAATTTTCTATAGGTATCTCAAATTCAGCATTTTTAAAACTGAATTCAAAATCTACTTTACTGAAATATTTTTCTTTTCATGTTCTCTGATAGGTTTCCCTGCTCCTTCGGACCATTTCACCCCATCCTCATTTCTTTGTGTTATCAAGCCTGGCTAAGTCTCTCTCTTAAATTCCTTGGAATGCACCCCTTCCCTTAACTCCTATTGTTATACTTTAGGTCATTTTATTTCTCTTAAGGCTATTTGCAAAGACCCCCACACTGTGTTGTCTCAGATCACACCATCTTTTAGGCTGCACTCACTGTGATCGCTCTAAAATTCAGACCCGATCATGTTACTCCCATGAATAAAATCCTTCCATAGTTCCCCAGAGATCTCTTATGATCTAGTGCCTATTAACTTCTCTAGGAACTCCTCCTGTCATGTTACTTACATACTATGTACCCCAGCCACACCCAGTGCCTGGTAGCTATCTGTCTATACCACACTCTCTTCTAATTTGCATGACTTTAAATAGGCTATTTTCTCAGGAGCATTTTCCTGCCAACCCTCAACCCTTTTTCAACTTAGAAGAGGGTAATAACATAAAGTTATGAAGAATAAGAGGAGAGATTGGCATAATCAGAGACTGCTCAGATGTCATTTCTATGGAGAATCCTTTCCTTCACCCTCAGTTTCCTTAGAGGGTCATAGAGTACCTGGTAGTTATCACTATCAATAATGTATCATACTATATGATAAAATGTGATTACATATCTCTTTCCCATTAGACAAATGGTTCTCACTCCTAAGCTACCCAATCTAGGGAATTTTGAAGATACACTAATCCTCAATCTCCATTCCAGACCACTAACTATGGTTTATTATGAACCAAATCTCAGATATCTGAAGAGACAGTTCTTTCACTCTCTATTTCCATAGAGTGGCTGTAGTTGGCAATTCAGCTCCACTATTCTCTATATAGTTCTTTATTCATTACACTGAATGCCATTTCAGGGTTAATTCTTGATGTCTATGCTGCCTTCTTTAAGCCTGGAATCTCTATGAGGTTCTGCTAAAAAAAAAAAAAAAAAAAAAAAAAAAATAGCTTCCCTCTCTGTGATTCTTGGAAATGCAGCTTCCTCTACTCTGATTTATTTTTCAATGAGATACAAATTACTTTCTCTCTTGCAGATATTATTCAAATTGTTGTGTCTTATGTTATTTTACCCCTTCTTCCTATTCTTGGAACTTTTATGCTGTTTATTCCCTTTTGAGTATTTTAATTGTGGTTCAATCGGATGTAGGAGGGAAGGAAGGAAGTATATTTACAAAGTTTGCCATTTTGCCTTGAAAGGCCATTAAAGCAATTTTAAGTAACTTATCATTTTTAACATTTTGTAGTACTATGGTTGGTCACTATATCAGTTAAGAATGTGTCAAGCTGCAAATAATTTAAAAAATTACTTAGTAGGTTACATTGAGGTATACTTTCTCACATAATAGGAAGTTTGAATATAAGCATACGACGATGTTGCACATTTTCAGTTGCATCATAAAAGACCCATCCTTAGCACATTATCTAACTTTCTAAGATGGCTTTACTACTCCAAGCATCACATATATATCCTGTGCTGGAAGAGAAAGAAAAACAATAAATACTACAGTGGCTGCATTTCTGCCCACTTTTTATTAGAAAAGTGATAGCTTTCCCAGAAGTCCCCTTATCAGACTATTCTTACCTACATACACTATCACATGTGCTTTAGCACAAGGGAGACTGGAAAGTTAAGTACTGGACTCTCTAGCTTCTGAGTAGAGAAAAGAAAAAGATAAGGTGGTAAGAAATTTGTGTTTAGTGGACCAGCTTTTGGGTCTCCTACAGCTACTGACTGTTTCTCAGAGGTTATAAGCAGTTAAAATAAAATAAAACACTATAACATATCATAAGCATGTTTGTGCCTAGTTGAGAGAGAGGCTGGGAATTGATCCACTGGGCTGGAGGAGGAGGGATCCACAGGCGAAAGTTGAGTGGTAGCATTGAGCCAGACAGCAGTCAGATGAGGGGAAAAGATGGAGCACACGTTTCTCCAGTGCTTTAGCCTTGTTTGGGTTAATACAGGGTCCACATATAATTAATTACTCCTGAATTTATTTCTTTATATCATTACTTGAAATTTTTTTTAACTTAGACATTTTCCTTCAATGAGCAAAAAGTCTCAAGTTTCTACTTTCTAGGTTGGTGAGAAAATTTAGTGAATATATGTATTTACTACTGTCAAAGACCCCATTTTCAAAGAAAAGACTACTGAAAAAACAACTTGTTGCCCACTTAAGTTCACATTATCATAAGAAAGTAATGGTTTTCCTTTTTATATGCCATAGAAGGTCTCATTTCTTATTATTTCAGCATACAGTTCAATAATTTGCTCAATCCAACCTCTAAGTACAAAGTAGAAAATCTGAAACTTGTTGCCATACCTTAAGAGGTGCTCTGGGGTTTTCTCTGGTCATATTGTTACTGTTATGGTACAAAAGCCTTCAGCTAGCATCCTTAGAGATGGCTATAGAGTTGCAAAATATATACTAGCACAATTAGGTGCCACTTTTTTCTGAATGGTCAGCTGAAGTGGGAATTTGGCATAGAGATTGTAAAGTTTTTATTCATGAAAGACTGGACCAGAACAGATCCTAAGTACAAAGATATAATGTTTCAACTCCCATAAAAACTGGGTCGCTGTTGACAGTTCTGGTCCAAAATGTCTCTGACATTTAAACAGTTTTCCTTCTGTCCCACTCATCTAGTATCTATTCAGCAGGAGGACTTGCCTTGGCAAGGATCTCCCTCCTAGCTGAAGTCTCATAGCATTGCTCATCCATCCTCAACTTGTATCTTACTTCTCATCAACATCTCCACCATACTCAAAGTTATCCCTCCACACCAAAAGCCCCATTAACTCACAATTTCATACCAGGAAATATCTTTGCAATCTTGGGCTTAAATATTAGCAATAGACAAACTGGTTTACTCTTCAAGGTGTGAATTTTAATTTTTGGAGGGATGAGTCTGTTTCAAATTTGGAGTAGATTTTCCTATCCCATAAAATCCAAAGACTCCATTTAATACATTGAATGAAAAAATCAAAACAAACATTAAATAGAACAAATAGCATCTTAAGTTTTCAATTAAAAGTAAATGGCAGCTATGAGCCAAGTCATAGTTTGATACCTCTATTTGATTGCATCTTATTCCTGAGTTTTGACACTGAATAAACATCTTTCAACAAGAATTCTTGAACTCTCTGGGTCATGGTCTCAGAAAGAAGTGTGAAACTTGAATAGGATTGGTTACTAACAATCATAATTCGAATATATTTTTTATAAATGACTTATCTTTGCATATTCTAAACTTTAAAATGACTTTCTGATACTTTTTAGGGAAACAGGAAAGTATAAAGAAAAACACAGCAATTATTCATATTTTTACCATACAGAATTTAAAATATTAATATTTCTTTCAATTTGTATATAAATAATTTAAAATTTTTAAATGATTAAAAAACAAAAGTGTAAGTCAATACTCCATTAATCATATTTCCCTTGTAACATGCCCATTTCAAAGGGAACATCTCGGTTCCAGAGCTTCAGCTGCCTTCCATTCCTAAGTTTAGAATATCTAACTGTATTAGTTTCCAAATTAATAGGCAAATAGTAAACATTGATTATCCTTTCCCTCAAAAATTTGTGTACATAGTGACTAAAGTGTCTGGGCTTTGGAGTCAGATATTGATGTTAAGTTACTATCTATTATAGACTACTTCTGATAACTGGGGTAAGTTTATGTCACTTCTCTGGGCTTAGTTTCCTCATCTATAAAAAAAATTAACCATAATTACCTTATAATGTTATTATTTTGATAAAAAGGAATTAGAAAAAATGTTATCTCAATGGCTACTTAATGTGTGTGGTTGAGTGTGTATATGAGTCCACACACACACACACACACACACACACACACACACACACAGTCTTTGATGCTGTGGTTGTGTACTCTCGACGTAACGATGCCAACCAAATAAAGGGGACCATACCATGTGGATAATATGATTTTATAGTGTTTAGAAACATACATCTAGATTCTAGACAATGGTTTGATTTTCTCATGGCTTATTTGTATTTGTGACAACATGAAGATACAGATTTCCCCTAGTGTCACCATTTTTTATTCTGGAGTAACATAGATAGTTGATGCTCAATAAATGCATGCTGTATTAACTTGAATTCATTAAGGGGTTAAAATTACAAATATTTCAGAGCAGCTTACCTAATGTTTTAAAAATCTGGAATGTGTAGCATATATGTTTGAAAAGTCCCCTCCCCACAGCGAACTCTGAGAACATAAATACTCCTTCTTTCTGTCACATTTATATTTTAAGCACACACCCACACATCAAATACCAAGTATCAGCAATTGGCGTGTTTATAACTAACTCTCATTCTCCATTAACTAAGAGGATGCACTAATAAGAAATGATAGCAAACTAAACTCTTTGGGATTAAATTACATATAGACTTTCATTCCTAGAAATTCAAGTATTCATCTAGCAAGCAGATCTGCTGATTGCCTTTGCAGTTGTTGGCGAATGAAACCTTTCTTTAGCCTAAGAAAAACAGTAACTTAGGAGTGCTTATATTATTCTCCTTCCTCTTCCATATTTTTGTTGCACTATTGTTACTACTGTCCATTATTGTCACTTTGAGGAATTACAATAGCAGTAAGCATGATGAAGCTAGAATGTTAAGATTTATAATTAACATATAGTATTCCAAGACATTATTTAGACCAATCCTGCGATGTTTAGCTGTAACCATGAGAGGTTATAGAGCACACTTTCCAAGTCATCCAGATGGAACAAAACTACAGCCAGACTCCTAAATCAATGCTTTTCTACTATACACATTGTCTCCCTTAATGGATGCCAGAGAAATTGATTTCCAGTTCTGCCACGGCTTAGATCCAGCACTGTAAGAGAGCAAACCAGTAGCTGCCAACTTGATTCATATTTATTCTCAGAGAAGTTTTCTAACTTGAGGAGAGAAGGCTCAACACCTAAAGCAGTAGTTCTCAGCCCTGACTGCACACTGGCATCACTGGGAAGCTGTAAAACACACCGATGCCATTCCTGGGTCACTCATTCAAAGATTCTCATTTAACTGGTCCGGGGTGGAACCTAGGCGTTATTGTTTTTCAAAGCTACCCAGGTAATACTAACATGCAGGTAGGGTTCAGTACCAATGCCCTAAAGCCTCAACTGTAAATCAAAGGAACTCACACAGGTAGAGGCCAGCTTTATCTGGATTTAATCAGGAAAAGAAACCCTTGGAAAAGTTAGAAACAACAGAGCTAAGATGTATTTTTCTTTATAACTCTTCAGAATACTTTGCTGTTTGATTCCCATGTGGTCTCAAAGAAAACTAATCATTTCTCTATGGTTAAAAATTAACTGTGCTAACTCACAGCCAAGGGGAGCCTAAAAAGACATGAGGTTTAAAGGTAACATGGTCCATGGACCCTGGAACAGAAAAAAGACACTAGGTAAAAACTAAGAAAATCTGAATAAAGTAAAGATTTTAGTTAATAACAGTGCATCAATATTGATTCATTAATTATAACAAAAGTACCGTACTAATGGAAGATTTAATAATAGATGAAATTGGATACAGGTTATTATATAGAAACTCTTTGTACTATCTTTGAAATTTGTGTGTAAATCTAAAAACTGTTCTAAACTAAAAAGTTTATTTAAAAAATTAGCTGTGCTAAAATAATATGTTTAGCTTCTCTAATTACAAAATATACCATTAAGGCTTTTATTTACAATTTTTAAAGTTAATATTTCTCTAACTATGGCCCTACCTTTATTATTACAAATTTTGTTTACAGATCATCATCATTTAAAATACATTATAAATCATTTATTATATAATTTTTCAGCATTCTTTCAAAAAATTTGAGATTTAAAATAAAAGAAATATAAACAATAAAACCATAAAAATGAAAATAAAATATCAAGACTGTACAGAAAGGTAATAAAAGAGAAATACAGTATTTAGAGAGTAGGGGAAAGCGATTGTCCTTAGTGTAGTAGTAAAAAAATTAATGCAGTCACTTAAGAGTATTGCTAACATTAAGATTCCTCTCCACTGCTAGATTACTGGTAACTCATATTAATATATTAAGCACTTTCTTATATATCAGTTGTCACTGTTTTCAAAGTTGTAGAGTTGAACAGATGGAAAATATTAAATAGCGTGGGTGGCTTAGTTGGCTTGGCATTGGAGATTGAATTCTATAATGTGAAAAGAAATTCTTTTGAATTCAATTTTACGTATTCTCCTAACACCCCCAGTAACCTGCCACTGTGCCCAGAAGGGGACAGTCTGACTGCTTGGGGCCCTTAGGCATACATTTGTCAACATCATTTCTTTCATTTTCCAATTCTACAATTCCTCATAATAGAATTAGAAGTGAAGCGTGTGGGTGGATTTCACAATCTTTTCATTTAAATGTTGAAACCAATATCAAATTATTAACTTATGAAAAAGAACAGAGAAAAGAGTAAAATCCCATCTCATTAAAAATGGAAGAACTTTGGCTGGAGTGGGAGGAGAGTGGAGACTGGGATGGAGTCTCCCTAGGAAACCATCTTGAAAAGAGGAGTGCTTTAATGATGGCAACGCTGGTTAAATTCCTGGAACATCTTTGATGTAACACTTATCACAGGTAGTTTAATTGCTCCATGCCTTTTGGGTCAGCAGTAAACTGACAGAAGACAAAGTTCTTCAGGAACGAGAAAAGAATTGTAAAATGCTGTGTGTGGGATCAGACAAAATTAGGCCTAATTCCCAACTCTATCCCTTATTAACTGTGTACGTTTATGTAAATTACTTTGTTTCTCTGAGTTTCACTTTCCTGATAGATAAAATGAGGATGGTAGCACATACTTTATAGGATTTTTGTGAGAATTAAATTAGATAAGTGCTTAGCATTGTGTTAAAATTTCAGCTTGGGATGCCTAACCCTAGATGTGGTCCCTACTCTCACAGCACTTAGTGATACCTTTGTCTTTGCATTGAGTTTTCTGGCACAGAAACTAGATTTCCACGATGTGTGAGATAATATCTCCTGACAGCTTTCTCTGAAACAGTTATATCCTAGAATTTTATAGGATAGTCAATACTTTATTAATAAATGACAATACTCTTGGAGGAGAAATCCTTTGAAATATCATGTAATAACAGTTGTATTAGTTTAGTTCTGCATTCTCTGGAGTCTGGGAATTCCATTTGTGGAGATACAGTAAGTAGTTCAGCTCTACCAGGTCCAAGCTATGACTGCTGGGTATGGTAGACGGGCATTCAGATCCATTCTTCTTCTAGGTGTCTTCTTGTGTTTCCAGGTCTGAAGAAGGAAAATCTGCCTTTCTATATTTCTCTTGTAATTATGGTTCTGGATGGGAATTAGATTCTACTAGTTATATATGCTTGCCTGAAATGTGGAACGTGATAGTGAGACAGGGGCTATATTTTTCAGTTACAATTCTAGAAGCAAAATTAAAGAGACACGACTCTTGGAAGGCAGTTCTAGCAGCTACGATTGCCGTGTGCTTCATGGGTGATGAGAGTTGATGGTGGCTCTGGATAGCAGCCAGGGCTGTGTGTATTTGCTATCACAGTCCAATAGCTATTCCTGAACTCCTTCTCCTCCAACATTCCTAACAATTTTGTGAACACCCCATTCTCTCCACAAAATCACTTTCTGCAGGAAATACCTAGAGTTCTTTCTGTTCCTTGAATTGCATTTTGATTGATAGACTATGTAATCTTCAAGAGGACATGTACCTTGATTTTCTTATTTCCTAGATAGGAGAAAGAGCAGAAAAAAAGTAAAGTAGATCATTTTAGGGTCTATTCCAGCTTTAAAATGACTGTGACCTTGGTGGCCATTTCCATTCCTCAAAAACTGACATCAGTTTGATTTTGAGGTTTTATCATTGTGCTAGATATTTTGTTTTCCCTGCCAAATCCATTCCTCACCAATTTTCAACCCTGATTCGTGTCCCCAAAAGCTCATGTTTATGGAATGTACAAGCTCCCTGTCGCCTGCCTGCTGGTTCAGCTCAGCAAGATTGGCGAGCGGGAGAGAGAGGGCTGAGGTTGGGATATCTGTTCCCTCAGCTCTCTCTCTTCCAGGCAGTCCTCTCCTCAGCTGCAGGAATTTGCACCGGGTTCTGGTAACATTCGTTCCTCTCGATTATTTAGGCCCAGGCATAGCACATGCTTCCTGTTGTAGCTAGGCCTAGGGTGCTGCACAATTCCATGTTAGTTTCCCTTAACCCTGTCCATACCTTAATAAATAGTCCTTTTATAAACTCTCCTCTGTTGTCCATTTTAGTATGCCATCTATATTGTATGGAACCCTAACTAATACAAGTGAGAAAGAAAATTTAAAAAATGAAGCAAAACAAAAACAAAGAAAGAAAGTAAAACCATATCAGAGGCCTTCAAACTAAGCCTTGGGAAATTCACACTCTTTAGTCTGTCTGTACTACCCTCCTTCTATCCACATAGACATCTGTCAAATTCCAGACTCATACTCATTACATGCTGTCATGCATTAATCTTCTTAGATTATCCCTGTATTATGTCAAGTCCCATTCAAAATTCAGTGGCTCCCTATTGCATCAGAGTCATCTAAATCTCTTGGTGTTCCAGGTCATCTACTTTTCCCTGAAATATATTCTTATCCTTATGTTTTATGCCATTATTTTACCGGGGAACTTGCTGTGATTTTGCACCCTTGAGCCTGGATCATTCTGTTTCCTTCCTTATAATGACCACCTTGCCTTGCTTTTCAAAATTCAATTCGGTTCTTAAAGAAGCTCAAGTCCTATCACTTTCTTGTGTGCTACTATGAGCAGTGTAATCTTGTTCTCAACTAGCTTCAGTATAGTTGGAACGAGAGTGTATAGCACATTTGCATTATTGTATCACATTATAATTTGCCAATTTATTCTATTCAATAGTAATCAAAATTATAGTTAATATTTATTGAATGCTTACCACATATTGAAAATTTCCCTTCATCACATTTAAATTTCACAATAAATCCATGAAGTAGTTACTAAAATCCTGGTTCTATCTCTTGCTAGCTGTGTCATACATCTTGGTTAATTAATCAGTCTGTACCTCAGTGTCCCCATTTTAAAATAAAAATAATTCCAATCATATAGGCTGTTGTGAGGATAAAATAAATTAATAAATAGAAAACAGAAGAGAACTTAGCACACTGTAAGTACTCTATAAGTTTTAGATCTTAGTAGTAGTAGTATCCCATTTTACAGAGGAGAAACTTGAGGTTTTAAAACATTCATTTACCACAGATCATTGAGCTACAAACTGTAGAGCTAGAATTTGACCCTCATGGAGTGGTTAGAGTAGAGCCTGTACTCTTAGCTCCCTTGCAGTCTAGCTACTATTTTATTTCCGCTTTGAGCACAGAGAATTTGTTGTTGTTGTTCTTATTTAAGGGCCACACACAGTAAAATCTTTTAAGAACTAATTATCATAGAAAAGCCGATATCTACTGAAAAACTTGTGTTATTTTCATCATGTTGGGGAATAATATTATCCTCTCTGTTTCACTGTTTCCCTTAGATGTGCCAAAAAGGTCATGGTAAATTTAATGTTTGAAAGCAATAGTTACATTTGCTGAGATATTGGTAAAATGATTCCCTTTCTTTCAATATAATTTGGATAATATATTTCTGTTTTATTAAGGAAATAGTATACTTGTATTCACTGCAAAATAAATTTAAAAGCAGGTAAAGTAAAATTTATAAATAAATAACTGATCCACCTTTATTCCACCAGGTTGCCTAACACAGTGTATCTTATGTAGTGCACATACAACACTTACTGTTTGATTAAGTCAAACTAATATTTAGGTTTCTTGATATAATACAAATAACATACAAATTAGCAAAATGCAGTTAACTAAAACTCAGCTGCACTTTCTTGGATTTTCAAATGGGAAAAGTCTCAAGAAGTTAAATGAACTTCCCGTAAGAATGTGGAGTTTCAATTCACATTTTATCTAGTATCTCTTTTCAAATTTTCCTGCCAAAACTATTGTATTATACTACAATTATCCAGAGTTGCTATTTTACAGTTGGACTATTATTTCGGAAGCTCTGCTTCCGATGTCTAATAAGGTTTCCACACATAGCTCCCACACCCCGGAGCTGCCTTCAAAGGTCATTTCTTCATCCCATTCTTTGCCGACATAATTGCACCTGCTAGGTGAACTACAAAATAAGTCCCAGGCGCACAGGGTGAGTCAGCCACTGTCGTCGAAGCTGCTTTCCTATTTATGCTCATCTCAAGCATTATGGGCTGGGAAGGTTCTGGGACCATTTGTAGCTTCTCTTCTTGATAACCAGAATTTTCCATACATTGGTTCTCAATTCCCAATTTCCCAAAACAGGAAGTGAAAACAGGCTTGATATCAAAGAGGAGAATTTCCAATGAACTCAAAGGAGAAAGAGAGAGAGGGACCCCTAATGTTTCCAAAACATCACAGTTTTAAGAGAGAAATATGTCATGTTCCTAAAATGGTTTAAAAGAGCTTGCAACTGATGGGCACATCTTTTGCTGGCGTTTCCCTGTCATGTTTACCTTTCTTGTAGTCTCCCAGGGGCTCTTTCAGTTGAAATTCACATTTCCTTATTGCCAGTCGCAGTATCATAGCATAGTGTTTCTCTGTGAACAAATAGATGTGCTTATTTTTTCCCAGTTATCTCTGCACTTGGAGGAAAAGAAATGAGTATTTAAAAAATCCAGTCCCACCATTGAAATATGACTTGATGATGTGGCCTCCTTAAGAGAGTGTCCTTTCTCCTATAAATGAAGAATGATGTGAAAGATATAATCCTATAGCCAATGACACCACCTGTTTTCAGTCAACAGTTGCATTTCTAAATATATGAACTGTTTGTGAAGCCTCGACAAAAGTGAAGGTAAAGAAGACTGTTCATGAAATAGTCTCCTCTTGTTGTTTAAATCTTGGAAATATCTGGGAGTGAGTTATTCAAATACAAAGGAATATCTAGCATAGCATAAAATACTGTGGTAATTCAGGTGCTTTATTTTCCTATCATTCAACATAGTGCTTCCAATATTTTTAAAAATTCCTCTGAAGGAAGGTTTTGGGTAACAGACCATACGAAAGACTAATGTACTAACGTTCTAAGGTACTGTGCTAAGCTCCTCAGTAGACCTGCCCATCATTCCCCTGAAATACATATTCCTGTTCTCATTCCACAAGTGAAAAATGGACTCTGTGGCATTGGCTGCGTAAAATCACACAGCTAAATGAAAAAAAATCAGTGTGTACTAAACCTCAGGTAAGTCTGATTCTAAACCTTGAGCTTTTTCATCTATACCAGAACTGCCTAACCCAAAACATGGTATCACTAAAATATTATATATCATTATAACAATTATTATAATAATCTAGTATAGTATTATATAGAGTTGTAACAACTTGATATTTTAATTACAATATCAGTATAATGACCCTGAGTAGGGTTATGACTAGTGGGAGAAGAGTATGGGAGCAAAGTCTAATCGGTAGGAGACCAGCTCAGGGCCCTCTGAGGATGACTGCATAAGTAGTAGAGGATGACAGATACTTCAACAGGTAGCAACAAATTTCAACGGTGAGGCAAGAAATATAGAGTTGCCTACTAGGAAAGCTGATTCAGGACAGAAAGTAGCGTGAGGTCTTTCAGAAACTAGTCTGCATAGGCAATACCATTTTTAGGTACTTTCCAAAAACTGATGGTATGGTGAGTTTATTGTTTAAAGGTCCCAGGTCAGGATTAACGAGTTATAGGTCAGATGACCATAGTCATGGGTTAGATGATCACAGACCAACTTTTGAACTGCAATACTTTGGCTCCTTGATAGAGTCCTTGAAGTGGAACTCCATTCATACTCCATTGGCTACTTTTTCTTCTTGTTCAGTTTGGTTTCCAAGCCCAACAAAGGATCATTAGATGATTTTTACTTTTCTCTTGTCACCCACATTTTAAAAATACAAACAGGGAAAACAAAGGGTTATTATTTATTTAAAACTAAGTACAAATAAGGACATATGGAGATGCCATTTGGGCAGAGATTCATTACTCATAATCCATTACTTTTTTTCTCAATTCATATTTTGCTTCAAAAGCTCTCTCCTAATTTAAACTCCTCTATGAAGAACCATGACTGTTCTCACCTGGTATATTTTAACAGCCATATAACTGGTATTCCTACTTAGAGTCTCTACCCCATTCAAGCCGTTCTCTACTCTGGCTTAACTATGATCTTTCTAAACCAGAAATATAACATCAATCCTATGCTTACAAACCACCCAGTGGACATTATATTATTATGGAATAAATTTCAAGTCTTTTAGTATTGCACACAAAGCCTTTCATAACCTGGACCTTTATTTTCTCTCCAAATCCTTTCTCTTTATATTTTAGCAATGCCAAAATATATGTGACTCTATGAAAATAGCATTTTGTTTTATCCATTGCAGGAATTTACACTTATTATTACATTGCTTTCTAATGGTTTTCTTTTCTTCTGTCCAATATGTGAAACACTTTAGGATCAATCGTTCTTTTTGATGCCCCCATTGTAGCTTCTGCATACTTATTATTGCATTTATTAAATCAACTATAATCATCTGCTGCCCTTTGGCCTCGTAGTTTAGACTGGTGGGTTCTTTAGAGTCAATTCCACGTCTTACTTATCTTTGTTTCCCCAGAGCTATTCTTGAAACATGGAAGAAATGCAATTAAGTTGGTTATATTGCTCTGAATTTAACTGTGTCCCCAGTAAAGTCTTTCCACAGGATTCTAGCCCACTTTCCAGATCATCAGGGTCATTGGGACACACATAGGGAAGTCAGGAAACTGCTTTGGGTTAGTGAATCTTTGCCTTGACTGGTGGGAAGGGAGGGTCTTTTTAGAAGGATGATGCCTTTCTGTTAAGCTCAAAGATCTCCAACTTGGGCCATACGATGTCTTGCATAATGTGCTGATTTGCATAGATAGAGTCAAGGAAATATATTTCAGAGCAATTTCTTTTTTAGTACCCTAACTTAGTGTAGTTGCTATCTATGTCAATAATGGCTAATACATGATGCAAATGTCACCACTCACCTCCTGCAGAAAAGAGTACCATCTGAATCTATTGGATAATTCTTTAAGAGGGAAATGATACCTCCACTGTGCAATTATGTAATATATTTTAGATAAAAGATAAGCAGAATTGTCTGGATTAATAATCATAACTTATACTAATGTTAATTACAGTGTAACTCCTAGTAAATTTGGGGATTTTTCCACACCCAGAAAATCAGGATAACATCAAAAATTAAAGATGGATGCCAGAGTATCATGTTCACTACTGATAAAGGCTGATTTGAGTATGTGGCTTTACTCTGACAGCAAGTAGGCTTGTTAATACTCAACCGAAGAATCAGACACCTCTGTACCCAGTCCCAGTTAGCACCGTATTGTGTAGGCATGTCCAATTTTCCCAGGGAGAATTCACAGCACGAAGTAGAGAACTCATGTTCTTTGTGAACATTCGTTCCAAGGACTAAGGGCAGAGCTGATCTGACCAGACCAATTTATTCTCCCCACATTTATGAGTAACTTCAACTTCTCAGTGGAGGAGACAATAAAGTAGTAAAAAGAGGCAAAGACTAGATTTAAAGAAAATGATTCCTCATAAGTTTGCAGTTTGGGGAAAGGAAATTACCTTCTATCAGTAGTTCCTAAAAATGGCAGTGTTTTAAAATGTATGAAGAACTTGCTCATATGTAATCTTACATGAAAGTGATAGATCCTCATGTTCAGGCAGGCTGAGTATCTTTATATGCATTGTCTAAATAAGAAAACTGAGGAAATTTTATAAACAGCCTCATGATTGATAAGTGCCAAAACAAAAACCCATTTTATCTGATTCTTAATCCAAAGCGCTTTCATTATGATATATAGTATATGTCTTGGTTTTTTCCCTCAAATTTATCTCACCTCTTTTAAGGAATTCTTTTTTACTTGTGTCTATATATATATATTTTTTAACATCTTTATTGGGGTATAATTTCTTTACAATGGTGTGTTAGTTTCTGCTTTATAACAAAGTGAATCAGTTATACATACACACATGTTCCCATATCTCTTCCCTCTTCGTCTTCCTCGTGTCTATATTTCTTAAGTGCCTACAGAAATGCTGGGGGCAGAGTAGTCATTCAATCGGTGTGTTAGTTCTGCTTTATAACAAAGTGAATCAGTTATACATACACACATGTTCCCATATCTCTTCCCTCTTCGTCTTCCTCGTGTCTATATTTCTTAAGTGCCTACAGAAATGCTGGGGGCAGAGTAGTCATTCAATCAAGATTCATTCAGTGATGCCAGTAGTTTCTCAAGGAAGCAAGTTTAATGTAGACGTTGTCTTTGTAGTAATGTTGTTGGTCTCTCTCAACATGTACTTTTACTTATAGCCCTTGAACAATTCCAGGCAACAGTTAGGTGCTCGAGAAGTTGTGTTGTCTTTTTTAATGCATTGAATGAACTCTTGAGGTAATTACCTGTAAGTTCCTTTAGTTTACCAAAACAGTGACTTAAGATTATGATAGATCTAAGAGTATGTCACTTTCTTTCAGTTTCTCAATTAATCCAGCTAAAAAACTGCAGGGTTAGTTAAATGAACTCTAGGTTTTTCTAAATTTTTGAAATTCTTTTTGCAGAGAATCATTGCTCAAAATTGCAAACATGGAAGAGCTGGCTTGTTTTTATTTTCATCACAAGTTAATTTCAAGTCTCAGCGCACAAACTTCTTGTTTAGCAAGTAATTCACTTTTATTTCTTTTTGGATTCAAGAACTATTCAAAAGTCCCAAATATTTATTTGCTCCCAAGGCATTGAAGATATTTCTCTATCCATTACTTATTAGTTCCTACTGGCTAAAAAGGGGACCTACATCGTCCAGCCCACTTTGTCTCTCCAAGTCCAAGTCCTGGAGCTTTGCAGTCACTGTATTCATCACCTTCCTCATTCTCATCGTCATCAGCCATTGATGTCACCTTCACATTGTCTCTATCGTTACTTAATCACTTCATCAGTAGCATTATAATCACAATCATCCTTGCTGTATCACCAGTATCATCCATCAGCAGCACCTCATCATTGTTCACATTGCTATGCAGTTGGTATTAATTTTAGCACTAGCACCACACTAACATCACATCATCATTGTTGCTATCACCTGCTTTATAGTCCCTGCCATGAGCACCATCCCAGTAACCATCTTTATAATTAGCAATGGCAGAAGCATCAAGTCTTTTATCTAAACGTGATGCTTAGATCTCATATATCAAAGACAATTGTTTCATATATTTTCTACTTTTCCCACCATAATAATGATTAAAACCTTCACATTAAGATTAACATTTTAAAATAACAAAGGTGAGATATTTAATCATTTTTTTTCAAGATTTTTAGCTCATGTTAGTTGGTGTGTTTACCCACAGGCTTTATAAGAGGACCTCTAATGCTGTAGGAATGATCTCCTTTGGAAAGTCACCTTATGCTATGGGATCAGTAAATCCATAAGCAGATATCTAATATGCAATCCCGTTCTGCCTAACCCTTTGCTAGTTTGGAAAAACTAAAGATATTAATATAAAATCAATCCTCTTGCCTTAAAAGAGCTGACATGAGTTCCTCAAACAAAAACCAACAGGCAAAATTCTGCCACTATTTATAGAAGACCAGTTATGTTCCAGAAACTGCACAAATGGTTGTATGGGATATGGGATGAGTACAGTTGTTGCATGGGATATTGTACTTGCAATTTGAGAGTCACACACTGTCCTGTACTGTTATGCTTGTACTACCTTCTTTAATAGGCTTCGATCTCCTGAAGGGAGATCTCTGTGTCTCTAAAGCACTTAGCACAGAAGGTCTCTGATAGTAACAACTCATTATGTTTTTTGTTGAATGAATGCTGTTGGGATGAATTATTTAACAAAACCAACAAGAGGGCTTCTACAACCTAACTTATGACCCCTGAGAGTTATAACAACTTACATAATAGATATTTAACTTTAGCTATTGGGGAAATGTATAAAATTAATTTTAAACCTTGTCCATAGATTTTAAGATATGATGTCTATTGTGAAGCACTCTAAGCTGAGGAAAAAATATTCAGGGCAAAGAGCATTGATTATCAATTAATGAAATGTTTCCTTGAAATGAAAATTGAAGTGCCGCCTTATCGGAACTTCCTGGGAACAGCAGTCCACAGGAGACTCTCTAGATCCCCAAATATCGATCCCACTCACACCCTTTTTTGAATATGACCTCATCTTCTTTTTTCCTGATATAGTTGAGGAAACCAGGAACAAAGAGCTCTGCTTCAACTCAGGAAACTTGATTTTGGAAAAACCTTGGAAGAATCCACAACCTCTTTCACCTTTCATGGTCCTTCATTATTCCAGAAACTATGGGACTTCTGTTCCATTTTCCCTTCTTTCGTTTCATGCTTTTCACTCATACGTAAACAGAATGAATTCCTTGAAAAGGAGTTTTTGAAAATCTCCACACCGCTTCTAAACTCTTAAAAGTTAATCTATAGATTCAGAGATTTCCAAGTTATTGGTCTTTCTTCTTTCTTCACCTTTATTCCAGTTTCTTTGTATCTGTACTCCAACTTCTGTTACTATCATTTTAGTCTGTTAGGTCAACATCCCAGGTTGGAATATATTGTGTTGTAAGAAATGATGGTAGCACTGAGATACAAGGGAAGGACATAGTTTGAAAAAATATTTACTGCAGAAAGCATATATGTTTAAATGTTTCAGCTGTATATTATGAATAAAAACAACAAAATTTGAATAAAAGAATGAAGAACTGGACAATATGACGTGCTTTAAAGGACCTAGATTAAACACAGGAGATAATAAAACAGGAGAGACTTATGTAAAGGAAACATTAAAGAAGCTAAAAATTGACTAAAAGGATTAAAATGAGCATTAGAAATGGGAGATCCAGAATCAATCAATCAAGGAAAATAAATGATGCGAATGGCAAGCTTCTGAAGCTCCCATAAAATAAAGGAGAAAAATACTAAATAAACAAATAGTAAGAAAATGGCACTGAGACAATAAAGAGGTGTAGTAATGGAGTAACAGGGAACAGAACCTCAGTAGATGAAAAATATGTGTTTCAAGAGGAGAATATGGACGTTCCTGGTGGTCCAGTGGTAAAGAATCACTTTGCAATGCAGGGGACGTGGGTTCGATCCCTAGTCAGGAAACTAATCTCGTGTGCCACAACTATTGAGCTTGTGAGCCTCAAGGAGAAAGCCCGCGGGCTGCAGCTACAGAGCCCATGCTCCTGGAGCCCATGCGTCACAACTAGAGAGAAACCTGACCGCCGCAATGAAGAGACCGTGTGCCACAACAGAAAGATCCTGCATGCCGCAACAAAGATCCCATGTGCCACAACTAAGACCCGATGCAGCCAAATAAATAAATAAATAAAATAAGGAAAATAAATGAATAAAATAAATAAATATTTTTTTAAAAACCTGGATTGTATTATTTAAAAAAAAAGAGGAGAATATATGATATTCACAAAATTTTAGAAAATGAGAATTAGAGTAAAGTAGAATGAAACTTCTCCTTAGCTGAAAAGTACTGTCTCTAAATCTCAGGTACCCTTTTGAGAGATTAATGTAAAATAAGCAACATGGCTATAGACTGAATGTCTGTGCCCCTTCCCCCCCAGTTGGTATGTTAAAATCCTAACCCCCAATGTTATTTAGGAGATGAGGTTTTGGGAAGGTAATTAGGTCATGAGGACAGAGCCCTCATGAGTGGGATTGGTACCCTGATAAAAGAGATGCCAGAGAGCTCCCTTGTCTCTTCCACCATGTGAGGACACAGAACCAGGAAGCCGGCCCTCACCAGACACTAAAGATCTGCTGGCACCTTGATCTTGGACTTCCCAGCCTCTAGAACTGTGAGAAATAAAATCGTATTGTTTATTAGTCACCCAGTCTTATAGAGTATTCTGTTGCAACAGCCCAAACTGACTAAGACAAACACCTAGGAATAGCCTAAAGAAGATTATTTTGAAGATTAAGAATAAAGAAATTCACCTGCAATCACTCAGGCCAGGGAATGGAGTGAGAATGGGGAGGATTATACACTGTGGAAGAAAAACTAAATTTGCTAAAGAGCAAAGCCTTTGTCTCCATAAATTTAAACTCCAGAGACAATAGAACAACCCTGAGTGAGTTTTTATACCCAACTAAGCTTTACTTCATCTGGGAAAAAAAATTTTTTTAAATACAAGGAATAAAAAAGATGAAAAACATATTCTTCCTTGAAAACTATACTCAAGGCAAATTCAAGGCAAAACAGAAATAACAACAAAATACTACCACAACATCCACAACCAAAAGAGGAATGGAGATTTGTGGTATAAATTGACGTCTGAGTACTAAATCTAAAAATCGTGAACCAATTATAAATTATCATTTTAAATATGACCCGACATAACTACTAGGTTTCATTTATTCTGCAAACATTAAGTGCCTACTATTCTGGTAGCTAGGACCCTGCCCTTAAGGAATTTATTTCATAGTTTGGAGGTGTATTGAACAAACTGTAAAAGAAATACGAAAAAATCAAGATATGATAAGCCTGTAACAGAGAAACTGATGTGAAGAATGACTCGATATACTTTAGTTTGGGCTGGCAGTGAAGGCCATCTTTAAAGGTGACTTTAAGCTGAGGCATAAATGTCAAAAAGCTTCTTTCAATGAATCGAACTGTTGCTGCAAGTACCCAAGATAGGAATGAATATACGTCTGAAGAATCAGAAGAAAGCAAGTGTGGCTGAAACATAGTAATCAAAGCAGAGCCTAACCAGGGGATCATACTTGTATCCTCATTTCCCAGTATAGTCCCATTTTGTACATGTTGTCTTAATTTTAATAGCACCCTTGTTTATATTCAGTAGTGACCTACTTTAGACAATATATGATATTGATACCCTGAAAAGGGTATGCAATGGAATCTGAAAGGTATACAAGCTTATCAACAAAACTGTTGACTCCCTCCTTACTTTTTCCCGAGGTTTAATTTCATTTCAGCAATAGATCAAAGAGGAACGGAATTGTAACAGAGATGCTCAAAAACTTTAGTTTATTTATAGTACCTATGACTAAGGTCAGTGGGAGTGCTGTTAAAGCCCCAGTTAACCTATAAATTACATTCTTTTCCTCTTTATCTTTTTTTTTTTTTTTCTGGTGCAGAACCTCTATCAACTTTTCTTATACCTTCCTCTAAAGTATAGATAAATAGACCATGTTTTGATCCACCTTGAATTTGCATGTGGCTTTTCTACTTATTGCAGAAATATCATTATTCAGGCACTCCATCACCAAGGCAACGAGATGTGGAGCATGAGTAGTTCAACCTTTGCAGATAACTGAGATTTAATTGGTCAGTCTCCACTCTGTGGTGAGAAGAATGTAAGCATTCTGCAATTCCTTATTATATTTTAGCTCTTTTACAGTATGTTGCAGAAGAGTACATTTCCCCATGAATCTACTTTTTAGTTTTTTCTACACCAACTCATGTGGATGTGTTTTCCCTGTCCAAAACAGCAATGTTCCTTTCTGATCGATACCGTGTACCTAACAGAAATGCTGTCAGTATATGTAAACCTGGGTAAGGGATTTGGATTTCATTCTGAGTGTCATAGGAAGATGATGGCAAATTGAAAACACAGAAATGATGTGACCTGATGATGAGTCTGTCATCAGTCAGAGTCATCACCAGAGGGAACAATTACAGGGTTGTAGCAATATTCCATTTGAAAGATAACTGTGGTTTTGAGTAGGATGGGGCATTAGAGTTGGAAAGAAATGGATGAATTCAAGATATACTTTGAAGGTATAGGTAACAAGATTTGCTAATGCATTGGCTGTGGGAAGAAAGATCATGTAAAGTAAAAACCAAGGATATATCCTTCATTTTGCCTAGCTATTTGGGTGGAAAGTGTGACCACTTATTTATATGGGGAGGAAAAATTGATGAAAAAAGGGTGCTAGGTATCTCAAGAGTACAATTTTGGACTCATGTTTAGGATGCCCATAAAATAACCAATAGAGTTAAAGGATACACCAGCATGACATAAAAAGACAGGTTAAAAGTTTTGGAGTCAGCAATGTCAAGACATTATTACAAAACCCTCAAACTGAATGGAATTACATATGGAGAGAATGCAGCTGGAGATGAGAGGGGATCCCAGGACTGAGCCATGGGGTATTCCAGTGTTTAGAGGGTTTAGTAAAATAGATGAGCTAGCAAAATCTCCCAGGCCACAAGTAGTTGAGAGATACACACATGACTATAGACACTACAGAGAAATAGAGACATAAACCTTGTTCTCCTGACTACAGTGTTTGGTTTAAGAGAGAGAGAAGAAATAGTCATGACTCTAGCAAGATTATTAAAAGATTTTTTAAAAGAAATTTTTCTTACTGGAATTTTCAGAAAAGATTATTCTCTCTAGTCTGTAAAGCTATGAGGATATAAACCCAGATTTCCAGAAATAATCAAGGTGCCAGCTTCATGGAGGAAGCTGGAAATAAAACTATTTATATTTATGTTAATTATTCATTTAACTAATCATTGTATACCACTCAATAACACCTGAAAAATTACAATTTTATTTCCTGTCTGTCTTTACTAAAATAGAAGCCTCTGGAGACAAAGACTTTGATTTGCTCCTGTATTTCTAGCACCTAGAATGGTGCCTGGCACACAGTGGATGCTCAGTAAATATTGTGAACAAATGTGATATTCATATATTGTCCAGAATAAAGAAGCTTCTTCAAAAATATTTTTAATTAAATGAACCAACCTACCATTAAGATTCCTTATGCATTACCATCTGTATGACCAGAGAGCATTTCTTCTGTCCAAAATACTCTCCCTATTAGTTTTCCATCTCTGTTTGAATTTCCCTTTCCAAATCCAAGATTAAATTCACATCTGCATCCCAGAGGATATCATCTGTTATTTAGCAATTAGCATAAATTGCCTTTTTGTCTCATCTAAACATAAGCTTTCCAAGCATAAGTACGATAGACATATTCAATGGTCTGCCTCATCCAAATATCTTCTTAAAAACCTAACCCTTCCGTAGCACAGAGAAGGATCAAGCACACGTATCATATATGGGCACGCTCGCAACTAAGTCCTTGCTCTCTGGAGAAGAGACACCTAGACAAAAGTCCTTCAGTCTGTGTTTTGTCCAGCAACCATCAGATTTTCTCTGAAGAGAGAATTTAAACTGAAAGACTGTGACGCATTCTCCTCTGACCTAACATTTATGTGAAGCCAAGGCTGGAATCAGTACCATTATAAGGCAAAATTACGTACCATCCAGTGTTACAGGAGAACAAAGTCTATAGTCTAAGCGCATAGAGAGAGACTGAGGCTATATAGAGAGCTGTTTATTTTATTCCAAGTAATTTTCCTGTTCTTGGAAGGCTGATTTATACATTTTTCTGCCCTTGGGTTATATAGGATTCTTCTGTATTCCCTTCAATGAATCCCCCACTCTTTGTTTGAACTGAAACCATAGAAACTAAATTATTTCCTTCTAATCTGTCCAGGAGGTTTGCACATAGTAGGGGTTCAATAAATCTATGGCAGTGTGTCTGTCTTCTTTGGTCTACATTTCACCCTCCCGAATAATTAGTTCAGTGTTTGCTCACAAATTTCATTATTATCTGTTTGTTTCTAACTGCATTCACTTCACGCACCAACAGAAGTAATCCCTATCCATGTTTGAGTCACCAGATTGATAATGTTCAGCTTCAACCTGTTGTTTCAGTGGTTGATGATGAAGCATGAATACTAGATTCTACAAGAGCAGATTAAAAATATTTATTTAAAATGTCAATGGAAAAAGACACTTTGAAATGGTCTCTTCGTACAATATGCATCTCCAGATTCCTGCAGTGATGGTGCCACCTTTACTTACACACAAAAGGATTATTTTTAGTAAAGTTGTTTTCCGCAACTTGGGGAAAATATTGCCATCAGTATTCACTAGATTTATTTGCCCAATGAAGTATTTTTTATTTTTATGTTCTTCATCAAAACATCTCTTGTCCTTGCTGGGCTGATGGTCGAGGATCAGAAAGCAATATTCCAGCTGTTCTTAAAATCAGCATTTCTTAGCAAGGTTAAGCAGTGCTTTTTCAAACTCCCCGTGCTATATGCGTCATCTCCTGGTGAGTCAAACCTGTTATGTTAGCGCATCGCACAGAGAAAGGCCAGCAAACTATAAAACTCTGAAAAAGCAGCTTCTCTTCTTGGTCTACCTAAGTTGGCTTGAGATGTGTTTATCTGGACTCCACCTGCAGCTTTAAACTCAATAAGCCTTTTCTTTAAACAGCTGATGCCTCTTTCTTTTTATCTACGGGCTCCTGAACTGCCACTACTTCCCTAACTGAGAAGATTAAAGGGAATGAGGGTTTAGAATCAGATCTTTTTTTTGGAAGAAATCTGCTTGGGTGGGTTCCCCTCTTTAAGGGTTTGCCTTTGACAGAAAGCCCTGAACAGCTGGACAATGACCCTTTTCCTCCCTCACACCTGAGCCCAGACTCTGCCTCTCAGCATTTCTGATGACCACGATTCTAAACCTTAGATATGCTCTCCACTGCACTGGGCTAGCACAAGTCTGAGTGACCGTTTACGGAATGCAGATAAAGAGTATTCCAGGGCTGAGTAACTGGGGAAATGCTGAGCTAAACAACGTTGATGGTTTTCTCACTGCAGAAATTCTTTGTCTTTAAAATGTTAAAGTACATTCTGCATTTTCAGGAGTGAGATAATGAATGCCTGTTTCCCAGGTTTATTTGACCATAAAACTCTTTATTTGTGTGAAATATCTTGGGAGGCCTCTCTTTAGTGCAGTTCCCAGCCTTGATGTCTTGGACTCCTGACCATGGATTGGTATGGGAATTTGGGTACCTATTTGAGTCTTTAGCATCTTTAGTGTTCCAAGTCCCAAGACCCTCACATCTCCATTCATCTCACACTCATCCTTTATTTAGGTTCAATCATCCAGTCCCACTGACTCTCACCTACATATCATGATTTATGTATTGTTGCTTACATTCCTTCCTTGTAATACCGAAGACCTATTCCTTCCTAATCCTTCTCCATTCAAAATCATCGTATCCCTTTTCTTTCTGATGAAATTCAATTTCTCTTTCAAGGGACAACTCTAATGTTATTGCTTCTGTCCTGGACTCAGGGGATGACAGATTAGAAGAGATCTCAGTAATTATTTTGGTTCAAATATCTTTTAGATGAGAAACATTTAGTAGGGGTACTCTGACTCTAGGTCACAAAGGAAGTGTGTGCTAGAACTAGCATCCTAACTGGACCACATAAAGGGTAAGGCTTCTATGAGCTGTCCAGACTGGGTATGGAATTGTACAGCAGGGAAGAAAGAGGCAGAGTTTGGGCTTTGTCCCCCAAGAAGGAAATGGAATCACATGTTAAGTTCAGCTGAACAACAAATATACAAAACAGAGTTGGATAAGAAAAGCAGCAATGCCCATGGTCAAATCATAGATTGAACAAGTAGAATTCATGGCGTGAGAAGAAGATAAGTTCTAGGTTTTTAGATTAAATCATTCAATCAAGCAAGAGTTGTTCATTGAAGACCCACCAGTACAGTATTCCTCACCATACCACACTCTCTCCCTAATAGGGAATTTGCTAGAACTTTAGGGGAAAATTCATTAGTTCTCAGAGAGATAATCAGGATATAAGATGACAGCCTTACTTCAGCAACAGCAGGGACTGCAGTGTGAATTTTGCTTTGCTAGTTATGGGGATAAACTTCCCTGAGTCATCCTTGTCCTATCATCTGGTCCCTTGTGAACAGAATTAAAAAAAAAAAAAAAACTCTGCAAGTTTCTTTGTTAGTTGTAGTTGAGATCTGCCTTCTCGCCAACAATGACAATATACCACACATTTCAAATAACTGCTTTTTACTCACTCCACAGCCATTTTGACAGAGATGCTGGACTTGTAATACCGAAGACCTATTATTTCATTATGTCTTTGAAATATTTAATAAAATCCACAGTTTTTGAGGTCAACGTCCCTTTGATATGCTTTGCATGTTAGGCCACTTGTCTGTCTTCCTCATTCTTGTAGTTAGGTGCTATTACACATTTCCACTTCAGATCTCACTGATGCTTAAAAATCAACACTTCCAAAGGAGAACTTCTCTTTTTCCATAAACAGGCTTTTCTTTCTACATTTCTATTTTAGGAAATAGTATGGCTATCACCAATAACCCAACATCTGGATTTCATCCTAAACTTAGCCTTTAAAAAAAAACTCCAACTCTAATTAATTAGAATTTCAGATGTGTTGCTTCCTTATCTTAAACCTTTCTTGAATCCTTGCCTCCTTTCTTTCTTTTTTTTTTTTTTGAAGTATGCAGGCCTCTCACTGTTGTGGCCTCTCCTGTTGCGGAGCACAGGCTCCAGACGCGCAGGCTCAGCGGCCATGGCTCACGGGCATGGCTCCGTGGCATGTGGGATCTTCCTGGACCGGGGCACGAACCCATGTCCCCTGCATCGGCAGGCGGACTCTCAACCACTGCGCCACAGGGAAGCCCCCTTGCCTCCTTTCTTGAATGCGTTGCCTCCTTTCTATATCCATGACCGTTATCCAAGCCTTCATCGTTCTAGCCTAAAATACTGTCATGTCCTCTTGAATGATCTCCTTGTTTCAAGCATTTGCTCCCCACTGCTGCTAGGAATAATCTATCGAAAATGCAATAGCACTGTGGCACTTCCATTCTTAGTGTCATATAATAGCTTCCTATCAGCTATGTGGCAAAAGATGTCAAGGATCTTACGATTGCCATCTCTTATTCTTGAATCATCTCTTTCTATACATCATATCAATTTACTAATTATATAGGACCACTTGAAAAGCCCCAATTTTCCATGCCCTTCCACCACATCGATTTTGACTTTTTCTCCTACCTGGAATAAGTTTTCCCCTTTTTCACTCATATTTAAGATTCACTTTATACTTTTGTTCTAATAAATTTCCCTCAGACCACACAGAATAGATTATGTGCCCTTCCTCTAGACCCTACAGCATGTATCTTTTGCTTTATTAATAACTGCCTGGTAGTCAGCCATTTATGTCTGTTCTGAGAGTTCAGTCAGTCTCCAAAACCACCCTCACGTTCAGTGATTTGCTGAAAGGATTCACAGAGTTCAGGTAGGTCATTATACTCAGAGTGATGGTTTATTGCAACAAAAGGATACAGATTAAGATAAGCAATGGGGAAAAGCACATGGCACATTGTACAGAAGAGTTCCAGGCGTGAGCTTCCATTTTTCCTTTCCCAGTGGAGTCATGTACACAGCACTTACTTCTCCCAGCACAGAATATTGCCAAACAGAGACGATTATCCAAACCTTGAAGTCCAGGGTTTTTATTGGAGGTCAGCCACGTAGACACAGGTAACCACCTGCATGGCTGACTTTAGTCTCTCTCCCCTTCAAAGGTGGAGCTGATACCTATAAATCACAGTGTTAATATAGGCTATCTGTCACAGCCAAAGGTCTCCATGTAAACAAAGAGACTCTTATTGGGCAGAATATTATGAAGGCCTAGAAGTTAACTCCCAGGAGCCAGGGACAGACTCCCACACCTTTCTTCAGGTAAGGTTGATCTTTACTCTGCATCTTTCCACTAAAGTACAGTCCCCATAAGAGTAAGGACTATGTCACGTTCATCTCTGAATCCTCATTGTCTACTCATATTCACCCCAGAGTAAAAGCACCGTATATAACTGCAGAATGAATGAATGAGTCAATTAATTTAAAAAATGAATGAAACCTTGAACAACTCTTCAAATCTTTCCACAATTTACTCACCACCACCTTCTAAGACTTAAACTGAACTTACTGAAACTAAATATGTCCCTTTACTCTTATCTCAATAGTCGTCCAATTTCCGTCTTTTTCTGCTCTCTCTTTACAAAAATGAAGTATACACTGTTAACAGATGAAGGGAAACACAATAGTCAAAGGAAGAGACCTAGTTTGCTACCTTCTCCCATGTATCCCAGGTGGACCAACTCCCTGTGGACAGCTGTGTGATGGAACTCTGTAATGGAAGATGGAGAAGAACACCTTCCCTAGAGGTGAGCAGTGAGGTCTCAGGAAAGGAAACATTTCTCCATCTTCCTTGTGTAGGGCTCTCCAAGAAGTGGGCTCAGGAGAGCATTGCCTATCTCATACTGAAATGGAGCATGGCCGTATGGTTCTTCCCCACTGTGTCCTCAGCCTGCCTTCTGTCTGTGGAAAAACTTTAGCCAAATTATAAGTGTAATCAGAGAAGTGAGAAAGTGCAGAAACAAAGGAAAAGAGTCCAACAAGACTAAATAATAGTTTAGTCATTAAGCATAGTCAAGGACCTTTAGCTCCTCTTCAAGAGCTATAGATAATATTCTGAGCCATATCCTGTGAACTGTCTCATAGATACTGAAACCCCTGCCAGGTGGAAGAAGTTAGCTACATGATGACCAGACTGTAGCCATGACATAAGCTGCCACCATTCCGAGAGCTGGCCTCGAAGAAATGGGAACAAACCGACCCTGGAACTGCCGATTAGCTGTACTTAAAGCAATCAAGATGACGCTGGTTAGACCGCTGCATGACCAGTTTCAATTTCGAGCTGACTGTGCTGTTTCTGCATGTAGCCCCCTCGCTTCACCTATGAAAGCTCCTGCCCACTGATTGGCTTTTGAGTGGTGAGCAGCTGGATGCCCACTTTCGGTAACAGTACTATTCCTGTGTCTCTAAGAAGGCTGTGTTGTTTCCAAGTGTTTACTCCATAGATATCTCACTCTATCGTATATATCACCATTAGGAAATGTATTTCTCTGAGTTAATATGCTTTTTTAAAAAATTGCCCTTCTTGTTGTTATACTTAATGCTACTCTCAGTGTACCGTATAGTTACTCCTCAGGTGATCTTTTTTTTTTTTTTTTTTCACATCTTTATGGGAGTATAATTGCTTTACATCAGGTGACCTTTTAAAAATGCAAATCAGTTTACATCAGTACTCTACTTATACCCTACAGTGGATTTCTGTGTCATTTAGAATATAATCAATATTCTTGCTATGGAATACAAGACCATAAATCCTAGTCTCTGACCATCTCTCAATCTCACCTACTCATTCTACTATTTTATTTCTTAGTAGCAACTTATCAACTCCCTAGAATTATCTCATTCATTTATTTGCCTATATTCTACTTTCCTTTGACTAGAATGAAAGCCCCATGAGGTCAGGAACCTTAATGACCTTGCTCATTGATTCAGCCTCAGTACTTAGAAGAGTGGTGGATACATGATATTTATTATCTGTCAACTGTCAATCATTCATATAGAATCATTAATACGTTTTATCAGAAGGTGAGAGAACAACTCACTGAATGGCAACTTCTGTAGGAGGGGTCATGCTCACTGCCATGGGTAAAGCTAAGCATGATGGAACTTTGAGTACCCAGTTTGTGCACTACTACACCAGACTCCTGTAACCAGGGGAGCCTGCAAAAGAATATGAGGGGAGGAAATATAACGACAAACTAATGCTACTTTCACCTTTCCAGCTACCTCTCACTTCAGTGCCCTTCCAGACATCCTTGGCCACCACTCCTGATGCTTCCAGCATCCAGGAATAGAAGAAAATCACATGAAGAATCTTCTTCTCTTTCCAATGTTAATGTCTCATTGGTACTCAGAAATATTGTTTTTAAACACCTTTAGTAACTGCATATTACCTACAAGATAAAGCAAGCCACCTGCAACACTTAATAATATGATTCTAGGGCTTCCCTGGTGGCGCAGTGGTTGAGAGCCCGCCTGCCGATGCAGGGGACGCGGGTTCGTTCCCCGGTCCGGGAGGATCCCATATGCCGCGGAGCGGCTGGGCCCGTGAGCCATGGCCGCTGAGCCTGCGCGTCCGGAGCCTGTGCTCCGCAGCGGGAGAGGCCACAGCAGTGAGAGGCGCGAGTACCGCAAAAATAAATTAATTAATTAATTAAAATAAATAAATAAAAAGTTAAAAAAATAATATGATTCTAAACTATTATTCCTGGCTCAAATGTTGTCACTATTCCCAGTGATCTTATTTACCCAAGGGTTCTTTCAACTACTAAATGGTACTGGTAGCAATCAGGGCATAGAATCAAGTTTCTATGTCTCAAGGAAGAAACAGATAGAACAACAAAGAAGGCCATTCCTCCCCCTCACTGTGACGGGAAAAGGAACAGAATGGACAATCAGTAGAAATCTACCTCATACTCAAAACATCCTTTTTAACAAATGAGGAGAGTGAGATTTTAGCTAGAAAAAAATTAGAGGAAATAATAATTCTAATTAAGTGACAAAGCTGAGTTCTGAATCTGTGTCTACTAGTCCCCAAGGCCCGTACTCTTTCAGGTACATCAGGGTGCCACTTCAAGGGTGAATCCGAATGGAATAAAGGGCATTAAGAGGAATTTTGTGGCCCTGCTAATTAATACTGATATTTAGCAGATCTGTCTTCAGGCCCAGAATATGCATATATAGGACTATGGTAGCTGGGACGCTAGAAAACCTTGTGCTATGTGTTTTACTTATTCTTTATTCAGAGAAGGAGAGCAGAAAGAGGCACCTGACCTTGCACACTGAGAAGGAAACATGCTTGGTTGGTTTCCTGTTTCCAACCTGTAAGGAAAGGGTTGGGAGAGAGCCCGTGGCTCTGGATAGAGAAGCAGCTGTCTCTCTGGGGGAGACGAGCTCTAGTTCAGCCAGGCAGGCAGGCAAGCGGCCCAGAGCTGAGCAAGAGAATCATCCTCCTCCAACTTGCTATTATGGGGCCCTCAAGGGGTTAAGGATGGCAGGTTTTTTGGTTGCTATGTGCAGCCAGAGAACAAGCAAGCAGATCGTTGCTGACAATTCCAGGAGCATCCCCCTTTCATAGGTGAAGAGTGGACTCTACCACAACGCACTCGCTGACGTGCAGCTGATCTCCAGAGTCCAGGCTGTTTCTGTGTGTGATCAATGTAATATTCCACTGCTAAATTTAGGGACCCTGTCTCCTATGACAATGGCACCTCACCATGACTAATTAACAATAAAACTGTGGATGGTGTGACAGGTTTAATTATTTAGTCTCCAAGGTTTTGATTAAGTTAAAACTCTTTACCACAGGACAAAAAACTAATAATACTCAAGTTAAGATTATAAACAATGAGGCCGATACCACAAATCACAAGAGGAAAGGGTCTCATGACCCAGCTTCTCTGTGTGTATATGAGATGAATCATCTGTGTGTGTGTGTGTGTGTGTGTGTCTGTAAAACCCTGAAGATGTCTGTGTACATATATAATGGTAGACATTAGTGTGAGTATGCAAATAATGTGAGTGATGTATATGCACGTGAATTTCTAAAAATGTAAGACCACGTAGAAATATATGTGTACATGACTATTTACATGCATATATGTTTATATATGTGTGAACAACTCTGAAGATTCCTATGTGCATATCCAGCATTGAAGAAGTATGCAAGTATGTGTGTACAACACTGGAGACGCATGTGTCTATGTAACTCTGGAAATGTAGCTCTGTGGGCACAAAACTGTATTTTATGTATGTCACAGTTGAGATGCAAGTGGGCGCACACAAGTCTGTGTGTGCATGTGTCCACTTTTGAAGAAGGACTATGCTGATCCTGGGGATGTTTTAATATATGTTTCGTGTACATAAAAACTCTGTATAGAAGTATGCAAATAGTGTGTGTATATATGTTACATGCGATTTTTATATATTATGTATATATTCGATATATAATAATATACAGTGTTTTATATATATATATATATACACACACAATGAAAATAGATTATATAATATATATTACAATATAGGTGTGAATATACCACCAGGTATACAGGTATATGCATAAAACATTGTAAGTCCTACATGTTAACCTTGCAAAATCTTTTCCATGTGAATTTATATTCAACTTTAGAATTGTGTGGTATATATGATACTGAAGATATGTGTGACCATGTTCATTATACTAGAGATACATGTATAAACATTTACTACACAGGAAGTGTGCAGAACACTACAAATACATTGTGTTTGCATATAATATTTTTCAATTGTGTGATATATACCTAACATAAAATTTACCATTTTAATAATTTTAAGTTCAGTGTCATTAAGTACATTGACATTGTTGTGCAACCATCACTATGATCCATCTCCAGAGCTTTTTCCTCTTGCAAAACTGAAACGCTCTATCAATTAAACAACTCCCCATTCCCTTCTGCTCTCAGTCCCTGGAGTCAACCATGCTACTTTCTGTCTCTATGACACCCTCAGTACCTCATATGGGTAGAAACATACAGTATTCTCCTTTTGTGACTATCTCATGACACTGGGTTCACCCATGTTGTAGCATATGTCAGAATTTCCTTCCTTTTTAAAGCTGAATAATATTCTATTGTATGTATATACCACATTTTGTCCATTTATTTGTCGATGGACAGTTGGATTTCTTTGACCTTTTGATTATTGGGAGTATGAATGTACAAATATCTATTCATGCCCCTTCTTTCAATTCTTTTGGGTATTTATGCAGAAATGGAGTTGCTGGGTCAAACAGTAATTCTGTTTTTAATTTTTTGAGGAACTGCCATACTGTTTTCCATAGGGACTGTACCATTTTGTATATAAGCTTTTTATGTATGTGTTATCACTGTATAAGAAATACATACAAGTAACTATGCATTTATATTTTTATTAATAGGACTATAGATATAGAATGTGAATGTAAAGCACTAGCTATATAAGTGTATATATAACACTGAAGCTAGATTGCTGAATATATACCATGATATATGTGTGTGTTTTCGTGTGTATAGCAGTGATGTTTTCTAGTGTCATATTTATTTTTATATCGGTTTGCTCATTAACAATTAAATTTTGTATCAGTGACCTTTGCTATATAAAAAAACTACCACAAAACATAGGAGCTTAAAATAATGATAAATAGTTTGTAAACCTGAAACTTTGCCAGTGCTTGGCAGGGACAGCTCTTCCCTGTTCCAAGAAGCATAACCTGGGGTGGCTTCGCTGAAGCTGGAGGATCTGCTTTCATAATGGTTCACTTGCATGGCTGGTAAATTTGTGCTGACTGTAATCTGAAGACCCCCCCCCCCCAACGCGATTGTGGGACATCAGCTTCAGTTCCCCTCCACATGGGTCTCTCCTGGGCTGATTGGACTTCCTTAACACTCCCTTACCACACAGTGGTGACTGTGTCCTAGATGTAAGCATCTCAGGAGAACCTGGTGGAAACTGTTGCTTTTCATGAACCAACTCCGGAGGTCACATGGTGTCACTTCTGCTAACAGATTCAAGGGAGGGAATGCAGACACTAGCTCTTGATGGGAGGAGTGTCTAAGCCTCATTGTGAGTATATGTGGGATGGGAGATATTCTTGTGGCCATTTTTAGAAAATATAATCTGCTACAGTCACAGGTTATTATTTCCAAACAGTTTGAAAGATACATCAATTCATTCCTTCATTCATATAACAAATATTTATTGAATGCATACTGTGTGCCAGCACTGGGAATTAAACAGTAAAGAAAATACACAAAGCCCTTGCCCTGATATTCCAGTGCAAGGAATTAGGGGCAAAATAAATATTTGTCATCTCAGATGATAATAAGAGTTAGGGAGAAATGTAAAGCGCTGTAATGGGGAAAAGGAATGGTGAGGACTGGAGAATTCCTATTTTATACAGGATGGTCTGGGAAATTGTCTCCAATAAGGTGACTTTTGAGCAGACACCCAACAGAAGGGGAGGGAACAAATCTTGAGTATAAAGGCGTCAAAAGGGAGTAGTTCTAAATGGAGACATGGGTAAAGGCCTAGAGGTCTAATCATGCTGGGTATGTTTGAGAAACTGTAAAGAGGCCAGTATGCCTGGAGTGTGAGAAGGAGAGTGGTAGGAAATGAAATCACAGACGTTATGGGTGCCAGGTCATATTGAAAGAGGAGGAAGAGGATATTGTTCTTCCTGTTGCAAAAAAAAAAAGAAAAATCCCCAAAGAAACATACACTGATAACATAATTCTTTTTAGCTGCATTGTCTTTGTTTTGATCACATCCATTCCACAAATGCCAAATACCAAAGAACAAGCCTCTGCATGACAAGTTAGCAGGCATCAGCTGTCATCTAGATCAGTAGGAAGTTGGCCAACTGATGGAAATTACCTCCAACATTGGAGATGAAAATTCAGGTCTCAGAAGGCTATGAGACATCCCTTCTGTCTGAATCTGTTCTCTCTGCCTGCTACATGCCACGGCTGTGCACATAAAAAGCCAGCATATTCATTGACCTGAATGGTTCATAAAGGGGTTGGATTTTCAGGTTTGCAATCATGAAGGGGACTCACTGAAGATTTTGAAGGTTGGTTTGATTGTCCTTCTGCGCATTTCCCTACTCCCCAACCCCATGATAAAACTGGGTGAATCCTTCACCTTGCCGTCATTAACATCAGAAGTAATAGAGAACAAGCTGCAACCCAACCAGCCAAATACCCAGCACACTCTGCTAAGTCACTTGAGGAGCTGCTTTCATGGACAGTTGTTTTCAAACCTGGTTACAGGTTAGAAGCACCTGGGGAGCTTTGCCCACCTCAAAGCTCTGGAATGGGGCCCTGACATGACTTTTTTACCTCCCCAGGTGATTCTAATATGCAGCCATAGTTGGAAAAGCACCACTATGGCCATGATGCTATGACTACTGGATGGTACAGTAGGACTCAGATTTTATTTTGTCTTAAATAATGTTGTACAAAGTAAATGAATATGCCTAGAGATTAAAATCTGTTGAAGTCTGAATTTCCAAATGGTTTCTTTGAAAAGGCATTCTTGGTAAGTGCTAAGTTTAGAAATATCACTGGAAATGTCTGTAACATTCCTTGGCCTATTCATCGCTCCACCCTTTCCTTCCCAAATCCACTCTTCATCTTCTTTGGGAGAGCAAGCAACATCACTTCTTTCTTCTGAGAGTATCTTCTGAATAATCCCGACCCCTTGCAAAATACTTTCATACTTTGGTATTATGAAACACATATATCGATTAACTTAAAACATTTTCTTCCATCTCTTTGCTTTCACTTTTTGTATCCCCACTTTCCTATTTGCATAATAGTTGATTTCTGCAAATGAGACTAATTTGGGCAGAAATGTGTTTAAATTACTTTGGTTGGTTTGGGGTCAATGTGTTAGTGACTAAAAGAAGAGAGACACACAAAAAAACATTTTCTCCATTGAATTTTATATAACCATCCTCCATTACTTGTTTTTATTATTCTCATCCCCACCAGAAATGCATGAGAACTTCTTGAAGAACAACTTGGACCATATTGTATTAAGCTATCATTGTTATTTTTCATCTCACATAGCTCTACAATAATATCCTATTGGATCTCATAATGTGCAAAATGAAGGTTAACTGCCCTGACATCTATCTCCAAGTATGCTCCTAGTCAATGTTGTCACCTTATGCAGAGTTCCAAAACTAGAACTTGTTAAAATTATCATCTATGCAAGTGGTTTTCAAACATTTTCTAAAGGAGATTTTTCGCAAACAATATAATCTTTACCAAGCTAGTAAATAGATAAAAATAAAACATTTCTTTAGGGCTTTGGAGATCAAAGTCTCATTATTTTAGCCTCCTACTTTCTCTCCAGTTACTGTCAGTATTAGTCAGGGTTCTCCAGAGAAATAGAACTCCATAGAATAGAGAGAGTTCTGAATAGAACTGCAGGCTTGAAAGTCCCACAGTCTGCCCTCTTCAAGCTGGAGAAACCAAGAAAAGCTGGTGGTGTAATTTAGTCCGTGTCCAAAGGCTAAGAATTGGGTGGCTGATGGTGTAAGTCCTGGTCTGAGACCAAAAGCTCAAGAATCAGCCTCCAATGTCCCAGGAGCTCCTGGGAGAAAATGAATGTTCCAGCTCAAGCAGAGTGAATTCTCCCTTCCTCTGCCTCTCTGTTCTATTCAGACTGTCAACAAATTGGATTCGATGATGTTCACCCACATTGGTGAGGGTGATCTTTTTTGCTTAGTCTACTGATTCAAATGGTAATCTCTTCCAGAGACACCCTCACAAACACATCCAGAAATAATGTTTTTCCAGCTATCTGGGCATCCCTTAGCCCAGTCAAGTTGACACACAAAATTAATAATTATTAATAATAATGGTTATCTCCATGGAACACTAAATAATTTGCAGATTACTTCTCTACAACATCCTCTGCACATCCAGTCAGTCACCAAAGCCTGTGATTTTACCTTAGAACAAACACCCGAACCCAACAATTCTCCATCTCTACTCACCCTGCCTGTCTTTCATCTGGACCATTGTGATAGATATAATTATTTTCCTTCCATCCAAGTTTTTCCCCTCTGAGGCCCACTACCAACAGCTTTCTTTTAAAAATGAAGTCCACCATGTCACATCACTCTTTCTTTAAAGCTCTAGTTGATTTCACACTTTTGATGGGATTATGGTCAAACTTCAAGGTTTGGTACAACGACTCTTCATCTCTATTTTTTACCTTATTCTCTAGATTCATTCACTGCCACTCTTTCATATCACAGAATCATCTCATCAACCCTTATGATTTAAAATGCCATGGAAAGGCTGAAACCCCTACAAATTCATTTCTTAAGACAAGAACTCTCTCTGAATTCTAGTATCTTACATCCAACTGTTTGCTCAGGATCTTAACTTGGGTCTCTAGTAGATATTGAAAACCTCTATAGTCCAAAGCAAAACTCTTGATCATCCTCTATTCCAAACTGGTTTCTCCTAAAGTACTCCCAACTTAGAGAATGGTAATTCCATCTTTCCAATTGCTTAGGCCCAACTTTTTGAGTCATCCTTGAGTTATTCTCCTTCCCTTCTAAAATGTTCTCCGTAGAGCTTTTCACCATCTGATGTCCTCTGCATTTTTAAGAATTATTTTTCTCCTCTAGTTAGAATATAGGCTCCAAAGGAACAGGCCATTTTTTCCCCATTTTGTTCACTATCATACCTTCAGTGACTAGAATTATGCCTGAGACACAGCAGTTGCTCAGTAAATATTAGTTCAACAAATGAATGACTGTTTTACCCTGAGCTCTAGGCACATAAGTTTCCATTATTATCCAAACACACTAGATACTTATTTGCACACAAGTTGTTTCTTCTGCTTGCTGAGCCATCCCTACCACCTCGGGTTCTAAGACCTCGGCTGTTACAGGCTTTTGAAAACTTCAGCTGCCTCAGGCAGTTGTGGATTAGCTATTGTATTCCAATAGCTTTTTGTTTATTAACATTCTGATATGAGAAGTATCTACTAGAATAGTGTAACATTGTCTCAAAATTATTTATTTCCATGTCTATCTTCCTTACTATAATAAAAGGTTCTTAGAGGTGAGAACTGGGTCTTATTTATTTTTGAATATACAGCATAGAGCATAAAATGTCAATACATATTTCTCAAATGCAGGAATCAATAATTCAAAAGTTCCTATCTGTATATCAATCTGTGACTTTCCAGGAATGCTGACTGAGAACAAAAGTCAAAAACAACAAGAAGCGCAAGAAAGAATACAGATGACATTTCTTCCCAAGAGTTGAAAGTGTTTGTTTTGTGAATTTTAGTTCCATAAAGTGATAGGAAATGGAGATTAAAGTAAAAACCAACTAGTGGAATTTGAAAAAGCAAGTCGGAGTCAGATTTGGGTCCTACTTTTTCTTTCCCACTAAGATTCTGACTGTTCGGACCAAGACAGGAGAAATGGCTATTAGAAGATGCTTGTGTAGCTCTACTAATGAGATCTGGGTCATAGGTGAAAGCAATTTTCCTAATGTGGCACAAACTTTTCTCTTTTGTCTTGGAAATGTGACAATAATTTTTTATGATACTTATTCAGTGACTCTGACCAAGCTCAAAACTCTTACCCAGGCAGACCTGGGTAAGATGTGATTGATCTTAGAAATAACCCCTTTTAATAGGCTACAGGTGTGAGTGTGAAAGTGCATGTTGGGGTTTTTCTAAGTCTCTGCCATTCACAAGATAAATAAAGGAAGCAAGCTGAGGCTGAAAACTACAGAGCTACCTCTGGTAGTAGAAGACATTTCTACTACCTCTGGTAGTAGAAAACATCTCCACTTCATTGGAGATGGTGTAGTACCCAAATAACCATATTACATATTTACCCAGGGTAAACTCTGAGGAATAATTTCCTGTTGATCCCTCTGTGTGTTTTGAGACAAAACTTTAGTTCTGGGAATAATTTAAAGCTTAAATAATTTAAAGTTCTCTAATGATTGGGGGAAGTGGGTGATATGTTAATGATATATCTTTGCCTTTATCAGGGGTTGATATGTGACATGTGAAGAATATTTATGTAAAATGTACAATCACCAGGAAAGTTTTTAAAAACTCATGTGATACCTTCCTTTCATAACCTATGATGAGTAAGATACAGTTGCATAATGGACATTAGGTAATAACAACATATTTTGCTTTTCTTTTTACCTTAACTGCTAGGAAGCTTAGAGATAAATTTTATGTTCAGTCATTTTATTCAATCAACATAAGGCAAAGTGGTTAATAGTATTTTCTTTTTCATTCTCCTTGATGTTTTTAAGATAACTTCATAGAAGCATGATTTGTATACAATAATGTTCACTAATTTCATGTATATAAAACAATAAATTTGAACAAATATTTACAGACATACAACCATAGTCAAGATATAGAATACTTCTATAACTCCAAAGAGTTCCCTCACTGTACCCCTGCAGTCAATTATTATCCTAGACCCAACTCCTAGCTACCCCTGATCTGCTTTCTGTCCTTAGTGGTTTGGCTTTTCTAAAACGATATTATAGATGCAATCATACAATATGTAACCTTTTATATCTGGCTTCACTTAGCATGACCATTTTGAGATTTTTACATTTTGTTTTGTGTTTTGGTTGTTAATAAATTTTTAATGCTGAGTTCTCCATTGTGTGTATATATCACAATTTGTTTACCCTATCACCAGTTGAAGGATATTTAGGTTGTTTTGGCAGTTATAAATAAACTTCTACAAACATTTGAGTGCATATCTTCATGTGGACAAATATTTTCACTTCCCTTGGGTAAATGCTTAAGAGTGGAATTGCTAGGTCATGTAGTAGATATGTTTAATTGTATAGGAAAGAAACTGTTATATTGTTTTTCCCAAAGTGACTCTAACACTTTGTAGGCCACCAGCAATATATGAAAGTTTCAGCTGCTCCAAATCTTTGTCAGTGCTTGGTTTGGTCAGTTTTTCTAAGTTTTAAAAATTTTAGTCATTCTAGTGAGTGTGTAGTGATATCTCATGTTTTCATTTGAATTTTTGTAATGATTAACAATGTTAAGCTTTTTTTTCATCAATTATCATTTGCACATCCTCTTTGGTGAAATGTCTGTTAGAATCTTTTGCCCATTTTTTAAATTGGGTGTTTATTTTCTTATCACTGAATTTTGAGAAGTCTTTACATATTTTGGACATAGTACGTTTGTCAAATATTTGCTTTGCAAAGATTTATCCCCATTATAACCTTTTATAACCTTGTTAAACCCACTTATTAGTTCTAGAAGCATTTTTGTAGTTTCCTTAGTTTATTCTAGGTAGGTGATCATCATCTCTGCAAATAAAAATAAGTTTATTCCTTGTCTCTAATCTGTATATCTCTATTTCTTGATTTATTGCATCGGTTAGGACCTCCAAAACAAGCTTTGGTGGTTGTTGTTTTAATTTTGCCATATTTGTGATCTTATAGAAAATTATTCCACTTATCCCTTTATGGTATTAGGTATAGATTTTTCTTAGATGACTTTTACCAATTTGAGAATTTTCCCTATTATTCCTAGTTTGAGGTGTTTTTTATTATGGTTATTATGAATGGGTGTTGTATTTTATCAAATGCTTTTTCTGCATTTTTTGAAATTACTTTATAGTTTTTCTCCTTAATTTTGTCAATATAGTGTTGTATTGCTTGAGTCAATTTGTTAAGTATTTCTGTGTCTGTGTTCATGACAGATATCGTTCCGTAGATTTACTTTCCTGTAATGTCTTTGTGTAGTTTGTGTATCAGGGAAATGCTGGCTTTATAGGTTAAGTGGAAATTTTATCTTCTACTTTCTGGAACAATTTGTATAGAATTAGATTTATTTCTTTCTTAAAATTTTGGGAGAAGTCACCAATGAAACCATCTGCACCTGGAAGTTTCTTGCTATGAAAATTTTTAACTATAAATTCATTATTTAATATGTATAGAGCTATTTTGATTCTCTTTCTTCTTTAATGAGATTTGATAGTTTGTATCTTTCAAAAAATTTGTCTATTTCATATATATTTACAGAAAGTTGCTCATTATAATTCCTAACATTGTACTTTTAACAACTGTAGGCTCTGTTGTAAAGCTCTCTTTCATTCTTGGTATTAATAAATTATTTATTTATCTGTTTATTTATTTATATTTTCTTATTTTTTCACCACTATGGCTAAAAATTTATCTGTTTCAAAGAACCTGCTCTTTTTTCATTGATTTTCTCTGTTTCGTTTTTGTTTTCAAAACTAAATCCAGTCTCAATTACTCCATTATCGCTAGAAGTTGAAGTCCTATATATTATATTTTGATAATTCTATATTTAACAGCCTTACTATAATTGTCATCAATTGTTTTTCAGAAGTTGATGAAGTTTATGTTTTCAATTAAACTAATGCTGAAGGGATACTAAAAATTAATCAGGAAAGCAAAACGTTAAGCTTTTAGATGGAGTAGATCTGCTAATGACTCTTAAAGGAAGAGATATAGAAGCACAACTATATTTATACTTCTGTGACTATGAATTTTCTTCTCCTGTCCTTGATTTCTATTAATTTAATGAAAATTCTGTTGACTGCAGAACACTGTCAGGGATAGTCATGAAGACCTGACCACTGTGCTAGAGTTGTTCACAGTCAAGCAAGAAGATGAAATTTAAGGAAAATATCAACAGTGTGAGGTGGAATGGGATGTGTCATAGAATATATGGATAAAATATTGCAGCACTTTATTTTACTATATTTGAAAGCACTTTTCATGACTCGTGGCTGGAATCAGTCTGAGAATCAAGACAGAGCTAAATATTTCCATTAGAAGCTCTAACATTTATTTCCTATAATAGATGAAAAACTATGGAGAGTCCAGAAATATTCCTAATTGTTTACTTACAAAAAGCAGAGGCTGAGCACAGGATGGAGTAAAGTATTAGAGTGAGGTAGGGAAAGTCAATGTAACTCATAAATTGTCTTGATAATGGCTACTCCATTTTGGATGTCTCAGTGAGTGTGATGTAACAAATAATTATCTAATAAAAACTAGACAGAATACAATTATAAAAATATCTTTAGGCCCTTATTTGAAAGTAACTTCATAGTACCAAATTTGGTCCATAAACTATTTTCTGATTACCAAATTATAAAATATTTCAAAGGTATCATGAACATAAAAATTATTGCCCATCATTTAATTGTTTCCATGTTTCAGGGGAGTTGTGAGTAGAAATTAATATTTCTGAGAAGAAAGAGCTCTTGCTAAGATGGAAGAAATCTGACAATTAGACCAAAAAAAGTTTAAATAGAAAAGTAGATCTGCCCTACAGTGTCATATTATTATCATATTATAAGTGGCAATATCATGTGGCCCTTAGAAATTGCTTGAGAGTGGTTTTACCAATTCAGAGCAAGTTCTGTGATGTTGAGACTCTAACAATAGCTCTAAAAAAGAGACAAATTGGAAAACTTCAATTAAAATAATTTTCAAATTTTCTTTGTTTGGAAAAATGATCAAAATGTAATTTTTTAAGTTAACAAAACAAATATAAACAAATGTAATGTATGATGGAAACTTCTTTGTAGAGAAAATTATAGTTTAAAGTAGATTAAAAATACACTAAAATATTACCAATGCTTATTGCTGAGATGGTAAGATAATAGATGATTATAATTTTTTCATTTAACTTTTCTGGATATTTAGGGTTTTCTAAAATTAAAAAAAAAACCTATGATGAAATTAGAATTTTAAAAATCCAAAATTAAAGATTAGCAACAAATATGATTTAGCAGATCATCATGTTTTAGAAAAAGAGTTTCCAACAAATTCTAAATTTGGGGAGGATTTCAGAATTCTAAATTTTACTTCCTAGGTTATTATTCTGTGATAAAGAGTTCACTTCTGAGTTTATAAATTTTCCCTCATATGTTTTATTTTCAAAATTCTGCCCCTAAAATTTAGTCAAGCTGCCCCTAGAAGGTACTTAAGTTTCAAAAAGTGAGCTCTCCTCTCAAAACTGTGTAGAATTTTATACATTTAATAATAATAAAGTTAATCATTTACTAAAGCAGTTAAATGTAAACAATTGGTCAGTAATTTCTAAATTGAAAAATAATGCTTTAAAACTTTTTTTTAAATGAAGAGGTATTTTTCTATTTTCTCCACCCATAAATCACTTTTCCTTTTCATGTATTCTCATGCTAATTTTACATACTGACCTCAGAAAGTCCACCTAAATTCACTGAGTTTAAGGTCTCTTTTCAAATCATTCTGGAATATATACAGTGTTGTGAGTGTCAGACTGGTTGGTACAATGGAAAAATGATGATCATCTAATCCCGTCTGTCTTCCTAAAAGAACCCTAATTTTGTTCTAGGGGTGGTCCCATTTAATTTATGAATGTAACAATCCCTTTTCCTGGTTCAGAAAATGCCCCAGCTGGCATCAACCAGAACCTAGATTTTGCTGAGATTTTGTGGAAACATTCTTAAGGACACAAGAAGAGAGGGCCGTTCTTCTGCTTATTGTGAGGAGTGGATGTGAATTGCAAAGGCATCTCTCCCCTTCTGAGGATGAAGTCAACACACTGAAGAGAGTGGAGCCAGGGAATTCACAGGCAATAGAGCCAGAGCCTCTTGATTTAGTCTCTTGTAACATCAGATCTACTTTTCAACTTTCCGTTAGTTTAGTCAAGACAGTTCTAATTTTTTGAGCCAATTTGATTTGGATTTTCTGTCACTTGGTAGCCAAAAGCCTCCTGATGGAGTAGACAGTCATATCCTCAGGGCACTCTATAGGGCTGGCACCTGGATCACCTCAGGGCCACTCATGGCCACTGTTTTTTTCTCAGAGGTCATTCTCTAAAGTTTACCTTTTTCCAATCACCATGTCTCTGAGCCAGATTGATAAAACGGATGCCCAAAGGGAGTTTTGAAAATAAACTTTTCTTCTAGTCATATAAATTTGCCAATTGAACAACGTTTACTGATATGTGTGTATATGTGTGTGTGTGTGTGTGTGTGTGTGTGTGTGTAATATACATATATATGTATATAGTTTATGTGTACATCTGTGTTTGTGCATATAAGTATATATGGGTATGAATATATATAGTTTCACCATGTTTTCAAATGAAATTTTGGAAGACCAAATTGGCATTTATCAAGGTTTTTCTCAGGGAGATTGGGCTACATGGACCCTGGATGTAGGGTATTTTCTTTTCTTTTCTTTTTTTTAATGAAAAGAGTTTATGAAGTAAAATAAACTCAAGTTAATCCCAACTATGTCATTCCCAAACTATGCGCCAAGGGCAAGTTATTTCATCTTTCTATTTTTAGAAATATCCTTGTTCTTAGTGGTAATAGTACCTACCTCACATGGTTGTTTACATGTTTAAATGAGATAACATTAACTTTCCCATTTTAGATCTCAGCACAGGCAATCAACTAAATGTTTATTCCCTTCTTTTTTTGTTCACAAGAAAAGCCCATGTGAATCTCATCATCTAGTTATTCTTCTACTCACCTGCATCTGCAAAGTATAAAGATATTTACATTTTTCTGTTTTATTTTCAAGAAACTGAACTCACCAAATACTTTGTTTTTTGAGAACATTTTGCATATTTATGTGCAAGTCCTAAAGTTTCCATGACCTTGCAGTTTGCTATTAAAATGCTCTGTAGTCTTTTGTCCTAGCTAAATATATATATGAACACATTTTACACAGAGCCCAAAGCTGGCCAGACCTTCCTTATGTGTAAAAGACAGGTCTTTCCCTTGGAACTAATTTTCCACTAAGATATATTACAGAATATGTTATATTTTTCCTGGCCAGCAAGAAAACCACACTCTATTCAATATCAAATATGTGAGTTGATACACTCAGAATTTTCAATAATCTTGGGTTTCTAGACTAGTAAGGATATAGAACCATTTTCAATTTCTAAAAATCTACTTGTATTACTAGGACCAAATTAACAAAAATAGCAACAACAGCCAATATTTTAGTATCTATTATGTGTCAAGTGTTTTGCTCTTTTGTGCTTTGTGTGCATTTTCTCAGTTAATCTTCAGAATATTCTTTCATGTAGGTACTATTTGATATGACTGTTTCACAGAAGACAAAAATGAAGCTTAGTGAGGTTAAGAAATATTACCAAGGTTACCGGGTGGAATAAGAAAGAAGAAATTTAAGGTATTATGTCTAAAAATATGTCTAAATCTAGACTTAGTGTTGCTAATTTGGGTAAGCTATACCCTTCAAAAAATAGATTGGGTTTATACTTTGGTTTTAAAACATGATCAAACAATTAGTCCAGTTTGAAATGCACAAAATTTATGCTGAGGAAATTTCAAATATATGTCTATTTAATTTATAAGAATACGTGACTTTTCTCTTAGTCATGGACATTTGCTCACTTGAACAGCCTTTACAGACACTTCCCTACAGCAGCAAGTATTTATTTCTCAATGAATTCATGTTTCCCAATGAAACTTCCCAGTGAAGAAGTAAGAACAAATTGACACATATCAAATTGCAATTGATTTACTTTATTAATTGCATAGGCATTTAGCTAAGATTTTCCAAAAGTTAATCTATATTTTATCTAAAAGAATTCATCACTTAACATTCAGTTTTGAGCTCTCTTCAAACTTGACTTGTACAAACTTGTGTAATATAACCACTGAGCAAGAGATAGTGTAGAAGGCTCAAATACTAGAATAATTATTGCATTTTATTACTATGATAGAGCTTTTAATCTTAGTATATTACAATAAGGAATATCTCTACAACCATAATCAGCTGTTACCCAATCTTTTAAAGAGACAATTAAACTTTCAGTTAAAAAGGAAAGACTTATATCCTGGTTTGGTGTCACCAATGCTGTTTTTCTTAATTGAAAACTATTTGCCAAAAATCTGTACGTAAACCAGTAAAAATCAATTTGAGTGCTTTTCAATGCATGTAGTAGTACATCTATTTTAGTCAGAGAATTAGTATCAGCCTTGATTATAGAATTAAATTTGTGTAACCCAAGCAAAATCTATCTTTACCAGCCAATTTTTTTAGGAAGGATTACTATGAATTCCTAAGAAAACCTGGACTATCTTTTTCACCCTTTTTCTGATATTATCTAATGTTTTGCTACTGGCTCCATAATGTAATAATCAAATTGGATTATGACACGGTAGAATAAATTTCATCTGGTATGTCTGAAGAATATCTGTGATAAGCCAAGATGTAACTCTCACCAATAAATGTCTTCAACTAACCATTTTGTCCTGAATAACACACACAAAAACAAATGTTCTCAGGAATTCTCCATCCTCAGATTCTGCATGGATCCTATGATAACACTCAGCCTTGTGTCCTTCTTCTCTGATAGCTTTAGCATATGGCATATGGACTCATATTAAATAAATGTGTAGAGATTGATCAAAAGCCATACAATCTTAATGCTAGATGGTCTTGAGAATTTCAATCCTACTCTTAAATTCTACACTTAAGAAAATGAGACTTCTGAAATGTTAACTGGTCATGCTTTATTCTTAAGGCCACACAAATAAATAGTGACAGAGAATGGATTCTGACTTTATGGGTCAGTAATTTATAAGTTTATTAGATAGCTTTCCAATGAAACAGCTAGATGAAGGCAAGGTTTTGAGATAAGAGTACATACATTTTGATACAGGAAGTAAATCTTTATTGCATAAATCAATTACAAAATACCATGAGAGGAATGTAGCCATCCCATGGTAAATAAAGAGAGAATTTCTTTGGAAATAATTACCCCAACAACATGTTATCCACCTCTATAATCCCATGACTATGCTTCCCATTGACTGATCTCAACCAGAAGCCGGGGGACAAATGAGTCCACTGAAGCAGTCCATAAAGGTCAATCTGCTGGGCTTGCCCTTCCTGGGGCATAGAGCATGGTGAGGAAGTATGGAGTATAGAAATGAAAGATCAAAATGGAATAGGTCAACATAATACGACACTGGATCCTCTGTGGTTGTAGAATTGTCTAATTCTCTTACACAAACGTATTTCTATCCTTTGATTTTTCACCTTGGATTTAATACCTAATGCAGTACAGTTATGTTTCTACATGCCAGTTTCTTTCCTATTAAAAAATAAGTAAACTTAAAGATACAGGTTTATGTAGAGTAGACCTGATAGAATTCTAAGGAGGGAACATTGCAGTGCAGAAAAGGAAAGCATGAAGAGGTACTAGCTCTCTTTTCCCCTCCTTCCAATGGAGAGTATGGGAATCTACCTTACACAAAAGATTGCTAAATTAAGAGTAGAGTTCTGATGTTCTTACCATTGATTTGGAAAGGAGGTGAGCTAATGGTTAATATTTGGCATATATTCTGAACCATTGTGTCAAAGCTGGAATGAGTAGGATAAAAACAGCATCTGTTGCTGCTGATTTGTCCTCCCCCAGAGGCTGGGCAGCATTTGAACTTGTGACTAAGAGGCAACAGGTTTATCACACATGATAAATTCCCCAATCTCTCTGTTAGTCTTTAGGAAAATTCCCAGCAAAAATAACAGAAAGAACCATGAGTGAACTATATGCACAGTTTGTGAAATACAGGCGCTCAGGTAGAAATGAGCTTCCACATAAATGATTAGTAATGGGTTGAAAGTCAGGGAAATAACTAGATATGTGAGTCTTGAGTTCATTTATGAACCCAGAAAGAAGGGAATAATACATTTCTATTTTAAAGTATTAACTCTTGCAATGCACTGAAATAGAATATGCTTTTCTGTGTGTAACTGAAGACTCTGCGAGGCCAAGATGTTAAGAAAGATAGAAGTCAACTTGCTCACATGCAAACCACCATAGATTTTGGCTTGAGTACACTCTCTTTCCTACGAAGTCTTAACTTACACAAAATTGGAAAATCAGCCAGGCTTGCCCTAGGCATCCTTTCTGGTTCCTTTCATCCATTTTCTCCACTTCTTAGAGCCCCTCAACTAAAATATTCATTGTCCTCATGATGTTCACCCTCTCTACTTGAGTGTTACTTTACTCAAGACCAATGTGCTTTGAGCCAAATCAGTCCCCCTTCTTCATGGTCCATTAACTTATACCCTGCCAATCATTAAAAATGGCTCAACTATCTCTTAGGATATTTACATTGGACAAAATTCTTCTAAAGCCTAAAATCATAAGGAATATATTTCTAAAGGTGTCATTCTAAGTAGCCAGGAAGCAATTTACCATTGTATGACCTATATTATGTACACATCAGACAGCTATGCCTTTCCACAATATACTTTGGATATTTCTTTTGCTAATCCTGCCTTAAATCACAGGGTCCATCAACAAGGATATTATATATTCTTGACTTTGAGATTTTCTTTTTTATGCTGAACTTTCACCAGCAAATTTTGATATGTGTATTATACTCACCCATCTTTACTATTAACTAGAATTTCTTCTCAAAAATTATGTGAGATAGTTCTGTCCCTTTCATAGCTGTGAATTACTAAGCTGGTACTATAGAGACAGCAGACCCTCTCAACCTTTCAGAATCTGCACACACACACACACACACACACACAGAAAAAGGCATCACATCTAAGCCATATGTTGAAAGCCAATGAAGATGAAACCTATCACAATCTCCTCACATTGCTGAAAATTAGGAAATCAAGAGTGAAATGTGAGGGGCAAACTTTTAAAGTCAAAATACCTAGACTAATTGCCATTGTAGCCAGCCCAAACAGTGAATAGCAAGGGATATCCTAAAAGTTTTTTAGGCGTTTATCCATTTGTTTGTTTATTTGTTTACTTATTAATTAAAAATATATATTGAACTCTGCTAGATATTTAGATACACAAAGGCAACCAGCAAAGTTCTCTGAAGGAACTTATAGTGTAGACTCATAATTTTAGATTTGTGTTCAAACCCAAACTATCACTTAAGATTATGAGCATTTGGGCAAATAATGGCTTCTCTGAAATGGGTATTTTATAGCTTCGCGGACAATCAGATTAGGTAATCTATATAAATCAGTGTTTTCTGGCACATGTTAAGCTTTGTGAATAAGAATTATCTGGTGGTAAAGAGTAGAGAATCTGGAGTCAGATCACCAGGGTCTGAACCTCTTGACCATAGATAAGATAATTATCCTCTCACAAAAATTAGCTCAAAATAGATTAAAGACTTAAATATAAGACCTTAAACTGTAAAACTCCTAGAAGAAAACGTAGAGGAAAATCTCCTTGATATTGTCTTGGCAATGACATTTTTGGATATGACACCGAAAGCTCAAGCACCAGAAGAAAAAATAAGTGGAACTACATCAAACTGAAAAGCTTCTGCACAGAAAAAGAAGGAACAAAGTGAAAAGCCAACCTACAGAATGGCAGAAAATATTTACACACCATATATCCAATAAGACATTAATAGCCAATTATATAAGGAACTTGTACAATTCAATAGCAAAAAAACATACCCCACAAATAATCCAATTAAAAATGGGAAAGAGATCTGAATAGACTTTTATTTTCCAAAAATCACATACAAATGGCAAACAGGTACATGAAAATGTACTCAACACCACTAATCATTAGGGAAATGCAAATCAAAACCACAATGAGGGGCTTCCCTGGTGGTGCAGTGGTTGAGAGTCCGCCTGCCGATGCAGGGGACACGGGTTCATGCCCCGGTCTGGGAAGATCCCACATGCCGTGGAGCGGCTGGGCCTGTGAGCCAGGGCCACTGAGCCTGCGCTTCCGGAGCCTGTGCTCCGCAGTGGGAAAGGCCACAGCAGTGAGAGGCGCACGTACCGGAAAAAAAAAAGAAAAAAAGAAAAAAAAACACAATGAGAGCAAGCTAAGTGTCCACCAACAAATGAATGGATAAAGAAGATGTGGTATATATATATATATATATATGCAATGCAATACTAGTCAGCCATAAAAATGAATGAAATTGTGTCATTTGCAACAAAATGGAACTGTAGATTGTTATGTTAAGTGAAATGTCAGTTAGAGAAAGACAAATGCCATCTGATATCCCTTACTTGTGGAATCTAAAAAATACAACAAAGTAGTGAATAATGCCATTTTCATTATTGTTATTTAATATGATCTTGACATAAATGACTATAATACAACACAGATAATGGTGAGCTCTATTAGATATTTAAAGATACATTACTATAGGATCTTGTAAAAATAGAATATTTTATGCTGAGAGATGAGGAGAGATCTCAAGGAAGTAGAATAGAATTGAGACAGGCCAAGTTGAGAGGTAAAAAAATGATTTAAGGACAGATGAAAGAATATGAGCAAAATTATGCATAAACTGTGGGTAGTTACAATATTGGTATATGGGAAGGCATAGTGAATGTGTAGTCTTAGGAATTTAAGGTGGATCATGAAGGAACTTGAATAGCAAGTCATCAATTATAAACTTTATTAAGTCAGCAATGGGGAGTCTCTCAGGGCCTGTGGGAAGATAGATCTTGTAGAGTTGGTTGTAAAAGGAAGAAACAGGAAGTAGAAACAGCAGCTGGGAGATTTCTGCATAACTCAAGCTAAATGTACAGGAGAACTTCAGGAGGATAGAAACAGTGGGAGACGTAATGAACCTATATGTCAAAATTAACTAAACAAAACAGTTCAAATAGTGTTGGATTGGATTTTTTTAATGGATGCTGCAAAATAAAAAATGCCTTTCCTTTCCTTTCTTCCTTTCTCCACTAACGCTTCACCTTTTTATGAAAGATATACATCCTTTACCTAAGGCATTGGCAAACCCAGATGCCTCTATGAAACAGCCAGGTAACCTAGAAAAATAATGAGTGCTTGCCAGAATGAGACTGTGAAGAACTTGGGGTTTCATGACCTGTCTTAAGTGGTAGCCGTGGCGCTCTCGGCAATTATTGCTATGCAGAAATGTAGCCCATAAGGGCCGAGTGTTCTCATTTTTTCAAGAGAAGTAGAAAATGTGGATCTTTAAAATGTGAAAACTACCAACGTTCACATGTTGGCAACTACTTTGAAAATTTTAAAAAACCTCTGTAGGCCAAACAAAACATGTCTGTAGGCCGAATGTGGCATGTGGATCACCAGTTTGTGAATTCTGTCTAACTCTGTTATCTGGCAAGGTAATGGAGCATTCTGGTTAGTCAACATTCTGACTGAGTTGCCACATATGTTATATAAGGCTTCGCAACCTTCCAAGAATATGAATACATCAGCTATACTAAACACTATTTAACATTACTGAAAATTTCCCTCTTGATTCAAACATATATTCAAGCAACACATATGTATTATTTAGCTATATTTCATACACAACGTTAGTTATTTGGGGATATAGAAATGTGAATGACCTGTTCTCAAGGAATTCACAATTGATAAAGGCAGAAACAGAAGCCACAGGGAGTATCAACACAAACCAATCTGACAAGTTGGAATCCTTCAGTATTTCAAGAGCATCAATGATCAACAGATAGAAAACATGGAGAATGGAAGGTACTGGCATATTTCAACTGATAGATATTCTAAAAGTCCTGTTTTAGAACTTCAACTTTGAATACTGATAATTTCTCAGAAACACTGCATCAAACTCTCAAGCCAGATTCTGTACTAGGTCCTGTCTTTTTTAAAAATACTTCTTCTTAAGACATTGCTTTTAAAAATTATGGACAGGCAGAAACTAACACATCATTGTAAAGCAATTATATTCCAATAATAAAGATGTTAAAAAAAATTATGGACAGGATCTGCCTTTAAAATACTAAAAAATTCCATTCTAAGATTTCTGGGCTTGTAAACTAAGTTCTATGGGTGGGAAATAGGAAGTAAGAAGAGGAATGAGTCTGGGGAATACTCTATTCCTTTTCAATTCACAACAACAACTTCTCTTCTGAAACTGTTCTTCCTTGCTACCCTCAAGAGCATGGCACACAGTATGTCCCTCTGCTCTTGTTAGCACTGTTCAGCAATTTGACAAACTATTAAAGAAGTAACTATAAAAATGAGTACAATATTATTCTGCCTCTCTTCCCCAACACAGGATTTCCCTTGCTACATACCCATTTTTTGTGGGGGTCAAATTAGTTTTTAAATTCATTTCCTCCTTGGGTATCACAAGTGGGAGAAGAGGAGAGCATACATTTTCACATGCAATTTTAGATAAATATTTAGGGTAAAAATATTTTATTTCTTTCTCTTTTTTTTTTTTTTTTTTTTTGCCATATGTGGGCCTCTCACTGTCGTGGCCTTTCCCGTTGCCGGACGCGCAAGCTCAGCGGCCATGGCTCACGGGCCCAGCCGCTCCGCGGCATGTGGGATCCTCCCGGACCGGGGCACGAACCCGTGTCCCCTGCATCGGCAGGCGGACTCTCAACCACTGCGCCACCAGGGAGGCAGGCCCCTTCTTTCTCTTTTAATGTAAACTCAATGAACCTCACCCACCCTCCCCAATTCTCATCATTTGTTATCACTAAAAGACTATTCCAAAAGTTCAAGTTGAAATAAATCACTATTTTATTCTTATAGTTGATATATCCTAAGAGATGTGCAGGAACATTACAAAGAAAACCACAAATCAAGAAAATAAGAATTAAAAGTGTAAAGTTCTTGGCTCAGTTGTATATAAAGTAACTATTTTTCCTTTGTGGTAGTAAGTATAACATCATGTAATCCAAGTTGTGTAGAGAACAGGAACTGAATGATGCAAGATTAATTACTACACTATTGTCATCTCTAGCTAATAACAACATAGAGATCATCCCTGCTGGTAAAGTCTCTCTGGACATATTTGTTTGCCTTTGGCATAAATTAAGGAAGCATACAAGTAGAAAAAAGATAACACAAAATAAAGTTTATGCATTGGGAGGAACAGAATTTGTTATTACTTTGCCACTGCAGGCAACAGGGTGTGAAACCAGTAAGAAATCAAGCCAGTTCTTGACGTCAGTTATTTCTAATTTGGAGCAATTGAGTGCATCTTTGACTTATGTGCAAGGGCTGATCATTGATTAAGCTACAGGGGTGTTTCCTATGGTGTTCCTTTGGCCTTATTACTGTGAATCACAATGCGTTGTCAGGTTACTTTTTGTTTTGTGTTTTTGTTTTGTTGTTTTCTTTCTCCAGAAGACCTTGAATTAAAATCTTCCTGAAGTTACAACTAAACTTAATAATTTCCAGAGTATTAGCCACGTATTTTCCCTTGATTTTGACCTTCAAATTTGGGAAAGCAAATGTAACATTTTGGAGGTTTCATAGGTACAGAGAAACATTTTAATCTCATGTTTTCAAATTTGGATAAACGGTACCGAGAACAATCATTTTGACACGCAAAATAAACTCTTCAATTATTGCACATTCATAATAGACTGTTTCAATTTAAATGAAATATTGCTTCAAAGAAAACACAACTGATATAGATATTTGCTCAGAGTACAGGGAAGTTAAAGGAGATTTTAATATTTGATAAAAATTAACAGCCATTATGAAACCTGAAAAATTTGATCAACATCTTGGAGTTGCCAGGAAGAAAAATGGAAAGAATCTGGGTCTCCAATAACTTTACAGAGCTGTTGAATTACCCAACTCCACCACTACAGCCTCTAATTGTGTTTGTTATTTGAGACTCCCATGTCCTAAAGATCTCATTTTCTACTTCTAGAATTTTTCAAGATATTTTCCTAAATATGTACAGGTTCTTCCCTAAGATGGGTTTGGATATCATTTGTTAAGATACAACCAAAAATGAAAATTTACTAAACTTTTACTGTGTGCCAGGTAGTATACTAAACATTCCTCACAAATGATCTTGTGTATGGTCCTAGATTTATGCACTATAATCATTCTCATTTGAAAATGTGGAATGGTATTTCCCTTGTAAGAAGAGATTTTAGACTCAGTAAATTTTAAGGAACTTGCCCACATTCAGACAAAGTCTGTGACTCAGTACTGAATTACTTCTTTATGGGAAAAAAAAATGATTTCTCTTAGATTAGTGGTTTTTAATGTTTAAGTTATACAAGACTTTTCCACTGTAAATGTCTTCATCTGAATTGGAGTGGGTCATTCCACTCTCCATGGGTTACCATCTTTCCAAGAATTGTGTCTGTATTCTGCATGCCAGCTAAGGTTTCAAATTAAAATGACCTGAATCCCTGTTTCACTTCCTCTGCAAAGTCTAATGCACTCTCTAAGATTTCTCATGGTATTGCCTGTCTTTCAATTACTGATTCCACTAGATTCTTTCACTTCTGTGAGTTATCTCTTACTTCTTTTTGGTTAATGCCAACTCAGAAGTAGAAATTGGCCCCTTTATGGTATTTGTGCAAATCTCTGACAAAAGGCATGTGGTGCATAGAAGATTTTGCTGAGGTTTTGGAATAATTGAAATGGTTTTTCCTTAAGCAATCAAGAAAAAGTAAAATTAAATATTGGGTTGTTTTTAATGAACGTTCTTCCATCAATCCCCCACCAGAAATTTCTTAGGGACCATCTTGCTTTGCAGGATCATCCACCTGTCTTATGGTTGGTTTCCACTGTACTCTCTCCCATCCCTTCTCCTCTTTTACCTTCTTCTCTCTGAATTTTATGTGTATTCATTAGACAGAGTACTTTAAGTATACTATTTAAAGTACTTTATAAAACTGTGGCCCTAGAACATCAATTCCACATTCAAGCTCACTTAGTCAGACACTCTTCTTACCAAAGATGCTTCCCTCCCCCAGATGTAATCTGTGCCAATTAATAAAATAATTAAACTTTAAAAATCTGCTATATGTACCTGGAAATTTCTCTCTAATGTTTATGGGAGGAGTGGTGTGCAGAATTGAAAGAATAATATTTGCTCTCCTCTTTGGGCAAATAACTAAACCAGTATGGAGAGTAAAATGTTAAAATACGTAACACAGCCTGAAAATAAATGTGTCTGGGTTGTTAATTCCTTAACTTTTACACACCTAGATGACTATTGCCATTGTCTTTTCAACTCCTCAGTGACCAGAGCCACTATCCATTGCAATATAAATACTTTTGGATTTATTTAAAGATAAAGATGAAAATATTTTGGCCATTTATTATCAGATAAAAATTATAAAGAATTTTTATTAAGCCTCTGATTTATCATAAGTACAAAGCCAGACTATTTACAGTCACTTTTTAAAAATTTTTACTTTATCTTGGAGCATAGTTGATTAACACTCTTGTGTTAGCTTCAGATGTACAGCAAAGTGACTCAGTTATACATATACATGTATCTATTCTTTTTCAAGTTCTTTTCCCATTTAGGTTATTACAAAATATTGAGCAGAGTTCCCTGTGCTAAACAGTAGGTCCTCGTTGGTTATCTACTTTATTTTTTTTTTAAGATTTTTTTTTTGGTGTGGACTATTTTTTTAAAGTCTTTATTGAATTTGTTACAATATTGCTTCTGTTTTCTGTTTTGGTTTTTTGGCCACGAGGCGTGTGGGATCTTAGCTCCCTGACCAGGGATTGAACCTACTCCCCATGCATTAGAAGGCAAAGTCTTAACCAGTGGACAACCAGGGAAATCCTCTGGTTATCTATTTTAAACATAGCAGTGTGTATATGTCAATCCCAAACGGTTACCAGGGGGTAATGAAGGAAGGATAGATTGGGAGTTTGGGATTGACATTCACTTTTATTCTTTATAGTAAAGCCGAGATATAGGAACTGTTACCGCCAGTCAACAACAAAGCTCTGGCTGGTCAAGAAAGTTACTTGAATTTCAGAACTCTTAAGTGATGAAGCCAGGATTTCCCACGAGATCTATTATATGACTCTAAGTGCATGTAATTCCATTTGGTGATTCTGAGCACAGCCATCCTTACGCCATCTCATTTCCAATGAGTCTTAATAAGAGAAAAGAGGTAGGAAGTAAAGACATCTTGCTGAGGGTCTGTTCTTTAACATAAATGGAGTGGGTTAATAAGAATAAATTATTTCCAGTATTGAGAAAGGATGTAAAAATGGCTTTACATCTCACAAGGTTAGAGGAAAACAGAAAAACAATGAACAAAGGGGAGGTGGAATGACAGATGCTGGGACAGATTGTGTACCTTCTCCCCAACCTCAAACGAGAAAAGAAAAGTGGAGGGAGGGAGAAAAAAGAAAGACAGAGACAGAGATAAAAAACCATTTACACATGGGGCATTTTAGTTGATGCCTCTGGCATAGTTGATGCCTACCCGCCAAAAAATATACATTGCAAATGTTCCATCGTCTGCTTTACGCCTCTCCTGTTGGCCAGAGTAGACAACTCGCTCCTTGCAGGCTGTCTCACGTTTCTAACGGTGCGATATTTCAGCGTTTGGTTGCAATTGTCTAAAACAAATCTCACGCTTTCTTCTGTCTCTGAGTGAACTGGGCTTGTTAAGATGCTCAGGAAATATAATGTAAACATATAAAAGCTTCCCCCCATATTTTCATTTCCTTATATGTGAGGCCTTTTGAATTCTTCTGCCATGTCCTCTTGCTGGTTTGTATGTGGTTTTACTTACTTTCCCGCTTTATTTAGTTGTGTGGGGTTTTTTTTGTTGTTGTTGTTTTTACAAGTCTCAAAAAGAAAAAAATCACAATTATTCTGGTGTTATCGAGTAAATAAAAAGCTAACAAAAAATGATTTTAAACAAAACTGAACACACTCTGCTGAGTCAAAGGATGCGAAAACATCTGGCTGCAATGTGAAAAGTTTAGTCAATTGATAGCCCTTTGGTTTTAGATTTGTTTTGTCTTATCTCTGGATTCACCAGATCTCTAAGTTGGACACATTGGCACAGTATAAACCCAGCTATAGATTGATTTCGTCTTGTAGAGTACTTAACAATATATAGAGTAATTAGAACACACTTTAAATAACATCTAGAGATGGGGGGCAGGAAAGAATTGATACTTATTGAACCCGTACCTTGTATCAGGTGTTATTTCAGAAGTTATGAGTATGCATTATTACTTTTTTTTTTTTGGCTTGGCTGGCACAGTGATTTATTTTTTAAAAAATTTTTTAATTGGAGTATAGTTGCTTTACAATGTTGTGTTAGTTTCTGCTGTACAGCAAAGTGAATCAGTTATAGATATACATATATCCACTCTCTTTTGGATTTCCTTCCCATTTAGGTCACCTCAGAACACTGAGTAGAGTTCCTTGTGCTAAACAGTAGGTTCTCATTAGTTATCTATTTTATAGATAGTAGTGTATATATGTCAATCCCAATCTTCCAATCCATCCCCCCTTGGTAACCATTAGTTTGTTCTCTACATCTGTGACTCTATTTCTGCTTTGCCAATAAGTTCATCTGTACCATTTTTCTAGATTCCACATATAAGCGATATTATACGATATTTGTTTTTCTCTTTCTACAAGATACCCACTTCCAACCTCGGGACACATACAGACTGAAAGTGAATATACATTATTTGTTTATGTGTTTCACAACAATCAATGAGAGAAAACAAGTTAATTTAAGCATTTGTGCTTACTACTGTATAAAACACTCCCAATACCTTATCTAATGTAATATCTTAAATTACAATATGAAGTAGCTGTTATCCACAATATACAAGTAAAACATTAAGAGAACATAAGGAATTTGACTTACAGTCGGAGTTAATTAAACGTGTAGCTGGATTTGAAATTTCACCTCTCAAATTTGAACACATATGCATTTTCCACTATGCCAATACAGTAATGTAAGATCATGTTCCTGAGCCTTCACAGAACAGAATTTAGAAAACATTTATGTTTCAATTATTTATTAAGGATCTTTTCAATACATAGTAGGTGAGCAAGGTACACATACTCCTCAATAGACGAAATAAGAAAAGACTATTGAATGATAATATTGCAGCGCACCCCTTATTCCGGCATAATTTCGAAGGATTTACTCAGATCTGAAATTCTTAAATTAATAATTTCAGACGTGGTGGAACAAGGTTTCTAAGAGAGAGGGGTGGAATTAACATTAATCAAGTGCCTGATAAGTGTGAGATGGTATTGTTTATTTAACTCCTTTTTTTATGAATGAGGAACATGGAAAATGCTAAGCATTCTACATTTATTACATCCTTTGATATTTACAGTGACCTTGTATGGTTATGACACATGACTGACCTCATTTTACAATGGAAAAAAGAAGTTGGTCAGTAGTGAAACTGGAAATCAAACCCAGGTCCTTTGCCCTTAGACATCCTGCTGGAAGGTACATACAGCGAGTAGCCATACCAAGCAAGCTCTACTTAGGGTAACTCCATGGTTGCTTCCTAAACCAGCAAATGAACAGAGGATTTTCATCGCTTTAAAGGTTCATTACTTAGGATTTCCCTTCATCCATTTAATTCAGTCATTCCTCAGCTAGTGCTAGTATTTGGCCAGCCTTCCACAGTCTCTTAGCCTCTTTGTGTTTATGGACAGGTCAACCAGCAGAATAATTTTCATCTGGCAAGCACCAATTGCACTTGTTTCCCCGGATCATTAAGCACATTGACGTTTACATTTACAACCATTTTCTGCCTTGTTGGTTTTCATCTACTTCATTCACAAATTAATAAGAACATAAAGAAGACTCAGTTAACGCCTCTTTGAACACCACCACTACCCTTCTTAGTGACAGAGAGTGAAGCTTCAATGTGAAAAGAGAAAACCTGGAAACAAGCTGAACTCAAACTGGAATTGAGATTCATTCAGCTTTTTGGACTTAGAAACTATGCCAAGAAGAATGAGTCACAGATTTGTAAATTCAAATTTGCTTTGGACGTTGTCAATATTCCCCATCAAAAGCCCTCTTACCAGGGTTTCTCAACCTCAGCACTATCGACATTTAGGGCTGGAGAATTCTTTGTTGTGGGGACGGCCCTGTGCATTGTAGGCTGTTTAGCAGCATCCTTGTCCTCTGTCCACTAGATGTCAGTAGCATTCCTCATCCTCTCCCCACCTTTTGTTGTGACAGTTGTCAAAAATGTCTTCAGATATTGGCAAATGTCTTCCTAAGGCAAATGTCTCAACTTCTCACCCCAGTTGAGACCCACTGGTCTATCCTCATCAAGATTTACTTCTGGGCTTCCCTGGTGGCGCAGTGGTTGAGCGTTCGCCTGCCGATGCAGGGGACACGGGTTCGTGCCCCGGTCCGGGAAGATACCACATGCCGTGGAGCCGCTGGGCCACTGAGCCTGCGTGTCCAGAGCCTGTGCTCCGCAAGATTTACTTCTCTGTGCTATTCTCCTAGACCTCTGGAACCAGCACAAGTCTTAGAGATAGCATTCTCCCGTTTCACGGATAAGGAAACTAAGGCCTGAAAAAAGGAAGTGAGACGCATACATGGGCAATATTTGATGAATATATACTGTGTGCCAGAATCTTTTCCATGTGCTACAGGGATTCTCATGGGAGAACCCTCGCTATTCTTATTTTATAAATGAAGAACTGAGGACCAGATCTTGCCCCCAAACTCCAGACTAAGTTGTCTTGCTAAGACTCACGTGTGAGAAACCCAACATTTAATCCAGTACAGATAACCTACAATATTTTTTAAGTCACCATAAAGACTTGCAAAATTTTATTGACTGTTTACTATCTGAAGTGAAAATCAGCTCTAATGGATTCACATGGTCACGATAGAAAAAATATTTCAGTTGCCCTCAAGTTCAGGCAAGAGGATACTGAGTCCGCTGCAGTCATGACACAGTTGTTGCTTTCCCATCTCCTGCTCTATTGTTTAACATGTTTGCATTATTGCTATCATCTTCCCCACCTTTTCCCTTAAGATGTAACTCTTCGTGGATCCCAAATTTTTCCCTCTGCCAGGCCTGGGGACACCACCAATTAGTTCCAATTTATATAATACGTTTCATATCTTTAATATCATTTCATTGTTTGTTTACTTAAACATCCCTTAATTCCTGAAATATCCTTGAAGGGTAGGGGGAAAAAGTACCTGGTACTCTGTGGTATTGTAACTTATTGCGTAGATGTGTGAGTTCATTAAATGTCAAATAATTTGATAATTGACTTTGTAAATGCTACATTTTATGTTGAAATCCTAGTGTTTAAGAGTGGTTTAGTATTATTTGGGGAACTTATTTAGGGTTTTTGGATGGGTCTGACAGCATCCAGTATCCTCATGTTTTTAGAGTCTCTCAACAACCTCTTTCTCCTGCAAATCTGCTCAACCTATACTCTGACCTTGAACTTAATGCCAATGAAAATACATGTGGAAGTTTTAAATCATGGATCAAAATTCTTGGATTGTCTTCCCATCAAGATTGAGGTCTATGTCCTTTCCCCTTGAATCTGGGTGGGCTTGTGACTGTTTTAACTGATAGATTTGGCAGAAGTGATGCCATATGACTTATGAGGTTAAGTCATAGGCTGTGCAGCTTCTGCCTTGGTCTCTTGGAATGCTAATTTCTGGATGTTCCCTCTCAAAATGTTCCATCTAAGAACCCACTGTCTATGTCTTGAGAATTCCAAGCCACATGAAGAGGTCATGTGTACTTGCTCTGGTCAACAGATTACCCAGCTGAGGATTACAGCATTGGGTAATCCTATCACATAGAGCATGTACATATTGAGTGCAGAAGCCAACTTAGACATGGATCTTCCATGATATTTCAATCCATAGCCATGTCAGTCACCCCTAGCCCTTAGACTTTATAACTGCTGTCCCAGGCACTGTGGAGCAGAAACAAAACATCCCTACTCTGATGAGTCTGAATTCTGGACCACAGAGTCTGTGGGTATAATAATTTTTTTTATTTTATGCCACCAAGTTTTTGAGCGGTTTGTTATCAGCAATTGATAGCTGGGACATTGCATTTATCCTGGTCCATTCCCTCTAGGTCCTACTCTATAACAGTTAATGGAAAATATCTGGGATCATCAGAAAAGTCTCATCAGTTTTAACCTAGTTAAATATGAAAAACCTTTTGTAGGAAAGGGTCTACTTGCTAAAGATTTCAGGCTGACCACTTAGAAAATTACTTGGTCATAGGAAAGTTCATGTCAGGCCATTTTTCAAAATAGACCTACTTACTCCCTATAGAAATTTCCAAGGAGGTAGGAGGAAATGGGAAGGTGAGATGTGAATAAAAGACAAATGAGAATATAAATATAGAGAAATATTTTGAAGTTAACAAGGAAACTACAAACTTTCTAATGCAAGTGTTTACCTGAACAGGTGAAACTGACTTTTGCAATGTGTATAGTGGGTTTGAATTATATTTTTCAAATTATGCTCTACAAAGTAATACATCCCACGAAGCAGACATATATTATGTATACATTTCTATATACTGTGATAGTTAACTGTTTATCTAGATGTTGCTGTGAAGGTATTGGTTGATTTGATTAAGACCCACAATCAGTTTACTGTAAGTAAAGAAGATTACCGTCAATAATGTGGGTGAGTCTCATCTAGTTAGTTGAAGGTCTTAAGAGCAAAAACTATTTTCCCGAATTAGAAGGAATTCTGCATCAAGACTATAACATAGAAATTCTGCCTGAGTTTCCTGCCTGCCCTCCTACCCTGCAGATTTTGGGCTTTCCAGCTCCCACAACTGAGTGAGCTAATTTCTAAAAATCTCTCTCTTTCTCTCTCTCTCCACATACACACACACACACACACACACACACACACACACACACACACACACACATACCCTATTGGTTCTATTTCTCTGGAGAACCCTGACTGATACGCACACTTAAATATATACATGCATATTTATACACATATATACATATGCATGTACATACATATATAAGCACTGAAATTAAATGTTTGAAAAACATTGGGATAAGCCAATATTTACAACAGAAGAATGCCTGCAAAAGTTACCATATTTCATTGTGTATAGAGTGTTTCTCAAACTTAATTTACCATAGAACCCTTTGGTTGCAAAGCATTCTATGAAACATGTTATATGGCAAACATTTTGAGAAATTTGGGGTTAGCAACTTGAGAGAAGCAGGGAAAGTTTGAAGCAGCTACTATAGGACAGTGAATGAGGTGAGGCAAATGCTTTTTGGAAGGCACTGATATTTCAAGTCTTTTATGGAGCACAAATATTTTGCAATAGTTTATGATGTTCTCCATGAATGAAGTAGATAGTGGAATTTACACACCTCTTGGTATGAGCAAAAGGTACAGTAGAAAATCAAGAGGGTATGTAACCCTAACAATGTTACTTACGAAGCTGTTGAACTGTGGGAAAATTTCCTGTCTACTCAAGCTGTTTACCTAAGCCAGAAAACTGGCAATCATTACTGATCACCTTCATCACCTTCCGTCAGAAGGATGCAAAAGCAAATCATTATACTTTCTAATTTCTCTTAAAGCTGTATCCTTTTCTCAATCCATATTACCTTAAATGGGTCCCATCATTTCTATGCTATATTTATCTATTTAATAGCCTTATAGGTTTTCCTCAGTTCAGTCATCAAAGGATCCTCCTTGCTGTAGCTAGAATGATCTTCCTAGAACATAAATATGATCTTACTACTCTGAGACTTTAAACTAATCATTACCTTCATAAGATCTAAACTCAGAAAAATCATGGTTTGATGGTAGCTACATGATGTCACCCATCCCAATCCTCCTTCAGTCACCTCCCTCATCACATCCCATAGCAATCATAAATCAAACGTACAAAATGAGATACAGTTTCCTAACTCGTTTGTTCCCATCATACTTCATGTCGTACATATGATTTTCCCATTGCTTGGGATGCAAACCACTAATCCTTCAAGAAGCAAAGCAGGAGCCATGTCTTAAAAGCATACTCATAGTTACATGAGTGAAAAGAAACTAGATCTAGGAAATTAGAAAACTGTGCAGTCACTTCTTTTAGAGGACAGGGGACTTAGAAATGTATTTCCAATATTGAAAAACACACATAAATATATGTAATACTTGGGGAGCACCTGTAATGTTCAGTTAATTAGGGTCAAGTGCTAATAATTGACGCCATAGCTTCATTTTCTCCTTTATTGTGTGTTTTTTTTTTTTTTATTTTTTTGCGGTACGTTGGCGTTTCACTGTTGTGGCCTCTCTCGTTGCAGAGCACAGGCTCCGGACGTGCAGGCTCAGCGGCCATGGCTCACGGGCCCAGCCGCTCCGCGGCATGTGGGATCCTCCGAGACCGGGGCGCAAACCCGTGTCCCCTGCATCGGCAGGCAGACTCAATCACTGCGACACCTGGGAAGCCCTGTCCTTTACTGTTTTAACATTACATTTTAAAATGTATGTTGATATATTGTGAAGCTAGATGATGAAGTGTACAATTACTGCAATTAAAATAATTACATGTGTACTTACGATGAAAAAAGTGACAAATGTGTTATACTAACAAATAATTATGTGTTAAAAAGCTAAAGCTATAAGCCATTTTGCTACTTAACTAGTTCTTTTTCAAAAAATAACATTTTCTTAAATTCTTTATTTACACATTTTAAACTATAGATACACCTAAAGAAAAAAAATTTTTAATTTTGTCTATACATGTATTATTGAAAATAGCCACTACTAACATTTTGTTTGGGTTTATATCATTCTATTACATTATGCAAATGAAATATTTTCAATTAACAAAATTGGATTAAACAGTAATATTCTGTCATGAACTGTTTTTCTTAAATAAGGTATACTGTGTTTATCTTTCTACATCATCATATATTTTTCATGGAATAATTTTCAAAGGCCTCATAATGTTGCATGATATGGAACTGCCATAATTTAAATAATGTTTCCTTTGACTAGATATTGAGTTTCTTTTCATTGTTTCATTATTGTAAGATTAAACTACTGTAGGATTCTTAGAAGCATATCTTTGTACACCGAAAGGCCCCTTTCGCATTTAAGATTGATTCCTGGGGGAGAATTGCTGACTCAAGGGATATGCAAGTTCAAATACAATGATAATATATTGCCACATTTTTCTTCAGAAATGCTGTAACAATTTTCATTCCCATTAACAAGGCATGAGACTGACCATACACCATTGCCAGATTTAGCTGGTTAACTGTTTCTGAAATGATTTTTAAGTTTTCTTCTAACCTTTTATTGGTAGCAACTTTCCCTAAGGCCTTGTCTTTGCAATCCTGGTTTTTTTCTTTCAAAAAAGGAAACTTTGGGCTTCCCAGGTGGCGCAGTGGTTGAGAGTCCGCCTGCCGATGCAGGGGACACGGGTTCGTGCCCCGGTCCGGGAAGATCCCACATGCCGCGGAGCGGCTGGGCCCATGAGCCATGGCTGCTGAGCCTGCGCGCCCGGAGCCTGTGCTCCGCAACGGGAGAGGCCACAACAGTGAGAGGCCCACGTAGCGCAAAAAAAAAAAAAAAAAAAAAAGGAAACTTTGATATGGAAAATTTGATTAGTAGGAAACACAGCTCACCTCCTCATAAGCATAGAAGACAGGAGCAATGAGGGGAGGAGGGGGCTTTTGAAACTTTTCTAGGAAGACAATAGCCACAAAAAGATGCTAAACTTAGCTGAGTGATTTTACAATATCCATGACTGTTATTTTTTCACCAGTTAAAGAGCATGGCAAAATCAGAGACTAGTGTGTGTGTGCGTGCGTGTTAATTCTGGTTAGCATAAACCACCTCTGTTAGATGAGAATTAGGTTCACAATCAGATACTAAAGAAAATGCTGTGGTAAGATGTTACAACAGAAAATTAGAAAATTCTACACTACATTCAGGTTGAACTAATAATCAAGTGGATGAAACACTTAAAAAAAGAAGGAAAAAAGATACATTGAGTTCTCTGATTATAAAAAGATTAGTCACAAAAATAATGATACATCCACATAAGCTTATAAGCAAGACCTATTTAGCTAAGCAAGTTGACCTTGACATTCAGCTGATACTGGGGGAGGGGGGAAACAAACAGAAACAAAGCCTGACCATAATGCACAGAGGGTTGTAAAACATGACTGTGCACGTGTCTGTTTTTACACTTATACACCCTCACTTTACACATTCTTAATATACCCATTTTAATTCTACCTGTTACCCTTACATTTACATTTTGGTTTTCTCTAGGTCACTGCAAAAAAGCCCTTTAATCCAATATAATTATGACATTCAGATCTTATCACTGTCTTCATTTTCCTCCCAAGGAAATATGATTGTTTCATTTCAACAAAACCTTGTGTGTGAAATGAAGAGAAAACTGCTGAATTCTCAATACCCAGGAAATCAATATTACATATGAGCTTTTCCTTTCCCCTGGGAGTTGCCCGGAGCCACGGAGAGCATCTACCCTGTCCGATCAGCTCAGAGTAGTGCCTGTCAGTGGAGTGAAAGTGAGACATTTAATTATTTCAACAGGAGATGGTAGCGGCAATGGGTAAAAAGGAAATATTATTATTAGCTGAGAAGGCAGCACACCTCCTCCAGCAAAAACTGGTCACCTTAATAAAAATATAAATAAGTGAATCAGGTAAGAAGCACCAGCAGGACTGAAGAGGTGCAGACATGTGACTCTCCATCATCTCTTTAGAGAAGGATAGTCTTTTCTAGTAAAATGAGTGGTCAGGGTAAAGGGGCCAGGATAAGTGGGAAGAGAAATCCGGTCAAGACAAAGCCTTAGGTTCTTAAACAGGAGATCTGTGCCATGTGTGCTTGAGTCCTAACAAGTTCTTCCATTGCGGAAGCTGGGCTGGAGAGAGACAGAGAAAGATGGTTTACTCTAGATTTGTATTAAAGAAACCCACCCTGGTTGCACATTAATTAGCAACTGGTATTTTCCAGGGCTAGGTAAGAGTGTAACTGTTTTCCCCCTTTCTTTCTTTTTTTTTTTTTTTTAACATTTTGTTGTACTATAATTACTTTACAATGTTGTGTTAGTTTCTCCTGTATAACAAAGTGAATCAGCTATACGTATACATATCCCCACCCTCTTGCATATCCCTCCCACCCTCCCTATCCCACCCCTCTAGGTGGTCACAAAACACAGAGCTGATCTCCCCGTGCGAGGCAGCTGCTTCCCGCTAGCTATCTATTTTACATTTAGTACTGTATATATGTCTATGCTACTCTCTAACTTCGTCCCAGTTTACCCTTCACCCTCCCCGTGTTCTCAAGTACGTTTTCTACATCTGTCTTTATTCCTGTCCTGCCCCTAGGTTCGTCAGAACCATTTTTTCTCTTCTTTTTTTTTCTTTAGATTCCATATATATGTGTTACCATACGGTATTTGTTTTTCTCTTTCTGACTTACTTCACTCTGTACGACAGACTCTAGGTCCATCCACCTCACTACAAATAATTCAATTTCATTTATTTTTATGGCTGAGTAATATTCCATTGTATAAACATTCCACATCTTTTTTTTTTTTTAACATCTTTACTGGAGTATAATTGCTTTACAGTGGTGTGTTAGTTTCTGCTTTATAACAAAATGAATCAGTTATACACATACATATGTTCCCATATCTCTTCCCTCTTGCGTCTCCCTCCCTCCCACCTTCCCTATCCCACCCCGCTAGGTGGTATCAAAGCACCGAGCTGATCTCCCTGTGCTATGCAGCTGATTCCCACTTGCTATCTACCTTACATTTGGTAGTGTATATATGTCCATGCCACTCTCTGACTTTGTCACAGCTTACCCTTCCCCCTCCCCATATAACTCATTCTCTAGTAGGTCTGTGCCTTTATTCCTGTCTTGCACCTAGGTTCTTCATGACCTTTTTTTTTTCTTAGATTCCATATATATGTGTTAGCATATGGTATTTGTTTTTCTCTTTCTGACTTACTTCACTTTGTATGACAGACTCTAGATCCATCCACCTCACTACAAATAACTCAATTTCATTTCTTTTTATGGATGAGTAATATTCCATTGTATATATGTGCCACATCTTCTTTATCCATTCATCTGTTGATGGACAGTTAGGTTGCTTCCATGTCCTGGCTATTGTAAATAGAGCTGCAATGAACATTTTGGTACATGACTCTTTTTGAATTATGGTTTTCTCAGGGTATATGCCCGGTAGTGGGATTGCTGGGTCATATAGTAATTCAATTTTTAGTTTTATAAGGAACCTCCATACTGTTTTCCATAGTGCCTGAATCAATTTACATTCCCACCAACAGTATATGAGGGTTCCCTTTTCTCCACAACCTCTCCAGCATTTATTGTTTGTATATTTTTTGAGGATGGCCATTCGGGCTGGTGTGAGGTGATACCTCATGGTGGTTTCATTTGCATTTCTCTAATGATTAGTGATGTTAAGCATCCTTTCATGTCTTTGTAAGCAATCTGTATATCTTCTTTGGAGAAATGTCTATTTAGATCTTCCCATTTTTAGATTGGGTTGTTTTGTTTCTTTTGATATGGAGCTGCATGAGCTGCTTGTATATTTTGGAGATCAATCCTTTGTCAGTTGCTTCATTTGCAAATATCTTCTCCTATTCTGAGGGTTGTCTTTTGGTCTTGTTTATGGTTTCCTTTGTTGTGAAAAAGCTTTGAAATTTCATTAGGTCCCATTTGTTTACTTTTTTTTTTTAATTTCCATTTCTCTAGGAGGTGGGTCAAATAGGATCTTGCTGTGATTTATGTCATAGAGTGTTCTGCCTATGTTTTCCTCTAAGAGTTTTATAGTGTCTGGTCTTACATTGAGGTCCTTAACCCATTTTGAGTTTATTTTTGTATATGGTATTTGGAAGTGTTCTAATTTCATTCTTTTACATGTAGCTGTCCAGTTTTCCCAGTACCATTTATTGAAGAGGCTGTCTTCTTTCCATTGTATATTCTTGCCTCCTTTATCAAAGATAAGGTGACCATATATGCGTGGGTTTACTTCCGGGCTTTCTATCCTCTTCCATTGATCTATATTTCTGTTTCTGTGCCAGTACCAACTCTCTTGATTACTGTAGCTTTGTAGTATAGTCTGAAGGCAGGGAGCCTGATTCCTCCAGCTCTGTTTTTCTTTCTCAATTGCTTTGGCTATTCATGGCCTTTTGTATTTCCATAAAAGTTGTGTAACTTTTTGTTCTAGCTCTGTGAAAAACGTCATTGGTACTTTGATAGGGATTGAATTGAATCTGTAGATTGCTTTGGGTAGTATAGTCATTTTCACAATGTTGATTCTTCCTGTCCAAGAACATGGCATATCTTTCCATCTGTTTGTCTCATCTTGAATTTCTTTCATCAGTGTCTTATAGTTTTCTGCATACAGGTCTTTTGTCTCCTTAGGTAGGGTTATTCCTGGTATTTTATTCTTTTTGTTGCAATGGTAAATGGGAGTGTTTCCTTAAATTCTCTTTCAGATATTTCATCATTAGTGTATAGGAATGCCAGAGATTTCTGTGCATTAATTTTGTATCCTGCTACTTTACCAAATTCCTTGATTAGCTCTAGTAGTTTTCTGGTAGCATCTTTAGGATTCTCTATGTATAGTATCATGTCATCAGCAAACAGTGACAGTTTCACTTCTTCTTTTTTGTTTTGGATTCTTTTTCTTCTCTGATTGCTGTGGCTAAAACGTCCAAAACTATGTTGAGTAATAGTGGCGAGAGTGGGCAACCTTGTCTTGTTCCTGATCTTAGTTGAAATGGTTTCAGTTTTTTACCATTGAGAATGATGTTGGCTGTGGGTTTGTCATATATGGCCTTTATTATGTTGAGGAAAGTTCCCTCTATGCCTACTTTCTGGAGGGTTTCTATCATAAATAGGTGTTGAATTTTGTCGAATGCTTTTTCTGCATCTGTTGAGATTATCGTATGGTTTTTGTCCTTCAGTTTGTTAATATAGTGTATCACATTGATTGATTTGCATATATTGAAGAATCCTTGCATTCCTGGGATACACGCCACTTGATCATGGTGTATGATCCTTTTAATGTGCTTTTGGATTCTGTTTGCTAGTATTTTGTTGAGGATTTTTACATCTATGTTCATCAGTGATATTGGTCTGTAGTTTTCTTTTTTTTGTTACATCTTTGTCTGGTTTTGCTTTTCTATGAATTTGTCCATTTCTTCCAGGTTGTCCATTTTATCGGCATACAGCTACTTGTAATAATCTCTCATGATCCTTTGTATTTCTGCAGTTTCAGTTGTTGCTTCTCCTTTTTCATTTCTAATTCTGTCGATTTGAGTCATCTCCCTTGTTTTCTTGATGAGTTTGGCTAATGGTTAATCAATTTTATTTATCTTCTCAATGAACCATTTTTAGTTTTATTGATCTTTGCTATTGTTTCCTTCATTTCTTTTTCATTTATTTCTGATCTGATCTTTATGATTTCTATCCTTGTGCTAACACTGGGTTTTTTTGGTTCTTCTTTCTCTAATTGCTTTAGGTGTAAGGTTAGGTTGCTTATTTGAGATATTTCTTGTTTTTTCAGGTAGGATTGTATTTCTATAAACTTCCCTCTTAGAACTACTTTTGCGGCATCCCATAGGTTTTGGGCCATCGTGTTTTCATTGTCATTTGTTTCTAGGTATTTTTTTATTTCCTCTTTGATTTCTTCAGTGATCTCTTGGTTATTTAGTAGCATATTGTTTAGCCTCCATGTGTTTGTAATTTTTACAGTTTTTTTTTTTTTTTGCGGTACGCGGGCCTCTCACTGCTGTGGCTTCTCCTGTTGCAGAGCAACAGGCTCTGGACACGCAGGCTCAGCAGCCATGGCTCACGGGCCCAGCCGCTCTGCGGCATGTGGGATCTTCCCGGACTAGGGCATGAACCCGTGTCCCCTGCATCGGCAGGTGGACTCTCAACCACTGCGCCACCAGGGAAGCCCAGTTTTTTGTTGTTGTTTTTTTTCTGTAATTGATATCTAGTCTCATAGTGTTGTGGTCAGAAAAGATACTTGATACGATTTCAATTTTCTTAAATTTACCAAGGCTTGATTTGTGACCCAAGATATGATCTATCCTGGAGAATGTTCCATGAGCACTTGAGAAGAAAGTGTATTCTGTTGTTTTGGATGGAATGTCCTATAAATATCAACTACGTCTATCTTGTTTAATGTGTCATTTAAAGCTTCTGTTTCCTTATTTATTTTCATTTTGGTTGATCTGTCCATTGGTAAAAGTGGGGCGTTAAAGTGCCCTACTCTGATTGCGTTACTGTTGATTTTGCCTTTTATGGCTCTTAGCATTTACCGTATGTATTGAGGTGCTCCTATGTTGGGTGCATAAGTATTTACAATTGTTATATCTTCTTCTGGATTGATCCCTTGATCATTATATGGTGTCCTTCTTTGTCTCTTGTAATAGTCTTTATTTTAAAGTCTATTTAGTCTGATATGAGAATTGCTACTCCAACTTTCTTTTGATTTCCATTTGCATGGAATGTCTTTTTCCATCCCTTCACTTTCAGTCTGTATGAGTCCCTAGGTCTGATGTGGGTCTCTTGTAGACACCATATATAGGGGTCTTATTTTTGTATCCATTCAGCTAGTCTCTGTCTTTTAGTTGGAGCATTTAGTGCATTTACATTTAAGGTAATTATCAATATGTATGTTCCTATTACCATTTTCTTAATTGTTTTGGGTTGATTTTTGTAGACCGTTTCCTTACTTGCATTACCTGCCTAGAGAAGTTCCTTTAGCATTCGTTGTAAAGCTGATTTGGTGGTGCTGAATTCTCTTAACTTTTGCTTGTCTGCAAAAGTTTAATTTCTCCATCGAATCTGAATTAGATCTTTGCTGGGTAGAGTAATCTGGGTTGTAGGTTTTTCCCTTTCATCACTTTAAATATGTTCTGTCACTCCCTTCTGGCTTGCAGAGTTTCTGCTGAAAGATCAGCTGTTAACCTTATGGGGATTCCCTTGTATATTTTTTGTTGCTTTTCCCTTGCTGCTTTTAATATTTTTTCTTTGTATTTCATTTTTGATAGTTTGATTAAAATGTGTTTTGGTGTGTTTCTGCTTGGATTTATCCTGTATGGGACTCTCTCTGCTTCCTGGACTTGATTGACTATTTCTTTTCCCATGTTAGGGAAGTTTTCAACTATAATCTCTTCTAATATTTTCTCAGACCCTTTCTTTTTCTCTTCTTCTTCTGGGACCCCTATGATTCGAACGTTGGTGAGTTTAATGTTGTCCCAGCAGTCTCTAAGACTGTCCTCAATTCTTTTCATCCTTTTTTCTTTATTCTGCTCTGCAGTAGTTATTTCCACTATTTTATCTTCCAGGTCACCTATCCATTCTTCTACATCAGTTATTCTGCTATTCATTCCTTCTAGAGAATTTTTAATTTCATTTCTTGTGTTGTTCATCATTGTTCGTTTGCTCTTTAGTTCTTCTATGTCTTGTGAAACGTTTCTTGTTTTTCTCCTTTCTATTTCCAAGATTTTGGATCACGTTTACTATCATTACTCTGAATTCTTTTTCAGGTAGACTGCCTGTTTCCTCTCCATTTGTTTGGTCTGGTGGGTTATTACCTTGCCCCTTCATCTGCTGCATATTTCTCTGTCTTCCCAGTTTGTTTAACTTACTGTGTTTGCAGTCTCATTTTTGCAGGCTGCAGGTTCGTAGTTCCCGTTGTTTTTGGTGTCTGCCCCAGCACGTACGGTTGGTTCAGTGGGCTTTGTAGGATTCCTGGTGGAGGGGACTGGTGCCTGTGTTCTGGTAGGTGTGGCTGGATTTTGTCTTTCTGGTGGGCAGGGCTGTGTCCAGAGGTGTGTTTTGGGGTGTCTGTGAGCTTAGTATAATTGTAGCCAGCCTCTCTGCTAATGGGTTAGGTTGTGTTCCTGTCTTGCTAGTTGTTTGGCATGGGGCGTCCAGTAACTGAGCTTGCTGGCCGTTGGGTAGAACTGGGTCTTAGCGTTGAGACGGAGATCTCTGGAAGAGCTCTTGTCGATTGATATTACATTGGGCCAGGAAGTCTGGTGGTCCAGTGTCCTGAACTCAGCTCTCCCACCTCAGAGACTCAGACCTGACACCAGGCCGGAGCACTAAGACCCTGTCAGCCACACGGCTCAGAAGAAAAGGGAGAAAAAGAGAAAGAAAAAAAAGATTTTTTTAATAAGTAAATAACTTGAATTAAATAATTAAAATTTAAAAATTATTAAAATTAAAAAATTAAAAAGTTTATAATAAAGGAAGAGCG
>NW_006788592.1:1708658-1726190 GCF_000442215.2 Lipotes vexillifer
AAGAGCGTATCAAAACCAATAAACAAATCCACCCGTGATAACAAGAGCTAAAAACTATACTAATATAAACATAAAAATCAGAAACAAGTCAGTCACTGACAGCCAACCCCAAGTCTACAGTTGCTCCCAAAGTCCACTGGCTCAATTTTGGGTTGATTTGTTGTCTATTGAGTTATTCCACAGATGCAGGGTACCTCAAGTTGCTTGTGGGGATTTAATCCGCTGCTCCTGAGGCTGCACAGAGAAATTTCCCTTTCTCTTCTTTGTTTGCACAGCTCCTGGGGTTCAGCTTTGGTTTTGACCCCACTCTGCATGTAGATTGCCCTCAGGCATCTGTTCCCGCCCAGACAGGAGAGGCTTAAACAGCAGCTGATTAGGGGGCTCTGGCTCACTCATGCCATGGGGAGGGAAGGGTACGGATGTGGGGCCAGCCTGCGGCGGCAGAGGCTGGCATGACTTTGCAACAGCCTGAGGTGCACCGTGTGTTCTCCCGGGAAATTTGTCCCTGGATCACGGGACCCTGGCAGTGGCGGGCTGCACAGGCTCCCAGAAGGGGCAGTGTGGATGGTGACCTGTTTGCACACAGGCATTTTGGTGGCCGAAGCAGCAGCCTTAGCATCTCATGCCCGTCTCTGATGCCCGAGCTGATAGCTATGGCTCACGCCCATCTCTGAAGCTCATTTAGGCCATGCTCTTCCTTCTGTGGGCATACAGGGAATGAATCCCCTCTCCTCGCACACCCAGAAACAATGATCTCTTCCCTCTTAGGCAGGTCCAGACTTTTCCCCGGACTCCCTCCCAGCTAGCCGTGGCGCACTAGCCCCTTCAGGCTGTGTTCACGCCGCCAACCCCAGTCCTCTCCCTGCGATCTGACCGAAGCCTGAGCCTCAGCTCCCAGCCCCCGTCCGCCCCAGCGGGTGAGCAGACAAGCCTCTCCGGGTGGTGAGTGCCGGTCGGCACCGATCCTCTGTGCGGGAATCTCTCCGCTTTGCCCCTCGCGCTCCTGTTGCTGTGCTCTCTTCTGTGGTGCCGAAGCTTCCCCCCTCTGCCACCCGCAGTCTCCGCCCGCGAAGGACCTTCCTAGTGTGTGGAAACCTTTCCTCCTCCACGGCTCCCTCCCACTGGTGCAGGTCCCATCTCTATCCTTTTGTCTCTGTTTTTTCTATTTTTCTTTTGCCCTACCCAGGTACGTGGGGAGTTTCTTGCCTTTTGGGAGGTCTGAGGTCTTCTGCCAGCATTCAGTAGGTGTTCTGTAGGAGTTGTTCCACATGTAGATGTATTTCTGATGTATTTGTGGGGAGGAAGGTGATCTCCACGTCTTACTCCTCCACCATCTTGAAGGTCTCCTAACTGCTTCTTAATGGGTCCAGTCTGCTTTAAGTCATTTTTGCCTTAAAGTCACATGTACTGTGTCCAGATCATCTCAACACCACAGTGCTCTCTCAGGGCTGCCTCCTTGAAGTAGCACCCACTGTGGAAACTGGGCAAAATGCACATCCCAAAGATGATCGAGGAGGTGAGCAACCTCTGACTGCAGAATCTAGCTTCCTCCCTTTTTTTTTTATTTTGTAACCCTTTAAAGTACACCAGCCAGCATCCTAGCAATTGCCAAATCTGTATATATGTAAGTGTGTGTGTGATTTACCTGCATGTGAATACCGTGACAATGACATCATACTTAACCATTACTATCCTCCATGAGCTATATTTACAGAGAAAATTAAGCAGAAACCTGATTTTTATAAATAATCTATTTTTCTTTTTTTTCAGTGCAGGGGTTTTTGAGAGTTGCTATGTGATCACACACTTGTAGCTTTATTCCTCAGATTGTAATGCTGAAACCACGCTGTCCTTAACGCTTGCACTGTCTTATTCAGAAAGAGCATTTTAATTAAAGGGCCACTGGTGGCAATGGTGGGGTGGGGCCTGGGGAGGACAGTGGATTTTAGAATGTCCCATAGCCACAAACACATCATGCTATTTAAGTTGTATCTTTAACCATTGCAGTTTGCAATCATCAAAATGAAAAAGAAGGCAGAAGAGGGGAAAATGACATCTTTTAAAAAAGAGTGAAGGGATTGATTTTTACATCAGTCACTTGAATGAGTGATTCTCTCCAGAGGGTGCAGGGAGGAGGCTCCTCTCTAAATGCTAGGGGTGTCTATGGATTTGAATAATGGATTATGAAGTGCACATACATCACGATTTTCAGATTTCTCCTGCTGCATCAGGACACCTTGTCCAAAGCACCAGGAAGAAAGCTATTCTTTACCTTGGAAACACTGTGACAGGGGACCCAAATCATGACATTGCAATAGCCTGCTGAATCAGGACACCTTGTCCAAAGCACCAGGAAGAAAGCTATTCTTTACCTTGGAAACACTGTGACAGGGGACCCAAATCATGACATTGCAATAGAGGGGAAGTCCCCAAAGACCCGTGTGTATGAGGCTGAGCTGGAATGATCAGAGGCAGTTAGCTATAGGTGGATGGGTCTCTGAGCTCTTTACTGATTGTCATTTTCTTTCCATTAGGGCGGGCATGTGTGGGGAAAAGGGACTGCAAATTCCGAATGCTTTAGGGAGAACAGGTTGTCGAGGGTGGGGACGGGGGAGAGATTCTAAATATTTTCTGACTAGAGTGTCTGATGGTACTGTCCTTTGAGACCCCCATGCTGCCAGCCTATTACTCATTTCCAGAGTGAATTATCACTTTCATAAAACGTCCAAAGTTTATATGACATCTGAATTGAAGCCTAAGAATCACTTGTAAAAAACTGATGCTGTTCAGACTAAAGAATTGGAAATTGTGTTAAAATCCACCCCTATATCTTAGGAAAGGATCATATATTAAAAAGCAGGCTACAGGAGCTAATGTAAACAATCCAGACCTTCAACACTTTCTCTGAAGGGAAAATTTTTTTTAACCTTGAAAGATTAGGGGGAAAGCTGTAAGAAAGGGTCAGCTGCTTGGAAAGAAGAGGGTACACTTTTGAGTGGAAAGGGGAGTATACCGAGTCATTTTTCTGGTCAATGAACACCACCAAACAGTTGTAGGGATGGAGGCAACCATCTTCCATCTCTTTCAGAACAAAAAACTGAGTGAACAGTCACATGTGAGGCTATGTAAACAGGACACTTCTGATCCCAGGATTTAACAAAGACAGTGCCAGGAAAATGAGTCACTCAAGCATCACCACAAAAGCCAAGGCTGAGGTTGGGGCTGAGTCATTTGAGAATCAGATCTAAATTCACGTCCCTGCCTCTTTGTCCAGCTCCCCTGTATGGCGCAGGTGAAATGGACTCCCAGCTGTGTCTCCTATGAACATTGGCTGTGTGGATAAATAAGTCAGAAAATCTAGGGTTTTTGAAAAGAGTTTTCTTAACTGTAATTTTTCTCACTGAATTAGCCAAGTCAGCCTCTCTGCCCTCCTTTTCTTTCTCCAGAGCTATCCAGACTGGTGTTTAGATTAGGGAGAAACTATACCCAAAACGATGGTTAACACACTCTGAGGAGTCCTCAATAATTAATGCATAGAATTATCCACATGCCCATCTGGCCAAATCACTACTATTGGGTAAATAACAATTTGTGTACACAGAACATCTTTCCTCTGCCTCCTAAAGCAAGTCCTTGGTTTCCGGAAGAGCTCTCTGTCTGCCATGTTTAATGCTGGCATAGTGGGCCAACAGGCCTAAAACAACTCACTGCCTAAGACATAATCACTGCTCTCAGAGAACTAATCATCTTTTCAGTAAGATAAATTATGTAAGCATATAACTTTCAATGATAACCTAACAATAAAATAAAAGAATTTTGAGAGGATCAGGGTAAGTATATAGACAAAGTTATAGGAGTCTCAACAATAAATTTTTTAAATTATGTATCTATATTGTTGGTCAAAGAGTACAAACATCCAGTTACAAGATGAATAAGTTTTGGGGACCTAGTGTACAGCATAGTGATTGTAATTAGTAATACTGTATTACATACTTGAAAGTTGCTATGAGAGTAGATCTTCAATGTTCTGACCACAAAAAGAAATGGTTATTATGTGACATGATGCAGGTATTAGTTAATGCTATGGTGGGAATCATTTTTCAATATTTAAGGATATCAAAACAACACAGACACTTTCAACTTAATGTTATCTGTCAATTATATCTCAATAAAGCTGGAAAGATAAATGAAAAGATGTATATATATATTACATAAATATATATTATATACACACACACACACACACACACACACACACATATATAAGGTATTTGTGTGTGTGTGGAGTCCGAGATGGATTTTAAAACTGCAGTGGGATGATATTGAAGCCCTTCAAAATGAACAACCTGGAAATACTGAGACAGGCAGAAAAGCAGAAGAAAGATAACTCTGTTCGTAATGGAACACAGGTTAGCCTGAAGTGCAAAGAGAATACTGTTTTTGACCTGCAAGTAAGTGCCATGCCAGCCACTTTGAAATGTTTCTTTAACCCCCGCAGTTCTTCGAAAAGCTAGTACTGAGCCACTCTCTAGAATGGCCAAGCTTACACATGAGTAGAGGAGTCAGGATTTGTAACCAACTTTTTCCTGACTTCAAAGTTTGTGCTGTTTACATTTCACATGTTAGGTTAAGGCAGATACATTTAGAAACTGGCAGCTTCTACTTTTCCAATGTCTCAAATCATGTAATAATGTCAAATAGGCAAAAGATTTGCATGTTATTAGAGAATTTCTACGTGCATAGGATTAAAACATATAAACTATCCCAAACTTCAGCTTTTAGCAACAATTCTTCATTCACGTGTTTTCATTTTTTCTCATGTCTCATTTCCATTGAGCACAGTAAGTGTCAACCAGCTTGAGTTCAATGAGGGTTTGAGGCTAAAGACTTACCTGTTTCCCAAAACCTAATGATTTTCACCTTTGTCTCAATTTTACTAAGTTAAGGAAACCTACTTTTTTATCACTGGCCTGAAGTTCATCCTTCTTTTTTTATTTTATATTTTTAATTTAAGGGAAAGATATAAATAAAGCATTTAAATAGTTGTAAGCACTGTTGACAAAGATGGTGGCACTGATCAAAGTATTTTGTTGGCTAGAAGAAAAACACCTGCCTCTAAGGTATCAAATGTTCACTTGGGTGTTGAACTGTAGAAATCCCAAATCCTAGGGCAGAAAGAAGCTTCAGGTTGTCAAATAATGTACATGTGAAAAAGGAGGAATTGTAGAGCCAGTTCTAAGCATGCCAGTGTTACTTATCATAAAATGGGTCCATGCATTTTTAATGATCTGGAAATGTGGAGAATACTCTTTTCTCTTTTAAAGTACAATAATTTTGTATTAATTTACTCATATACATAAGGCATTCTGTTGAGAATATAATCATAAGCACACAAAAAAACCCTTTAAGTCCTCATCTAAACCAAAGTTTGAAAAGTATATTTATGTTATATTTGACATATGACATTTGATGCATATATCAATCAACAGACTTATTATATTTTTGTAGATTTGGTGTGACATTTAAATTGTAATTTCTTGGTAGCCTGTAGGGGACTTATATCTCTCCTAGAGCAATAACCTTATAGGAGCAAGTTCCCTTGAGATGGTTGAGTTGGAATAAGTAGAATTTCTTACAGTCTATAGAAATGAATCTAAAGAAATACGTATCTTTAGTTTTGTTATGGATAAAATGAACTAGCATTCACAATAAGAAAAATGATCAAATTTATCAGCTGAAATGCGTTTTCATTTATATTCTGAAGAATATTTACTATCAATAATGATTACTTAAGGTCAGGGATACCTATCTATGTACCTCCCTACCTCTTTATCATATTTCCAGAGGGGTATAGTTTTAGATGTATATATATATATATATATATATTAAGGCTAAAATATTTGGTATTAATAATTAATGCCAGAAGCCTTCCTAGCCTAATAAAGTAAACATGCACAAGAACTACAACTTTGAACAAAACATCACAATTTTATCAGATATATGTATGTACGTGTGTGTGTATATGTATATATATGTACATATATGTGTGTGTATATATAAAACTATGTGTACACACACACACACATATATATATATAGTTTTAGATGTATATATATATATATATATGCATACACATCTATACATACATATTTATCAGCTATGAATTTTAGTTCACAATCAGAAGATGCAAGAGATTATCGTGCTTCTTTTTTCTCTAAATTAGATTTAATTGCCTCAGAGTTTTCACCAGTGAAATACAGGAATTTCAATTTGAGTAATTTGGGGGCTCTCTATCTACCTACAGGGATTGAAGTATGGAGAAGGCTGCAGTCTTCCATGGAGGTTGTCATTGTTAAAATTGCTCCTATGGCCACATGATGCTGTTCTCAATGGCCAGTCCTAGCCATCTGGCTCGTTAAAACTACTGCTCTATGCTGGCTCTGATGTGACCCTTAAAGAAATGCCCCTATTAACTTGATGTCCCACAGCTGTTCCCTTATCTGGGGTCTCAGACATGCCACCAGTCTCAGCTACCCCATCATCTGTCTCCCCCCAATCTAGGGAGGAGTTAAAATTTTCTTGATAGGATGGAAGCTTCCACCTCCCCTATTCAAAGTGCTTCCTCTGTCACCCCTAATCTTCCCCCTCCTTAGCCTTTTGAAACATATTAGCTTCCCCTGTTATATATGGAACTTTCATGCTGTATAATTTGAAGGTTTATTTCTCACTAACCTATTCTGAAAAATGTTGGAGGCTGTTTACTCCATTCAACAATGTCATACTAGTTATGAATATGCATTAGGTCACCGTGCATCTGATCAGGTAATGCTTAAAGGTCTGATGTCCAAATTTTATTTTAAACTATGTTTAAGCAGGCAAATAATTAACTCCAACCATTTGCCTTTCATCTTTCCCTTCCCTCAACTCCCTGGACAAAGAAACCAGGAGCTAGACAAGCTGACCTGATATGTTATTAAAATGACTGCCTCTGCCATTGAGTTGTCCAGATAATTAATTTAAAAATCAAGCTGCATGGTGTCAGGTAGACATATCCTTTTTCAAAGATCGTTTGATCCTGGATACTGGGCATCTCAAAAACTTACAGTAGAAAAAAAGAACCCTAGTTGTTAAAATAGCCTTGTATAGTCGCTATAAACAGAATTTTTTAACACCAAACTATACAGTGAGTACGGTGTTTAAATCCACAAAGAAGCTTTAAATAGAGTATTTCAGTAATACAACATCTTGTGTTTTCATATTTCCCATCATATTCAAAAATATTCTTCAACATAAAGAAAAAGTACAATATATTTGCATAGAAGGAATTGAGTTGAAAACGCCAGAGACTATAAAGAAACTGGAATAATAAAATACAGTACTTTCTGTATATTCTAAAAGTGAGTGTTTATACCTATAACTTATTATATACAGAATTACTATCAAATTCATGATTAAAAAAAATAAAGTAGCAATGTGCAATGTTTTGTTTAAATCTGGAGTCACAAGGATTAAGCTATGATTATTTTCTTGAAGACATGTAGATGTCAAAGTGATTCATAGTCTTATAGATTATTCTTTCCAGAGAGGAAAAAATCTAAGCAAAGTAATATAAAGTAAAATAAATCTCGTAATCACTGAAAAATTAAGGCCTTGTTTATACATCTAAAGATAAGGAAATCTACTCACTTTTTACAAAAATATCCTGCTTTCTTTAGAATTACTTATCACATGAAAATGATTAGGCATTTTTATTTTTATAATAAAGCTTGCAATTCATCCATGTTACACTTCCTTGAAGAAAAGGAAAGAGAAAAGTGGTTTGTGGGTTGCTTCAGGCAGCATATTCCTTATTCACTCAATAAATATGTATTGTGTTAGTTACTAAGCATATAGCTGAGAATAAGACAGACAGTCTAATCCCTCATACAGTCAAACCCAGGCCATTATTAAATTAATAATGATTATGCTTCAAAGTGCATATAGACACAGTTTTTTGATTTTGAATTAACCAATTGTTTTTCCCAGATGTGCATACTAGGAATATACGAGTACAGAAACATTTTATTTCTAGTAGCAGACTTGGCTTCACCACATATTATATGCACCCTGTTGTCTCTATGGTTTCATTTTTTCCAGGAAAGCTAGAAGGTCCTTTCAAAGATAACTATATAATTCAAATGAGAAAATTCAACAATTGAAAAGGAATATTTTACAGTTAATGATGGGCCTTAGTTTATTTATGATCTACTCCTAGAGGTTGGTACAGAAGAGTAATTCTCTTCTTACACACTCCAATGGTATTATTTTGGAAAAACCATCAATTTGAAATATTTTGAAGATAGAATAGAATTGGAAGTTGTTACAGTAAGCTATTACCACATAACAAACAAAGCCAAACTTAATTGAATAAAACATAAATTATTTTATTATGTTCATATATTCGGTGGGTCAGGAGTTTGGAAAAGGCACAGCATAGATGGCTTATTTCTGCTCAACAATTTCTGAGATCTCGGCTAAGAAGACTCAAAAACTTGAAGTAACTCGAAGGCTAGGACTGGAATCATCTGAGATCTCACTTAATCACAGATTTAGACATTGATGTCAGCTATGGCTGGACCTCACTGGGGGCTGTCACCCAGATCACTTACATGTGGCTTTTCTATGTCATCTTTCTTTCTCGTCACAGCCTGGTGCCTAGGGACTAAAAGTGAGCTTCCAGGGAGAAACCTATCACCCTATATGACTAGTCATGTAGTGTCACTCTCACCATAGACATAGACCTACACAGATTCAAGGGGCCAGAGACGCCATACCTTAATAGGAGAAACATCAGTATCACCATGTAAGAGAAAGAGCTATCTTGTTATGGCCATGTTGGAAAACTCTGTCCACCACAGAGGCAACTAAAAATTTAAGACTTGTAATTATCATCACATGTTTTGTTTATGAACATTATGGCATGCTGGATTCTTTTGCAAGACTGAAGGACTTTAATAATAATAATAATATTAATAAGCATTTAATGTATATTAATATAATGATATATAAATGTAACAAAATAAAAGCAGCAATAACTTTTTTGTATCATGACTGAAAATTTCTCTAAACATGTAAATTTTATGACTCGCTAGTGTATCATAAACCAATTTAGTAGATAGAAATTTAAGGTCTAATGTTTTTAAATAATTGAAATATATGTTAGAATAAAATGGGAAGTATGAGAATGCATTACACATAATCAGATAAGTATTGCTTCAAGAAACTTTTATTTTAATTGTGTGTGTGTGTGTGTGTGTGTGTGTGTGTGTGTGTGTGTGTACCTGGCTGTGAATTAAACGTGTGTCTCTCCAATTTTTAGTCAAAAAAGGTTGAAAGCTACTTCCCAAAGCTATAGTAAGGAACTTCTGGAAAATATTCCAAATTGTGAACAAGAAAAACTAAACAAGATACTTAATTATGTAAGATTGTTGCTTATAAACTGGTTAAATTAGGTTATTTGTCAGTGAAAATTATTTTACTCTTAAAATAGGGTAAGATCCTTGCTTATGCAGAGACAACTGAATGTGTCCATTGTTTGTTCAGGATGCCTTAAGTTTAAATGATAAAACCAAATTTCTGCATACAAAGCCAGAATCTTTGTACTCTTTGTATAAGGAAAGGGGCTGGGGGAAGGATAAAAGCAGATCTTGAAAGTAACTAAAAGTCATTAAAAAACAAGGCTAAAAAGACGGAGAACATAGCTCCTGTTTTATTTTTCTGAAAAGCCATTCCTACCAGATCTCCCATTTTCTGAAATAGTATAGAACATGCTCTATATGAGCATTTATAAATGAGGATCTTATGGTAGATTTTGGCACCTTGGGCCATAAATGAACGCAGTCCAGAGAGTTAAAGATGAGGAACATTGGTGAATGCCACATATAGTTGATAATGTTCCCAATGGACTTTTCCACATGAGAAAAAGTTTTGAAAGTGTGGCCTCAGTATCCTAGGTTGAAATGTGCCAGTTAAGTAGCTGTCCTACAATTAGAAGAAATGTCCAATAAACTGGAAATGCATGACTTTGAAAGATTGGAGAGTTGGTCTTTGCAAATATGAGATCAATTCTACACTAGATCCAACTGACACAGTGATATCTGTAAAAGGTAAATATGAATTAGCTAATGAGGATCATTCATTCATGCCTTTAGGTTTATCAGATATATACTGACTGCCTACTACATGCCAGTCACCATGCCAGACCTAGGGTTTGCCATAATAAGCACAACAGGTAAGTTCCTTGCTCTCATGAAGTTTGCACTGAAAGTTCAATTGTAGAGAATGACTGTGAGAAGTGATTCACCTATAGTATTTCACATGTGTTTTTTTCTTTATCTCTTTACGCAAATAAATTTTCCTATCCCCATATATTTTCTATCAAGGCAGTCACCAAAAGTTACCACGAGCAACACTGCAGATATAACAGGTTAAGAAGTTTTAAAAATACCTTTTTGCTTTGTTTTCATGTTAAAAAGTATGAAATAGTTTAAGTGAAATCAATCATCATCAGCAAAATAATGGTTAACCCTATGGACCAGAAATCTTAGCCAAAGCAGGTTTCCATAGTCTTTGACTCTAAGTCACTATTATAAAACCACAAACATTAAAAGTCTCTAGGCCTTATTTTCTTCACTAAGGTCAAGTATCTTTTATTACCATTTAAAATAGTTGGCCTTGTTTTGTTTTGTTTTCTCCTTGAAAGAGGAAGTGTGGGGAAATGAGCAAGTGTCTCTTAGCCATGTTTAAACTGATTATATAATTTGTCTCAGGGGTATCTTTGATAGAATTTTGTTAAAAAGAAAGTAGTCCTTTTCCTTATTAAGAATGAATTGCTTTTAGAGTTTGTGTCCAAAATGTGTGTGTGTGTGTGTGTGTGTGTGTGTGTGTGTGTGCACGCGCAGCACGTGTGTGAGCGGGTAGCAGGGCGGGGCAGGAGGGGAGAGGACAGAGATAAATTCATTTATTCTTCTTGTGCTTTAATTTTGAATCTGATCTTGCTAATATTACCATTCTTTCAGAGAAAAAAAAAAGACAATTAGTACCAATCCTTAAATACTTATGACTGAAAGTCATGTTCAGTTAACCAATAGTTCACCCTCACTGAGCTCAAACACATCTATAGGATGGTTAATGAACAGGGTGATCTCACTTCCCAGTTTGCCTAGAAGAACTCCAATTTACACATCAGTATTCCCAGAGTAATTATTAATTGTGTTTCTTTTAGCTCTCAAACCTGTCTTCATTCGGACAATAAATTCTGTGGTTGCCTTACTAGAGAGGGGCTGTAAAAAAAATAAGTTCTATTTGATTTTAGCTTTTGTATAAAATAGAAGAAATTGCTGATATCCACAGAATAATCGTTGGTACCTGAATCTTAATCTGGAAAAGTATTTCCTAAGTAGAAAACCTAGACTGAAGCCTCAACCTTCCTGATAACGAGGTACGTTTATTTTGGTGAAAGCCAGTAACTTTGAGAGGAGAATCATTTGAAGCCATACTTTGGGGATTGTTAGTGCCATGTGGATCAATCTGATAATACAGTTCATATACCATGCCTACCCCCAGACAAAATAAAACAAAACCAAAAGTGACACTGCTGAATCGGAAAATCTTCCCAGTCACATTATGTGGCAGAATGATGAGATGGTTATGGTCGAGGTTTCAGGACCGGGATTTAGTCCTTACATCGCCCCTGACCGGAAGTGGGGGTGGGTAACCTTGGAAAATCACTCATCCCTTTGGGCTTCAAATTCAGCATCTATTAACTGAAGAGGTTGGAGTCCATCTGGAGTTTTCAAACTTTAGCGTTTGTGGGTTTGTGTGCGTGGGGGGCGGGAGGGGGGAGGGGCGGTAGGGAGAGATGCCAATCAGAATATCCAGAAGCTGTTTCTTTTCATTGTATCGCAGGGGGAAAAAAAAATAAGAAAAAAAAAATGTAGATACAAGTGAACTACTTAGGTTGAAAGGGAAACAGAAGGCCCTGAGGCTCTGTTAATTGGACTTCCTCTTACCTCCTGTAGTAACTTGTGAAAGCTCTGAGGAACATATATTTCTTTTTAAAAAATGCTAGAAAAGATCATGGCTAAGGTGCTTTCTTCATCAAAAATTCATAAGCATGGAGATTTCATTCCATGTTGGCACCTCTAAGGTCTCTTGCTGTGTTATTCAGGTATCATCAAGACCTCAATAGCTACTCATAATTTCAAAACAGTAGTTAGAAATTAGCAACGCTACAGTGATTAGTAATAATGAGGCATTGTGTTTATCTAGCACTGGAAGCTATTTCTTATATGGAATCTCTTTTTTGCAACCCAGAGCAACCATGGATGGTTGACAGAGAAAAAATGGTTATTTCTGCTTTACTAACAAGGAAACTGAACTTAAAAAATATTAAGAGGGGCTTCCCTGGTGATGCAGTGGTTGGGAGTCCGCCTGCCGATGCAGGGGACACGTGTCCGTGCCCCGGTCCGGGAGGATCCCACATGCCTTGGAGCGGCTGGGCCCGTGGGGCGTGGCCGCTGAGCCTGCGCGTCTGGAACCTGTGCTTCGCAACGGGAGAGGCCACAACAGTGAGAGGCCCGCGTACCGCAAAAAAATAAAAATAAAATAAATAAAAAATAAGAAGTATGTGCACAGACAGACAACTTTTAAGAGATGAATGTAATTCATATTGCTTCTCTATCAAACGTGCCCCATTTCATATTCAAAATGATAAAAGAATGAATGTGATTATTTTATTTATAGACCTTAAAGATGGAGACTTAAATATCTTATTGTTTAGAAACAGGATGAGCTTCCTAAACCACAAAATTGGTGGCAAAGAAGAAAATTCATTAAGACAATTTTACGAAAGATAAAGTAACAAGTAACAGTAGTAATGGCAAGTGGTTACTCACTGTGTTTGTTGCATCTTCAAAGTTCCTGCCTCTATGGAAATAGAATTCAGCAAAGGAAGTGCTATCATACTCCTTTGGTAGGCTGGTGAATATGGAAGAAAACAGAGGCAGAATTAATGCTAAAGTGGAAAAAGCAATGCATTTGAGGTCAGAAAGCCTAGGTATGTTTTGCACAAAGTAGCCTTATACTTTGGGGGAAATATTTCTCCATTTATCTAAGTCTTAATTTCCTTATTTCCAAACCCAGAGAGTGTTGGACTTAATCATTTTTAATTGCCTTTTAGCACAAATATTTTCTCATTTTAGAGTCCCCTTTAAGTTGATATGACCATTGATATAACTTGGGAGATCCAGGGGGAAAAAGCCAAGAAGTTTCACCCATACTATAGACTCACCTATTTGGGGGGAGAAAAAAAAGAATCCATTTCCTTGCTAGTAATGTCAGTTATCTCCATGGCAAGATTGAGATGCATGTTTTATCTGTCAGGAAATCCTGCCCATCCTTCATTATACTTATGCCTGTCAGGACTCTTGGAGGCAAATGACAGAAAGCCCAACTCAAACCAAAGTAATGAATAAAGGAAACCTATTGGCTTATACAAGCAAAAATGCCAAAGGTAGATAAGACTTGAGGTGGAAACTCAAAAGGTGTCATAAGGACATAGTCTCCATTTTTTACTCTGCTTGCATTTATTTGCAGGTTCCTCAGGGTGTTTACATGGCTGCCAAAATCTTCAGGCATGAGTCATGCCACATCCAGATTCTCCAGAATCTTTCCAGTATCTCCAATACAGTTCCCCGAATTCACCTAGATTGGAACATTTTGGCTTTATCCGCTAATCCTTTTAATCAACCATTCTCACCTGGGGGATGAAGCACCCTAACTGGCTAGGCTGACTAAGGAAGCAAATATTAATTCCCATGGACTTGACTGTTACTTACCTAGCATGTGTCAGTTTCTCAAACTGACTTAAAATCGCCACAGCCACCTGCATAGCACTCTCCATAAATAAAGCACTTTTCTGCTTCATTTTTCTCCATAGCACCTATCACCACCTGATGTACTTATTTTTACTTTCTTATCTGTTTATCGTCTACTCCACTTCAACTAGAACGTAAGCTGCATGAGAGGAGGGATTTTTTTTATCTCCTTACCTAGAAAAGAGCATGACATTTAAAATGGGCTTATTAATGAATATTCCTGTAAGAAACATATGTTATTACTCACCTAATGTAGATAAGGAAAGGAAACTAAGGCACAGAAATGTAAAAGTGTCCAAAACCATATCTCTGTTAAGTAGCTGAGCTGGAATTCGCACCATGAAGTCTGTCTAAGAGATCACACACTTAGTCATTATACCAGTTGGCAGGAGACCGTTTTTTATGTTATAACCACCATTTGGTAGCATTCTGAAATTATCAGTGACTTATGGACTGTTGACCTCAGGTTTCCACACTAAAATGAGGTCCTAACACGGAGGGTTATATCATTTTGATAAAAGAACAATCCAACTTCCCTGAAAATTTGTTCAAATACTAACTCCATTTGCACATCCAAGTTCGAAGTGAATATTTAAGCCAAATCAGTATCATTAACTTTCACTTGATTGAGCTCAAACACCCCTAGGTAACTTTCTCAAACTTCTCCCATTCATAGATGACACAGCTGGGTACAAATTAGTCTCTAAAAATACTTTCACACAACCAGCTTGTTTTCTAGTCACTGTCTGCTTATGTGATGCTCATTCCATCTGTCAATAGATGTGAGTCACACATTCGACCTTTCAGCTTCACTTGCGCACATAAATTTCTTCCAATTTCCTGTGAAACAAACACTTTTAACTCTTTAGGGTATTGTAATTTGTACACAGGTCATTCAGGGATGATTCAAACAACAAAATAAGCCCTCCACTTTGTGACAAATTTACCTTGAGCCCTTTTTTGCAGGAATAGATTTTTCTTTTACTGTTTGACTAATAAATGTAGGTCTCTGTATAGAGACAGATATACATATATAACTGTATTTGTATACATTTCTATATACCTGTAACCAAAGGTTCCAGTGGCTTTCCATGATGTAGGATAACTAAACGCAAAACAGTTTTAAAGGAGGCACGTGTCCCCACTCACAAATTCCTGCTAACCCTCCCTTGGTCTATGTAGTCTTTTCTCTCCTAATTCATGCTAAAGAAGACTTGAACTTTCAATGAGAAAGCAAAATTGTTCCCTCTCAAATGTTTACCTGTGATCATGACTGTTTTATCAAATCTGTCTAATCTTCCTTTTATTCTGATAACATACAATAAATAATCTAAGTTAGAAAGATATGCTGGAAGAAACACATCTCAATTTTGAGAAATTTTATTTGACTGAGTTTAAGTGAAAACTAGTTCCATGATGTAACAAAACCCACAAAACTCTCCCCAAACCCTTTTATGATAAACAGCACAAAATAACTGAATAACAAAAAGGATGGAATTGACAACGGTAGCAATAAAACAAACAAAACAAACAAACAAAAAAAGTGTTCTTATCTCAAAAGCTATTCTTACCCTGGACAAAAGAATAACAGGGGCTTCCCTGGTGGTGCAGTGGTTAAGAATCCACCTGCCAATGCAGGGGTACACAGGTTCGAGCCCTGGTCTGGGAAGATCCCCCATACCAAGGAGCAACTAAGCCTGTGAGCCACAACTCCTGAGCCCACACGCCTAGAGCCCGTGATCCACAAGACAAGCCCGTGCTCTCACCGCAATGAGAAGCCCGCACACCGCAACAAACAGTAGCCCCCACTCACTGCAACCAGAGAAAGCCCACGTGCAGCAGTGAAGACCCAATGCAGCAAAAAATAAATAAATACATTTATTTAAAAAAAAAAAAAAGAGGAAAAACAAAACCTTTTTCTTCTGTTTCCTCCTTAGTTACCAATCCCAGAGTGGCTGGAGCCATAGCGGGCTGTGGAAGGGAGCTGTACCTGCAAAGCTCCAAGAAAACGGAAAGGAGGTATTCTTTCTAGTTTTGTGCCAAAATTTTAAAGACCATCCCAACGTGTCCATTTCTGTTTTACTTTGTGTCTTCCCTTCCCTGTTCCTTGACAAATCTATTATCCTCAATAAAATTTTCCAACTGTATTTCCTATATTGTGGATACAGGTCTAGGACCATAGTTACTCAGAAGAAGGTCTATGATTATTAGTAATATAATCAAAACACCTCACCTGAGACGCAAGAAGGTGATGGGGCTTCCCCTGGTCACACACTCTGGATGTAGAAGCCAGAGATCCTGATTTACCGACCAAGTGTTCATTGGGTCCTGCCACACTGTTCCTTCCACAGCTCTGTTTATGCTGGTAGGAGTGGGTGCTCTGACTCATCCTAGCAAAGAAGATAAACCGCAGTTTATTCTTAGTATAATTCCCAAATCCGGGTGTGATCACCCTTGAAAGTTTTCTTGTGTTATTTTTATGGTTAAGCCTGAAATGTAGGAGAAGGCCAAAGTGGTCAGGAACCTAGGAGCAGCAGATAGCAACTGGGCACAACAACCGCTCAAGGGCTTCTGGAAACATGGGAGTAAGTGGGAAATGGAGGAGATTCTAGTGTGATGAAAACACGGCATCCGTGGAGAATTGGAGACACACCTCATCCCAGCTTCGCTGACCCAGAAGTAAGGAAACAGAGCTCCATATGGCATAACGGAAATAACTCTTTGAAACAAGGCGGATCTGTAATCCAGTCTAACCTCTGTAACTGAATGGTCTTGCACAAATGGCTCAATTTCCTCAACTATGAAATGGAGAGAATGGGGGACAAGTTGGTCATAATAACTATCTTGAATTATTACAAGGATTAAATGACACGGGACACTGTCTGTCTTATTCACCGCTGTATCCATAATTTCTTGGTGTTATCAAAGAATCCCCCCCCAATTCCCTGGGTTTGGCATATAGTGAGAGCTCTCTTTAGGTTAGTTGTTTCTCTCTGCTCTCTCTAAACTTCCTTTTTGCCCAAAAGTAATGGGTCTTCTTCCAATTTTATTCAGATTCATCATCTTGGGAATATGTGACTAGTGAGAAGACTAATCAGTTTATTATTATGGCATGCCTAAGGAATAGAAAATTCTAAATGAAGGGCAAATCTGGAGCACAAACAGTAATGGAGATGTCCAGGAAATAAGAAGAGACATGTAATGTATGACAAGGCAAGCAGTCACAGGGTCTGTTGTTGCAAAGGCCACCTCATTAAAGAAATAGCCATAATATATCCCCAGAGAGCTTTGGCAATACCAAGTTCAGGAAAGCTTGTATTTCACTTAAAGACTAATGAAACTGATTACTAAGACTAAAGTCCCAAACTAAAAAGAAAATATTCTACATATAAAATGCCTGCAGGGCTTCCCTGGTGGCGCAGTGGTTGAGAGTCTGCCTGCTGATGCAGGGGACACGGGTTCATGCCCCGGTCTGGGAGGATCCCACATACCACGGAGCGGCTGGGCCCGTGAGCCATGACCACTGGGCCTGCGCGTCCGGAGCCTGTGCTCTGCAACAGGAGAGGCCACAACAGTGAGATGCCCGCGTACCGCAAAAAAAAAAAAAAAAAAAAAA
>NW_006788592.1:1726238-1736498 GCF_000442215.2 Lipotes vexillifer
AAAAAAAAAAAAAAAAAAAAAAATGCGTGCAAGTAGCTTGTAGCAGAAGAAGGGCCAAAATGATGTCAAATCTGATTTCAGATCTATCTAGAAGGGATAACCATTAAGATGATCAGCCTCTTTCCCCAGGCCCCCCAAAATAATACAAGGAGACTTAACCAGAAAATGAAGAAAACAAAATGTTTGTTGAAAATAAAACTTCCTGGCAAATCTAAAAAAAAAAGAAAAAAGTGGTTCTGAAGAACCTAGGGGCAGGACAGGAATAAAGACACAGGTGTAGAGAATGGACTTGAGGACACGGGGAGGGGGAAGGGTAAGCTGGGACGAAGAGAGAGAGTGGCATGGACATATATACACTACCAAATGTAAAATAGCTAGTGGGAAGCAGCCGCATAGCACAGGGAGATCAGCTTGGTGCTTTGTGACCACCTAGAGGGGCGGGATAGGAAGGGTGGGAGGGAGACGCAGGAGGGAGGGGATATGGGGATATATGTATATGTATAGCTTATTCACTTTGTTATACAGCAGAAACTAACACACCATTGTAAAGCATTTATACTCCAATAATGATATTAAAAAGTTAATAAAATAAAATAAAATAATAATAAAATACAAAACTTCCTGGCAGGAAAGTCTATCAAAATCATGACTCTTTCTGAGATGGTGATTCAGCCACCCTCCCAGGAGGCATATGAACTCAGGTTGCACAGAGGAACAGAATGTATATCATGGTGAATACTCTGCTCCCCCAATTCCCTGGGCGTACACAGGCTGTACCAACGAAGTCTTTCCATCTTGATTTTCTGTGATTTCAACACAAATTGCTTTGGGGGGTTCCTAACCCCTACTGGAGCTTGTGAAATTACCAATAGGTGACTAAATCAGTGGAAAAGAGAAAAGTAGGGAGGCTCCCTAATTACCTTACCGTGTAAATATTAGAGATGCTTCAGCGGGCCCAGGGCCCAGGGACGCCAACTTCTGATTCAAGAAGCAAATTTGTTCTGCAGGTATCTGTGTTTATGGCTCTCAGCCTACTGTCCAGTTGTTGGTGTTTTGAACAAATAACTTTCCAAACTTTAGTTTGTGACATCTGAGTCACATTGCAAGGTGATTCTCCATTGGCAGTGAGTCAAAGGGAGGTTGCAAACAACAGAACCATTTTTGCAGCCACTTTCCTTTGGCCAGAGCGATAATGTGACACGAGACATGCTTCAGGTCGTCCCTCCATATTTCTTTTCCTCTCAATTGATATTCTTGGGAGTCTATTTACACCCTGTTTGGAACAAACTGGGATGTATATAAATAATGAAAAATGATCCTATTCTAGTAAGGAAAACCAAGACTGCAAATTATGAACAAGAGTAGGTCAGAAGTAAGTCAGAAAGAGAAAAACAAATATCACATATATGTGGAATCTAGAAAAATGGTACAGATGAACTGGTTTGCAAGGCAGAAATAGAGACACAGATGTAGAGAACAAATGTATGGACACCAAGGGGGAAAGTGGGGGGTGGAGGGGTTGGGATGAATTGGGAGATTGGGATTGACATATATACACTAATATGTATAAAATAGATAAGTAATAACCTGCTGTATAAAAAAGTACATAAATAAAATTCAAAAAAAAAAAACTTGCAAAGAGAAAGGAAGGATTTCTGAAATGAAATCCTCCTAACCAAATTAATTCTAATTTTCTCACTTTATTTAAATGCAGCTGAGCAATAAAAAATGAAAAGTAGTTATTAATACAAAAAAAAGGTCAGAGAAGTCGATGACCTCATACCAATTATGTGGGATTCTGATCCAGAAATTCTCTCCGAAAGTTGAGATTCAGTAAACCTGAACTAAATCGAATTGGCACACTGAGGATGGCAAATGGGAGGCTGGATGAACAATTGGAAATTTAGGGTTCAGGCTATATTTCCACTCTTCATTTTAGCCAGCATGTGCATTTCAGCAAGATTGCTCCAAAATTAATTAAGATATAGCATTACCTTCTATAAAACAAGGGCAGAACTCACAAATGAAAAGAATCTCAATTAGAAAGGTAGTGGCATAGTTGAAATGGCTGGCCTTGTTGCAAGTTGGGCACTGGAATCCTAAAATAAGAATGTCTAGTGTCTGTAAAGGTCTTTACAGGCAGAGTGTTTTCACGTGCAATCCTCTCCTGTTTTTACGTAAAGAAGAAAGTTACTGCTAGGGATCTTTAAAAAAGTGACCAGCCCACCCAGATACAAGAGTTTGGACCTAGAGCTGGTCACAGAAGACAGTTTACCCAAAAGACCAATATCCTCCCTCTCATGTTAGTGACAGCCCACATGCAGGAGACTGGTTTTCCTTTGGCATCATTTTGTAGCCAACTTTTCTGCCACTGGTGGTGTTTTAATCCCATTTTGTCATTTCAGGTGACAGGTATTTCAGACCCCCCGTAAGTAAAATCTCAGAAAAGAATGCAGTACAAATACTTTGGGGGCCAACGACTCGTGTCCATCACTGTCAGTTTATATGACTGCTTTGAACTGTTGAATCCTTGCTGCCCTCAGTAACGACTCAGACTTGGTTTTCAGACAGATGTAATACGTAAATCAACGTTAGCCACTTAATTGTGGGAAATGTACTGACCTCCTCTAAAGCAGGCATCATAATAACTACTGTTAAGGGTTGTTTTGAAGATCAAATGAGTGCTAATGCACCAACAGGCATATCATTGACGATAAATGTTTTCCTTTGTCTCACTCCTCACTTTCCCCTCCCCAGATCTACATCTCCCAAATTAACGTAAATGAGATCTTCCCAGAATATGCAGCCTTACTCCAGTAGCCAATGACTTACTGTAAATGGAGGCCCCATTCTCAATTTACTTAGAAGCAAAACCCAACCAATATATACATTGCTTCATCACAACAATCTTGCTCTAGAAAGCACAATATTTATTTTATCATTTTATTGTGAAATTATATCACATACTGAGAAGTGCAAAAACAAAAAAAAAAAAAAAAAAGAAAGTACAGAGTAATATTTATAATGCAAACAATTTTGTAATTAACACCTGAGTCAAGAAATAGAATACTGCTATCGACCCAGATGTTCTTGTGAGGGTACAACTTTTCTGAGACAGTCACATGCATATGTAGAAAGAAATTGTGGATATACTGGGAAAAACATAGATTGTAAGATCACACAAACCTGGGATTAATTGTGTCTCCCTCACTATGAACTGTGGGATTTTGGCCAAGTCACTTAATATTTTTGACCCTCAGCACCCACATCTGTAAAGTGGGAATGATAAAACCTGCATTTCAGCATAGCTGTGAGGTTGGTATATGTACGCAAACACATATATGTATATGTGCATGGATGGTGTATAGAGTTGTTCAATGAACAGAAACTTTACCAATAGTGATTTGTGTATTTCAAAGGCATCATGATATATATTGGCTTCAATTCATGACAATTTCACTCATTTCAGTAATTTAAATTATGAACATTTGCCTTTGTTAAAAAGTTGTCTTTATGGTGTTTATAAGTTTGAAGAATAATGATTTCTTAAGTAAATGGATATTTTACATCAGAATATAGATTCATTTTTAAAACATTTAGGCATTGTTCGCATGCTCTGCAAATTGAAAACATTTGTTAAAATATACCCAGCAAAATTTCCAATTAGATTGTACATTGTTATTTACTAAAATATTAAAGAAGTGATATTTTATTAAAATATTCTTAATTCAGACTAACTAGTTGACCAAAATAGCCATCCTCAATTAATCTGACTCAACAGTATTTTGATAAATTATTCTACATTTCTATCAATAGCCTCTTGCAGCAACACAGTTTTTTAAATATCATGACTAAATTGAATGGATTATCACACTATCTCTGTAGAGAATAAACCTCATATCAGAATATTTTAGCATTCCAGTCTTGGGAAAACCTATACATAAATTAAGACAACAAAAGAGGTGGTCCCAACTTCTCTAGAATTCTCAGGAATTACATCATTTTTGCTTAAATTTCTTTTGCAACTGTGTTCATAAGAACAAAAAACAAAGTTTATATGCCTTTTTATTTCTGATGACAAGATTAGGAAAGAGCTAATGGGGACTATATTTAGATGATTAACATCAATGCTTTCTGTTTAGTTTTGATTTTTGCCCTCCACCTGAGAATACATGCGTGGAAAATTGTATTTTCCCACAACAGTGATTATGTGTTCTCGTTCTGTCTTGGATTTGAGTGTCATCTCTGAAACTCAATTTGATATTGAGTGGTTGCTTAATATCTTTTAGCTTTGGTTTCCTCACCCTTAAAAATGAGATAACAATACTAGCTATACCTACATCATAGATTTATATTGAGGGTCAACTGAAAATTTATGTAAAATATACTTCAAGAAAACCAAGTTGATATTCTAATGGAAATTATTATTTTCTCATCATGCCAGAGTTTAGTTAATCCAATTTTTATGAGTTGTGATGTTCCTGAGATGGATTATTTTACAGATCCTACTTCACTGTTTACCTTCCTTTGGGTACGTCTTCAGAATATAAAAGGAAAAGTTATGTTTATGGCTACATATTTTGTGGATTAATAGTTCTAAGAAGAATATCAGCTTTATCTTTCTGTTAGTTCTATCAAGTACAATCTCAACACTTAAGAATGCTCTAGTTATGATTCAAAACGTTCAGAATTCACTTTTACATTAACCTAGATAAGATTCATTACTTTGACTAAGACTTGCAGCTAAGATTATTATTTAAATCATCTGACTACAGAATAAGTGTGGATACAGCATTAAGCACAGTAAGCACATGTAAGTTCATCAAAGAAGTTGCTGTGATATGGTTTCTTCTTCCTGAAAGTTTCTTTACCCATTTTTTCCAGTTGAAATCTGACACATACATGTACTTCAAAGTCCAGCTCAGTTGTTACATTTTCTATAATGATAATTCCCCAAACAGGGGCTTCCCTGATGGTGCAGTGGTTGAGAGTCCGCCTGCTGATGCAGGGGACACGGGTTCGTGCCCCGGTCCGGGAGGATCCCACATGCCGCGGAGCGGCTGGGCCCGTGAGCCATGGCCGCTGAGCCTGCGCGTCCGGAGCCTGTGCCCCGCAACGGGAGAGGCCACAACAGTGAAAGGCCCGCGTACCCCGCCCCCCCCAAAAAGAATCAATTTATGGATACTCTTCATTCCCAAAACACTGCCTCTCTTCGACATTTCTGCTGTCTTTCTCACCTATTGGATCCCAGCATCCTTGAGGTCAGGAATCTAGTCTCACTCGTTCTTGTATCCTTCTGGTTATCATAGCGCTTTTACCCTTTCTCATTGTGGTGGTGCATGCTTGCTTCCTCTAATTATCAGGTAGCACCTTCTTCCTATTTTTCACTTGGGCATATGACTGCCCACAATAACAACTATATTTCCCAGCCTAGGTGTGGCCCTGTGATAAAGTCCATCCAGGTAGTGATTTAACAACAGAGATGACATGAGAAAACTCTGGACTGTGCCTTTTAAAGGGAAAATTTTTACTTTTCTCTAACTTCTCTTCCTATAAGTCATCTTGAAACAAGAAGATGAGGGCAACATTCTAGAGAGCATGGAGCAACATGATATGAGGAGACTGTACCCTCCACACCATGGAGCCACCATCCTAATTCTGGTATGCTTATACTCAGACTGTTAGACAAGAGAAAATCAAATTTCCACCATGTTTAAACTTCTATTGCTTTGAGTCTCTATGATGGCAGTCAAACTTATACCCTAACAAATGTACCTCTACACTGGGGATGCAAATAATTATGTTTGGACCAAACAATCATGTTTTCTATAATATAAATTGGAGCAGTAGGTTAATTTTTATAGCCACATTAAAGGCCCTGTGAGCATTATTTACTGCTATTTGTTCTTGTAGCTTACAAGTCATCTAAGTTTGGGGGTAAAAATATATTTGGTTTATTTATTTATATCATTGACAATTTTTGTGATGTTTAACAGCAGGTCTTTTTCTTCTAGAATAGGGTTCCAAAAGGAGATGGCAGAAAAAGTATCTTTCACTCTCTGCTAGAGTCATGGTTGTGGATTTAAATCGAGAGTATATTAGAGATAGTTTTGTTCATCTTCTGTGTGTTCACATAGGCTGTTTCCATTTTCTGGAAAGCTTTTATAATTGGGATTCCTTTATGAGCTGTCTATCCTTTTGATCTCAGCTTAAATATTGTTTCCTTTGCGAAAGCCCTTCCTAACCTTAAAGAATTGTTAAACATTAAAATAATATGGGGGCTTCCCTGGTGGCGCGGTGGTTGGGGGTCCGCGGTCAGGGAAGATCTCACATACCGCGGAGCGGCTAGGCCTGTGAGCCATGGCCGCTGAGCCTGAGCATCTGGAGCCTGTGCTCTGCCACAACGGGAGAGGCCACAACAGTGAGAGGCCCGCGTAACCCCCCCCAAAAAAAAAACACACACACACAAAAAAAATAATATGGTATCACATTTTATAGCACATATTATCATTACTGTGATTATATAACACTTTGTGTAAGTTTTAATTTCTTGCCCAATCTCCTCACCAGACTAAGTTCTATGAGGGCAGGGACAGTGTCTGTAAAATTTAAATGGTATATCCTAAGGGCCTGGAATATTCTGTGTTTTCAATAATTATTTGTTAAGAAAGAGAGAAAGAGGGCTTCCCTGGTGGCGCAGTGGTTGAGAGTCCGCCTGCCGATGCAGGGGACGCGGGTTCGTGCCCCGGTCCGGGAAGATCCCATGTGCCGCGGAGCGGCTGGGCCCGTGAGCCATGGCCGCTGAGCCTGCGCTCCACAACGGGAAGAGGGCACGACAGTGAGAGGCCCGCGTACCGCAAAAAAAAAAAAAAAAAAAAAAAAAAAAAAAAAGAGAGAGAGAGAAAGAAGGAGAGAGAAAGAGAAGGAGGGTGGGAAGGAAGGGAGAGAAAGAGGAAAGCTACCAAGCCATGAAAAGGAGAACTAGAAGCCATTTGGGAATCTGATTATTTGAAATGCCCATGTAATAGAGGAAAATGTGTTTCTAGAGAGGAGTGGTTTGAATCATTAAGATTAACTTCCTCAATGCTCCTCTTCATTTCATGTGGGTACTTACAGTAGGAAAGGAATGAAACTATCCTCAGTATCTTTTTTCAGTTTTCTTCCAAATCCACATAGACCAAAGTTTGGAAAGTTTGCATATTTGCAAATCAGCAGTTAACCTCCAAAAAAAATTCTCTATAGCATCACGGGATTAATGCCCAGCGTCCTCCATTTTCTCTTATTTCTTGAATAAGAACTTGCCGAGAAAGATCTGATCAGGCCCACCTCTGGTGTTGCCAGCCTGACTGAATTTCCTGGTCCTCTAGGTGGTGTTGGAAATGTCACTGCAAGGAGCACTGCCAAGTTAGGAAATGACTGCTCGCGGCTCCACATGCAGATCGGGACAGGTGTCTTCATCTGGCTGCTGGCAGTTTCTCTACCATGAAAAGTTTCTGTGAAAAAAAAAAAAAAGATTGATAAAGTTTCTTTTGAAATAGGGATTTTAAATGTCCAACACAGTTCAAATCAAAAGTATATGAGAATTGTTCTTCCTGTTCATTGATACACTTTCCTCACTTGGCATCCAGGATACCACATTCTGCTGGTTTTCTTCCCATCTCAAGGGTCACTTCCTGTTGGTCCCTTTTGCTCATTAGAATGTCTCATACCTCATTCCTAAGGTCACTTCTCTTTCTTATCTGCACATCCTTGGAGATTTCATTCACATTCACGGTTCTGAACATCATCTATGGTGATGTGTCCCAATTTTGTATCCCTGGCTGTACTGCAGACTCATGTATCCAACTACGTACCTGACAGTTTCATCGGGCTGTTTACAGTCATCACAAATTCACCACATTAAAAACAGAATGTCTATCCCACCTCCAAACTTGAGTAATCTCAATTGATTAAAAATCAAGCTTCAAGTTGTGAGGGAAAAAAAAAGTGACATGAGGATGTCAGCCGTGATGCCTCTCTTTCACATTTCACTGCTGGTCCAGCAAGACAAACTGTGTACTCTACCTTCAAAGTATCCCCTCACTTTGGACATTTCTCAATACTTCCACTGTCACCAATCTGGCCTGGACCCGTGTCATCTCTTCCCTGCATTAATGAAACAATCTCCCATGTGGTCTCCCTGATTTTACAAATTCTTTGGTCTCTACCACGAAATCTTCAAATAGCAATCAGAGTGATCCTTTTAAAATGTAAGGCGGGGGCTTCCCTGGTGGCGCAGTGGTTGAGAGTCCGCCTGCCGATGCAGGGGACACGGGTTCGTGCCCTGGTCCGGGAAGATCCCACATGCCGCGGAGTGGCTGGGTCCGTGAGCCATGGCCGCTGAGCCTGCGCATCCAGAGCCTGTGCTCCGCAACGGGGGAGGCCACAGCAGTGAGAGGCCCGCGTACCGCAAAAAAAAAAAAAAAAAAAAAAAAAAAAAAAAAGTAAGGCGGATAATATCACCTTTCTCTCCAAATACTGTACTGACTCTCCATTCCACACAAAGTTACAGACAATGTTCCTTTCTCCAAGGCTTTGTGTGGTCTTCCCCCACGACCTGCCTTCATCTCCTTTCTGACTGTTGTTCACTCTGCCTCAGCCACACTGGCCTGGTTACTGCTCTTCAGATGCACCGGGCACACCCTCATACTTGAACCTTTACACTCTTTTCCCCAGTATCCGCATGTCTAACTCTCTTACCACCTTTGGACCTTACTCAAATATCACTTCCTCACTGACTTTTATCTTGCACCATCTCACTAATACCTGAAACCTCCATTATTTTATTTATCCTGTGCTACTTTTTCTTTAACCATAGTAATTTCACCTTCTAACCTTTTATTTAATTTACATATTTATTATGTGTATCATGTATTGTGAATCACTCCCACAAGAATATAAGCTCCATTAATGTAGGGAATTTTCTATTGTTTTATTTAATAATAACTAAAAGGGCAGATTCACTCTCAATATATATATTTTAAAAATGAATAATTTTTCTATGTACCAAAATAACCAAATTTTAAAAAACAAAGTGACAGACAGAAAAGGATCCTATTTGCAATATCAAAAAATGGAATAAAATGCCTAAGAACATCTAATATAAAAAGTTCAAGGTTTACATTAAGAAAACTATCAAACAGAATATCTTAAATAGAGTATCATACCAAGTTTAGGAATAGGAAAATGTATTATTATAGATAGAAAATATCCCCAGAGTAATTGATGATTTTAATGCATTGACCCAAAATGTATAAAGGACTTTCATAGAATTTGGCAATTTATTTCAAGTTCAAATAGAAGAAAAATAATTAAGTATATTCAATACACTTTTACCAAAGGATAAAAAAGAGACACAGAGAGAGAGAGATAATATTATTATTGCAGGAATAGACCAGATCCATGACATTTCAAATCTCTTGGCAAAAGATGGACTCTTAAATAAATCATGTGTGGATAATTGGCTATTTATAAAGAAAATAATAAAGTAAGACTGTAACTCAGACATACACCAAGTTCAATTTCTGATGGATCAAAGAGCTAAAACTGAACTACATAAATATTGTGAAAAATGCAGGAGACTATCTTATAATTTTACAGTAAACAAGGGCTTCCTTAAGAAAAATATAAAACCTAGGAAGTCGAAGAAATGAATTACCTCCTTTGCCATCATAGAAATGAACACAAACAATTTTAAAAAATAGGTTAGGGCTTCCCAGGTGGCGCAGTGGTTGAGGGTCCGCCTGCCGATGCAGGGCACATGGGTTCGTGCCCCGGTCCGGGAAGATCCCACATGCCGCAGAGCAGCTGGGCCCGTGAGCCATGGCTGCTGAGCCTGCGCGTCCGGAGCCTGTGCTCCGCAACGGGAGAGGCCACAACAGTGAGAGGCCTGCATACAGAAAGAAAAAAAAAAAAAAAAAAAAAAAATAGGTTAGTAAAGGCATCATTAACATTCTGGGTAAACATCCAGGATTCATAAAGAGCTCCTTAAAATCAGTAGAAAAAAAAAAAAAAAAAAGACAAGCCTCCCAGAGGGCAAAATATATGTAACTATAGTTTATAGGAAAAAAAAAAAAAAAAGAAAGACAAATAAATATAAAAATATTTAATCTCACTGATAATCAAGGAAATTCAAACTGCAGGAGAGAAATCATTATTTTACACATCTAACGTTAAAAAGTTAAAAAAGATGGCAAGCTGGAGTATCAACAAAGATGTAGG
>NW_006788592.1:1736713-1776248 GCF_000442215.2 Lipotes vexillifer
GTAGGGAAATAGAAATATATCATACACCCCAGGATAATGGGTGAAGACTTTTTGAAGCTATTTATTTAATGACTCCTCTGCCACTCTCTTTTGAATATTGCCTATAAACCCAGAAGGCTCAGAAGCTCCTGTTTTTGTTTTGTTTTTCTTTCTTTTTAAATGAGAGGAGGAAGAAATTCAGAGGGCATATTTATAAAAAGTGCTCTCCTCTTTCTGAGACAGATCCCATTCTCTCTCCTTGGTTCCAATTACACTTATCAACTCAACCAACTTTTATTGACTACTTACTGCCTCCCAATTATAAATGATATAGCAAAAAAAAAGAAGTAAATATAATATTTTTTAAAACAGTGAATCAGAGCCCTGTTAGTTTTCTGGACTGCACAATCTGTTGGATGAGGAAGACCCTCTTACTTGTATCTCTTATTCCAGATAGATTGTTAAGTGCTCTGATAAAGGCACACACCAAGTGCCATGGGACCTTGGGGAGGAAGAGATTAATCGTTACCATTTATCACATTTTTAAAATCAATTTATCAGGATCCCTGCTTTGCAATCAAAGGAAATTTGCCAAGGCACTTAGAACAAAAGAATCTGTATATAATTTTCTTTCACTAACCCTGTCTTCCAGGCTCTTCCACCCAGTGGGCTACACAGTCAGCATGATTTTTTTTTTCTTTTCTTTTTTCCTACTTGCTAGTCAAAGTATGACTCAGAATAGGAGACCAACTTTGGTTACTGTATTGATGCTTTATATGGCTTTACTCTTGCCATTTGTAATCTCAGAAATACCATACAGTAAAGGTCATTCATTCTACCAGCATGACAAATAGTTTGGAGGAAAAAAAATAATTGCACATTAGAAATTTGTGAAGTCATTGTATTCTAAAATTGTGAAGGATCTCTACCAGTCATCTCTTCGGGAGATATTGTTTTGTTGATTATTTCTAGTTTCCTATTTGTTGCAAATTATGTAATTTATCCAAATTTTACAGCAAAGCACTTAGAAAGTAAACTGAGGACAGGAAACCAACTTTTGTCACCAAATTACAAATGAAATTTCTCAATTTGTATTCACTTATTCTTTTAACTAATATTTGTTGAGCACCTACTAAGCTCACAGCACTCTTCTAGATGCTAGGAAACAGAAATGAGCAAAATTACTAAGTACTTGAACTCATAAAACTTGTTGAAATCAACAACAAACAAACATAAACTGAGCACAACTTCAGATAACAATAGGTGTTCAAAGGTGCAGGAGAGGTACAGATTAAGGCAATGGCAAGTGACAAGAGGAAAGGCTATTCTGAGATAAACTGGTGAAGGAGGAGTGACATTTGAGCAAAGTTCATAAAAAGTGAGAACAGAGCTTTGTGAAGATATGGGGAAATGCCCTTCCAGGGAGAGAGACTCACAAGTGCAAAGATCCAGAGGAGGAACTAGGTGCGTTCCAAGAACTCTTGGAAGAGGTATGACCAATTGTTCCATTGTGCCAAGGACTGAGAGGATTCCTGGGATGTTCATGGAAAAATGGGGCTAAATTAGTCATCCTACTTGGAAAGCCGCTCTGACCAGAGTGGATGAAGAGCAGACCAAGTGGTGGGAAGTGAGTTTAGTGAGGTAGTCAGGGGCTGGGTAATGTGGAACCTTTAGACTCTGGTAGAGAGACTCCAGTTTTTGGTGTGACAGAAGCCTTTGGAGGTTTAGAATCAGGAGAACCCTGTGATCAGAATTATTTTTTGTATTGAAATGAGTAGGCATATCCTTTACTGAGAAGGCTTACCGTTTTCTCTCAAGTCAGAGAAACAAAGAGGATTTGGGGCTGCCTTCCCATGAATCCAAGCAATTCTGAAGGTCAGAGTCAGAAAATTCGGCTTAGAAGATTCATCTGCCTTTAACAGTATTTCTAAGGATAAGTTTAGAAATAATTTTTGTAAGGGCTTCAGGATGTCTCTGTTAAGAATCTGGAGCAAACAGCCTTTTCATAGAGGAAAATGTTGAAATAAATTACAATGGCTTTGTTGTAATAGGTAAAAGATGCCAGACTCTGGCCATGACTTACATTAGTCACCTCTCAGCCATTCTGCACTGAACGCACCAATGTGATCACTGATATCATTTGGGCCCAGGAGCTCTTTATTCAGCAGAAATACTGAAGGTTTCTCTCACTACACTTTCTGTGTTAATGTCTCTTTTTTATAATGTGTTTCCTGCAAAGTCTCAAAGCAATTTCTCTAAGCCATGAGAATGTCCTTATCTTCTGGCCTAAATGGAGACATACACCCCTTCATGCCTAGAGATGACTGCCTCTAAATGGACTGTTTGTGTTCAGTCCAAATTATAGCAGCAAAATGCCTAAAATCCAAGTCTCTTCAGTACCCTGCCTCTCCCAACTCTGCTTCATTTTGTCTGAGGCATAGACACTGTGAAAGAATGAAAAACAAAATGATTTCAAAAAGGGAGAAGGAGCTAAGGCGATTACAAGCCAAGGAAGTAAAAGGTGCAAGAGGAAAGAAATATTAAGTGAAGGCGAGGAAAGGAGTCTGTTCTGCAAGGATGCAGCTAAGGCTCCCTCCCTCTTTTGGAGATCATGAAGGGCCTGGACATTTCCGAGTTTTTCTCCAACTGAAGGGCTTCTCAAAAAAAAAGGATGAGGTGATGCAAAAGGTAAAGATAGTAAAAAAAAAAAAGAAAGAAGTTAAAGGCACAGTGTTTTCCTAATGTCCCTTGAGCTCAAGTCTTCCATGAACCACTGCCCCTTTCTGATCACAATGTAAACTTATTTCTTCTCAGGCAGGAATGAAGACTGGAAGAAAAACAAGAAAATTAAAATACATTAATAATAATTTTAAAACAGTTTATCAGAGTGGAAGAATTATTGGTTAAACCTTTTTATTTTAATTTTTTCTGGTAAAAAATTTATTAATTTTATTAATATGCTTTAAATTGAAGGGAAATCGACATACAGAGGGATACATGTAAATGGAACCAAATTTATTGTTGAATGTATCTACTTTAAATTTGGTTCAATTAAGTGGATTTGTAATTAATGAGCTTTAAGATAGGTATATGTGATATAAAGTATACATAACACAAGGTATATATAACACAAGATTATATATGTATAACCTCATTGAGTTTACAAATAGACTTCCAACTTATCTATATAGTGCATTAAAAAAAACCCTAAAATTTGGAATGTTATATGAAATATGTCTTCTTTAAGAAAAAAATCTCATTTCATTGCTCTTATGCCTGAGTTAGAGCAGATAGACTATTTAGGACATTATAACCCTAGGGTACTTATCATCAAAGTCGTACACAAAGAATGACCCATATATAACTGTGGTTTCCAAGGTAGGCAGATAAGAATAAATATAGACAAACTGAAAATATATAATTAAGTGTACAATCTTAAGACAAGAGTTTATGCTGGAAGCAAGGTTGTAGGACAGTCATTAAGTGAACGTCTCAGAATCAGATATGTTATGTCTTGGGTACAAGGAACAGAAATCTGAAGAGAAGATGGGACCAAGTCAAGGGCTGTCATGACGGGAGGCATTCCCAGAGGACTATTCTGTTTTAATTTGCAAATTTAGTGATATTCAGCCAGGCATGGGCTCAGCACCAAAGAGAAGCAAACAAGGGAGATGTGCTGGGCCTTAAGAAGCTCTTTTAGAGGAGAATTGATCAATTATCATTTGTTGAGAAACTTCTATGTGCCAGATAGTGGGCACTTTACAATGTATTACCCCATTTTATTCTGATAGAAACAATCAGGGGCATGTCAGTAAATTTAAATGACTATTATGAGAGAGATCATTAGTGCTCACTCACATCCAGCTCCCATCTCCTTCCTGGTGCCCAGGAAGACTACAGTTGCCAGGTGCCTTGCAGTTAGAAGAGCCATATGACCAGTTCTAGCCAATGAAATGTGAGTGGAATCGAAAAGAGCCACTTTCTGGACAAGGTCATATGGGCTTGTATGACACCTCCACACCCTCTTTTTCTCTTCTGAATGAATTCGGAGGCCACAGATGAAGATGGGAGAGACACAGGATGGAAACAACCTGCATCCCTGAGTCATTGTTTGGAAGAGCTGTCTGACTTTCAAGGGCTGCCTAATCCACATTAGACCTAGTATGAATAAGAAATCAATCTTTCTTGCTCTAAATAACTGAGGCTTCAGGATTTACTTACTTTTACAGAAAAGTAGAGCCTGTCCTTACTGATATATAGAATATACAGTGGGCAAAGGGTTGAGGTAGATATTATAATCTATACTTGCCTCACTACAGAGACCAAGTTCTTTCCACTCTATCATACTGCCTCTAATAAGCAATGTAAACCACTGCTGATGGTGGTGACTAAGACTGTATATTCTATAAACTCAGAATAATGTAGATCTCATCTTTAACTCAGAGTCCTGATTGTGAGGAGTTGGGCTTTGACTTGGATCTTGAAATAAATGGTGAAGGAGGTAGGGAACTATCACTAAGAACAAAGGGAAGCTGTGTGAAACCAGGCCTTTGAGGTGGGCATGAGAATGGTCCATTTGAGGAGAAGATAGATACATTAGGAAACCACAGAATAAGATTAGAGTGGAAGAGGAGAGATTTTCTTGAGAATGTCAATGTCAGCTTGAGGAACTTTAAGACAGGAAAATGATGAAGAAAGCACTGGACTGAGAGTCAAGTTTTTCATGCTGTTATCAGTAGCTTCATCTCTGTTGACCATGAGCACCTTCTTTTCTTACATGTGAGGTATATCCTGAATAATCTCTAAGATCCTTTCCAGTTCTCTGTTTCTTCACATCTACATCTCGAAGTTCCTTTGTGCAGATTCGTTAGTTGTTCTATTTAGGGGAAATTAGAACCAATGACATTTGATAACCATCAGCTTTCTAATGAAGTGGCTAATAATCATCTAGAGTTAGAAATGTTCCCTTATTAGACCAGAATATATAAATATTATTACACTGATTTTGCCACAAGGTGTAATGTCAGAGGAATGATTCTTCTACTGTGGGGATAGATATCGACACATCTACAGGCTAAATTAAATAACTATTTTTTTCCATCATAAGTAGGAGGCGCTGTCATTGTCTTTTATTGGGCAAATTTCCAATAACTTGACCACCGAGTCTTCTGTCTTTTAGTCCTTATTCCATCTCTCTCCAAAGTATTTCCCTCTTCAGAAACCCCTCAGTTCAGAGGCAGTGGAAAAGGTAGCATATATGACTGCGTGTGAGCATAGGCAAACATTGACTGTCCTATAAATGCTAGCAATCTGTTGAACACTAAAGATTATATAAATCTTAGCAGCTTTACTGATGCTTCATACACAAGCAGCTGTTGTTTCTTGGTTGCCTGATTAAATATGCTGTAAAATTTCTCTCAAGAAAATCTCACCAAAGTTGATTCCAGCAAATCCTTCTTAACATCTCTGCTAGCAACTTCAGTTTCTAAGCAATTCAAAGAAAAGACCCAATCAATAGCAATTCTTTCAAGGGGGCTGCTCTTTTTCCTTTCAAGACAAGGCATTTATAACACCAGACTAAGTGTCCTAGTCTTGGCTCTGCCATTAAGCAACAGTTGCTCAACATTTCTGAGATGAAGTTTTGACTATTTCAAAAAGAAACAATATATGACTATTTCAGAAAGACATTATGTGGATTGAAATGTTTTTTTGACAATATGTCTCTCTCTATATATATCTGTATCTGTTTCTATATCATATATATATACACACATACATATCTGTGTGTGTACATATATATCAATAAGTGGAAAAATTATGGACTATGTATTTAGAGACAACGTTAGAAATAGATCTCTAGCCAAGCCTAAAGCTATCAAAATTAACATTACATTCATGAAATATATGAAATTAACCATCTGTAAAACATTCACTTGGGAAATAAATTTAAAAATCTACCTAAAATATGTTTTGAAAACTGTTATTCACAAGGGTTGGGTTCTGCCTCAGCCTATGCAAGAGTTTTTGGAGCTTCCCAGTTGCCCAGTCTTTAATCTACCCTCACATCTCAACTGAGAGGTCACTTCCTCCAAGATTTGCATAACATTCCTCAATCTGGATCATATGCCTTTTATCTATGTTCCTATGATCCCCAATAGTTACCAATAGTTACCATCATCATGTTTGTTTGATTTTCCATTAAATTTTAAGAAATGAACCATTCTGTCTTGCTCATTGTACCCTATGTATTGTACCCTATGTATCAAGCATTGCACAGTGCTTGATACATAGTATGTTCTCAATTTGAAAAATAACTTGTTGAATGACATTGAAAATTTACATGTAAAATGTATTATAATCTTAGAAATTGTACACATAAATTATGATGTCACATTATAAGGACAGACTTTTAGTGAATGAACCATAGTTTCTCTCCTGCCCAAGACTTTTATATATTTGATTCCCTAAGCCCAGAATTCTTTCCCCAGTGAATTCATGAGTGGCTACTACTTCCCATTCCAACATCTGGTAATGTAGCACCTCCTCAGACAACCTTCCCTGGCCACTCACAAATCCAAATCCTCCTGTTGCATGCTCCTGTATGTCTACTAACCTCTCTCACAGCACTTAAAACCTTCATGCTTTTATATATCATTGTATATATTTTCTTAATGTATTTTCCCAATGATGGCAGGGGCCCTGAATGGTCTTGCTAATCACTCTGTCCTCAGGGTCTAGCAGAATGTCTGGCTTACCAAAAGAATTCAATAGTGATTTGCTGAGTTAATGACTAGTGACTAACTTTTTATAAATAAAATAAGAGATTCAAAGAATAAGAAATTGCCAACAATACTTGAATATTGTTCACGGAAAGGATATATTTCATTTATAGATAATGACTACCTATTTAGAAATGTAAAAGGAAATTCACTACACTTTTAAAATTGGTGGGAATGATCCATTAAGAGTACATTTTTTTGTTATTGTTTGCTCTAGTTTCCTGGTCACTCAGAGACCTTCTGATTTGGAATTTGGTTTCCTTGATTAACATACACAGGAAGCAAGAATATTCTGTGCAGATATCCAGAGCTGAGTCATCTGCCAGAAACATTCTTGACTATATATTAATCGATTTATAAATCAGTTCCTTGAGTTTGGTTACTGTAAAATGATAACCATGAGGTTGGCAGTATTTATTGGCATATCCACTCATTCACACATTCATTCATTCTTCCTGGTATTTCTTGAATGCCTACTGGGTGCCAGCGCTATGCCAAGTATTACTTTGATGTGCTAACAGTGTGTAAAGGTTTAGCATCCGGCCTGGGTTGATACAGAATTGTGAACTCAGTGTTTGTCTTCTTGCTGTACTGTTTCCTTGGAAACTACAGAGTTAAGATAAGTGTGGAATGTTGAGTCTGCCTCATCTGTTGTGTGGAACTACATCTGGATTAAAGCAGCTGGAATTGGGCACACAGTCCTCGGGCCTATGTAAATAGAGATTTAAAAAATTGCTAGAAAATTAAGGAGTTTCTCTGAGTCAAAATGACCCACACACTTATTGACTCTTAAGGGAGACAGCTATGCTCACTCTCTGTGGGTGTGGGGACTAAAGAATCTGTGAACTTAGAGAGCTGCAGGCTTCCCTTGAGATGAAGATGGCATAGCTGCCGAACCTCCTTTCATCTAAAACGAAATAAACTAGGATTAGATTGAAGCCGACTTGTGTCTCATGAGACTGATTGCCTTTCCAAGCATGTAACAATGCGGTGGTGGTACAAAATCTAGGACCCATCCTCCAAAGCCACAACTACACCTTCACCCGAAGCAACTCCCTGTAAGATCTCACTTCACACCTTGCTGGCCTTTCCCTTTTGCTCTGTCCACTCAATGACATCTGATGATCTTAGTTGCTTATGGTGATCAGTATCACAGTAGGAGACAGACCCACATTCATATCGCAGCCACACTACTTCCTGACTCTGTGGGCTTGACAAGTGATTTAATTTCTTACATCAGTTTTTTCTTCCTTCTGAAAAATGAGTCCACACTGGTGGAACAGTAGAGCAAACTTGTAAAAATGCAATCTTTGGAGTCAAATTGCATAAATTGAACTATCATCAATAAATAAATGGTTGTGTGTCCATAGCCAAGTAACCAAACCTCTCTGTGCCTTGGATTCCTTAACTACAAAATGGAGAGAACAATTGCACATATATTATAGAATTTCTCTGAGGATTTAAAAAGTTAGTGTGCATATATATATATATATATATATATATATATATATATACACACATATATTATTTAGTACAATGCCCAGCACATAGCAATCCCTCAATACATGCCAACTATTATCTATAATTATAATTATATTCAAATTACAACTTTATGCTTTTCTTCCAGTATTTCTACTTCATCAAAAGCAATAGAATAATAGGTCATCAGCCTGGGAAAATTAAATAGTAAGAGAAGGGCTACAAATGTTTAATATGCATGAGAGAAAACAAAACACAAAACACAACTAATCCAGAGTGGTTACTTTTCTTCTCTTAGACTTGAGAGACAATGAAATTATGGCCAAATCAAATAGCATAATTCACTCTCAGCAAATTAATTAAAGAAGAGCAAGAAAACCAGGGCACACACAAAGTCACCATGGTGATCCAAAATGTATCATCTCAGTTGGCTCAATCTATTTAATATTTATTCCTGCTTGTTTCACCAAGGATTTATACAAATGGATAATTCTCTTCCTTTCTCTGGGGGTCTCAGTTTTCTATAAAATGAGCGGGTTGGATGACATGACATCTATGGCCGTCTATGTAGTTCTAAGTTCCTGTTATCCACTCAAGCTAAAGAAAACTACACACCTCTCTAGTGTGTAGTCCTGCTGGACAAAAATTTATATATATATATATATTTTTTTTTTCTTAGCCATAAAAAGAAAAAACTGTGTAAATTAACTTCCCCTTTAATTAATCATCCTAGAGTTTTTTTTTAAAAAAGGTTTGTCTTTCTTCTATTCCTGATCTGCTTATTTTAAGTTTTGTGAAGAATTTCCATTTGCCTATGTGGAAACTGAATATCGACCCTCTCTCCCAGAATCTAGAGTCATGTTTGTCTCCCACACAGTCCAATTCTGAAATGTTTTCGTGACATTTTCATTGGTTCAATAAATTACTCTGCAATATATACTTGCCTGTCCTTTCTTTCCCCCAAGGAGAAATAGATAAATTAGTAAATATAAATGAATCTGGTCTCAGCTGTGGAGACTGTCCCATTCGCCTCCCACTCCCCTCACCCACCTCACCTGGCAGCTGTTCACAGCGCTCATTTCAATTAAAGCAGAAATCACTTTTCATCAGGGATGCTGGTTGGCTTTGTCTGATCTATCTTGTGGCAAAGTTTCCTCAAGTTCCACAGATGTACTGTAGATGATTCAAACTCCTTTGTCATTCGTTATGTTCATACAAGTGTTTAACGTGAGTGGGCTGGTTTAGAAATAATTGCCTTTCTACAGCTGGGAAGGAGTCCTTCAGCTACAGCTCTCTGGGGCTGGAGGATGCTATAAGAATGTTCTTTGCCAACCCAGTCAGTGTGTGACTGCTCACAGACAACTAAAACCACAGGCTGGAAACGCTCATGTACAATAGGGCTCTGTACAGAAATTCATGGTCATCACAGCCTGTTGGGGATGGATTCAGAGTTGGGAAACTTACGTGATGCCAAGTGTGCATTGCCAAACCTTCATGGAAATCAGAAGTTATAATGTTGCATTATACTCTGGACTTTGGAATTTGAATGACCTCAGTTGAAGAGTGTCCTTTACAAGTTATGTACTTAATGTCTTTGAAACCCAGCCTTTACATCTGAAAAAAAGGGAAAAAATTGAATGTACTTGATTGGATTTTTATGAAAATTAACCAAGCTAATTCATAAAAGTGCTTAATACTGTGTTTGGTACCTCATATTGGCACAATGAATACTTCTTACCATTCTTGTTATTAAGTCTACAACATGGGTGTGATTCCTATTGACTCACTCAATTTCATGTGGTGAAACACATCTCAAAGATCTAGGCTACAACTTCCAAACATAAGCTTTTGCGTATACAACAAATGTGCCAACAGTGTCAAAAATAAGAACATGCTCCTCCCTACTTCTGCAGAGACATCTGAGATTGGATATTAATTTCTGAGAATGGTTTATGGCATCATTTTAATATGCTTTATAGTCATGCAAAGGACAATGCATGGCATTACGTCTGTGTAAAAACGGATGGAGATGACATTTTAAAAAAATGGCTCCAGATATGATGGGAAGAACTCTTCAAGTGGTAATTAGTCAGGTAACACTCTTCAAATGATAGCATAATCTGGTGGCGGGGGGTGGGGGGCAGGTAACTGTTCTCTTCCAACCATACTGCTAGAGATGCTTCTGATCAAAAGCTACCTAGAAAGAGGTTCAAGAAAATTTGTTAATCATCATAGAGGGAAATAACAAACATTTGATAAGCTATCAGAGCTACCAGAATATATAGTTTTAGGTATAATAAAACAACTAATATATAGTGTATGTGAAGCGATCTAGTGCATTGTGCTTTTGTGATTTTCAAGGTGTTGATAAATTTGGACATCTATGAAAATGTCAAAGCCTATATAGGACATCTCCAGCATGCATTGGCTGAAGAAGACTAGTAGATCCCATCCTTCAAGTGTGAATTTATACATGGCTAGAAGTAGAACAATGATATAGAATCAGGGACCCACACATTTCAGTCTTAAACATTGTTTTACTAAGGCACAGAACGATCTGTTGTGTACCTTTATATTCAAGATGCTGAACTTGGTACTTTATATATGTTCATTTCATTTGATGGTAATCTTAGCTCTGACATGTTGTTATCCCCATGTTAAGGACGAAAGAAAGTGATGCTCAGAAAAAGGAAACAACTTGCCCATGATCTCATAGTTAAAATGCCAGAGCTGTATTTTAAATTCATTAATACAAACCTCTTTCCTAAATTAAAAGAAGGGTAGGAGTTGAGTAATGTGATCCAAAGGATACTAATATCCTACCATACAGAGCTCCCCCTGGAAGTAAGAACCTCTTACAACATCATAACAATTGCAAAATATGAGCAGTCTTTTTTCAATCATACCTTTATTTAATGAGTGCCCACTACTGGTCTAGCATTGTTCTAGGCCTAAAGAATAGAGAAAGAAAAACAGAGAGGGCAGTGGGGGTGGGGGACAAAACGATCTCTCTTTTTTTTTTTTTTTTTTTTTGTGGTGAAGGAAAGTTCAGCATTTATTGCAGGCACCAAGCAATGAGTCCAGGGGAGCTAGTGCTCAGAAAGCCTGAACTCCCTGATGGGCTTCAGCAAAGCATTTTTAAAGGCCAAGTGAGGGAGGGAGCATCCCAGTGTATGTGATCAGCTAGTACACAATTCTCTGATTGGTTGATGCTGAGGTAACAGTGCAGTGTCACAAGGGTTAACATTATCAGTCCTTAGGCGCCAGTAGGTCTGGGGGCTATGTGCTCATGGTCATCAAGTAGTTAATTTCTTCCATTTAGTGGTGGTTCTAGCATCTGTAAAACAACTCAGGAAATGTGCATCAAATACTATTATCTGGGTACTTCAGAGAGGAACTAAAGCAGAGGATATGGGGGAGGGGTCTGTCCCTGAAAGGCCCCATAGGGTCCTGCTCGGTTTCAGGGTCATGAAATAAGATGTGCCTTGTCAGCTGTTTGGCGAGTACCTGGAAAACAGTAAATGCTCAGTAAGCCATGTGGCTTTTATTGTTATTGGTACAAGAGTTACGTTGCAGTCAAACTTCATTGTTACAGTTCGTGGAGAGGGAGCTAATCAGGGATGCTCTATAAGGAGGAGCACCATTGCCTTGGTGGGTAAGACTCCTGGGGGCAGCAGCTTGAACGTGAAGCCACTCCTTTTGCTAATTAGCATCACAGACACCCTGCTGAGAAACCTCCTTCTGTAAAACCTTTGCTGTAATAAGAGTGGAACACGCCTCTACTGCCTGCAGGATGTGAGCCTTGTGGGTCATTTGGGTGCAGAGAAGCAGCCTTGATTTCCAAGACGATGCAGAGCTTCAGATAGGGGGTTTGGGACACAACTCCCCTTACCTTTTTCTTATCTTTGACCATCCCGGGTCTTCTCAGGCCAGGCCTCATGTTAGTTCTCTATTTTTTTTTTTAACATCTTTATTGGAGTACAATTGCTTTACATTGTTGTGTTAGTTGCTGCTGTACAACAAAGTGATTCAGCTATACGTATATATATATATCTCTATATCCCTTTCCTCTTGCGTGTCCCTTCAACCCTCCCTAACCCCACCCTCTAGGTGGTCACAAAGCACCAAGCTTATCTCCCTGTGCTCTGCGGCTGCTTCACCCTAGCTATCTACCTTAAGTTTGGTAGTGTATATATGTCCATGCCACTCTCTCACTTCGTCTCAGCTTACCCTTCCCCCTCCCCATGTCCTCAAGTCCATTCTCTACATCTGCTTGTTTATTCCTGTCCTGCCACTAGGCTCTTCAGAACCTTTTTTTTTTTTCGATTCCATATATATGTGTTAGCATATGGTATTCGTCTTTCTCTTTGTGGTGGGATTGTGGTGCATGTCTCTTTTTGAATTATGGTTTTCTCAGGGTATATGCTCAGTGGTGGGATTGCTTGATCATATGGTAGATCTATTTTTAGTTTCTTAAGGAGCCTCCATACTGTTCTCCACAGTGGCTGTATCAATTTACATTCCCACCAGCAGTACAAGAGGGTTCTCTTTTCTCCACACCCTCTCCAGCATTTATTGTTTCTAGATTTTTTGATGGTGGCCATTCTGACCAGTGTGAGATGATATCTCATTGTAGTTTTGATTTGCATTTCTCTAATGATTAATGATGTTGAGCATTCTTTCATGTGTTTGTTGGCACTCTGTATATCTTCTTTGGAGAAATGTCTATTTAGGTCTTCTGCCCATTTTTGGATTGGGTTGTTTGGTTTTCTGTCATTGAGCTGCATGAGCTGCTTATAAATTTTGGAGATTAATCCTTTGTCAGTTGCTTCGTTTGAAAATATTTTCTCCCATTCTGAGGGTTGTCTTTTCGTCTTGTTTATGGTTTCCTTTGCTGTGCAAAAGCTTTGAAGTTTCATTAGGACCCATTTGTTTATTTTTGTTTTTATTTCCGTTTCTCTAGAAGGTGGGTCAAAAAGATCTTGCTGTGATTTATGTCATAGAGTGTTCTGCCTATGTTTTCCTTTAAGAGTTTTATAATGTCTGGCCTTACATTTAGGTCTTAAATCCATTTTGAGTTTATTTTTGTGTATGGTGTTTGGAAGTGTTCTAATTTCATTCTTTTACATGTAGCTGTCCAGTTTTCCCAGCACCACTTATTGAAGAGGCTGTCTTTTTTCCATTGTATATTCTTGCCTCCTTTAGCAAAGATAAGCTGACCATATGTACATGGCTTTATCTCCGGACTTTCTATCCTGTTCCATTGATCTATATTTCTGTTTTTTTGTGCCAGTACCAACTCTCTTCATTACTGTAGCTTTGTAGCATAGTTTGAAGGCAGGGAGCCTGATTCCTTCAGCTCCATTTTTCTTTCTCAAGATTGCTTTGTGTATTTGGGGTTTTTTGTGTTTCCATAAAAATTGTGAAATTTTTTGTTCTAGTTCTGTGAAAAATGCCATTGGTAGTTTGATAGGGATTGCGTTGAATCTGTAGATAGTTTTGAGTAGTATAGTCATTTTCACAATGTTGATTCTTCAAATACAAGACCATGATATATCTGTACATCTGTTTGTATCATCTTTAATTTCTTTCATCAGTGTCTTACAGTTTTCTGCATACAGGTCTTTTGTCTCCTTAGGTAGGTTTATTCCTAGGTATTTTATTCTTTTTGTTGCAGTGGTAAATGGGAGTGTTTCCTTAATTTCTCCTTCAGATTTTTCATCATTACTGTATAGGAATGCAAGAGATTTCTGTGCATTAATTTTGTATCCTGTTACTTTACCAAATTCATTGATTAGCTCTAGCAGTTTTCTGGTAGCATCTTTAGGATTCTCTATGTATTCTATCATGTAATCTGCAAAGAGTGACAGTTTTACTTCTTCTTTTCCGATTTGGATTCCTTTTTCTTCTCTGATTGCTGTGGCTAAAACTTCCAAAACTATGTTGATTAATAGTGGCAAGAGTGGGCAACTTTGTCTTGTTCCTGATCTTAGTGGAAATGGTTTCAATTTTTCACCATTGAGAATGATGTTGGCTGTGGGTTTGTCATAAATGGCCTTTACTATGTTGAGGTAAGTTCCCTCTATGCCTACTTTCTGGAGGGTTTTTATCATAAATGGTGTTGAACTTTGGTGAAAGTTTTTCTGCATCTATTGAGATGAGCATATGGTTTTTCTCCCTCAGTTTGTTAATATGGTGTATCACATTGATTGATTTGACTAATTTGAAGAATCCTTGCATTCCTGAAATAAACCCCACTTGATCATGGTTTATGATCCTTTTAATGGGCTGCTGGATTCTGTTTGCCAGTATTTTGTTGAGGATTTTGGCATCTATATTCCTCTGTGGTATTGGCCTGTAATTTTCTTTTTTTGTAACATCTTTGGTTTTGGTATCAGAGTGATGGTGGCCTCATGGAATGAGTTTGTGAATATTCCTCCATCTGCTATATTTTGGAAGAGTTTGAGAAGGATAGGTGTTAGCTCTTCTCTAAATGTTTCATAGAATTCACCTATGAAGTCATCTGGTCCTGGGCTTTTGTTTGTTGGAAGATTTTTTTTTTTTTTTTGCGGTACGCGGGTCTCTCACTGTTGTGGCCTCTCCCGTTGGGGAGCACAGGCTCTGCACGCACAGGCCCAGTGGCCATGGCTCACAGGCCCAGCCGCTCCGCGGCACGTGGGATCCTCCCGGACCGGGGCACGAACCCGCGTTCCCTACATCGGCAGGCGGACACTCAACCACTGCGCCACCAGGGAAACCCTGTTGGAAGATTTTTAATTACAGTTTCAATTTCAGTGCTTGTGATTGTTCTGTTTAAATTTTCTATTTCTTCCTGGTTCTGTCTTGGAAGGTTGTGGTTTTCTAAGAATTTGTCCATTTCTTCCAGGTTGTCCATTTTATTGGCATATAGTTGCTTGTTTTAATCTCTCATGATCCTTTGTATTTCTGCAGTGCCAGTTGTTACTTCTCCTTTTTCATTTCTAATTCTGTTGATTTGAGTCTTGATTTTTTTTCTTGATGAGTCTGGCTAATGGTTTATCAATTTTATCTTCTCAATAAACCAGCTTTTAGTTTCATTCATCTTTGCTATCATTTCCTTCATTTCTTTTTCATTTATTTCTGATCTGATCTTTATGGTTACTTTCCTTCTGCTAACATTAGGGGGTTTTTTTGGTTCTTCTTTCTCTAATTGCTTTAGGTGTAAGGTTTGGTTCTTTATTTGACATTTTTCATGTTTCCTGAAGTAGGATTTCATTGCTGTAAGCTTCCCTCTTAGAACTGCTTTTGCTGCATCCCATAGGTTTTGAGCCATCATGTTTTCATTGCCATTTGTTTCTAGGAACTTTTTGATTTCCTCTTTGATTTCTTCAGTGACCTCTTGGTTATTTGATAGTGTATTGTTTAGCATCCATGTGTTTGTATTTTTTACAATATTTTTCTTGTAATTGATACCTAGTCTCATACGTTGTGGTCAGAAAAGATACTTGATATGATTTCAATTTTCTTAAATTTACCAAAGCTTGATTTGTGACCCAAGATATGATCTATCCTGGAGAATCTTCTATGAGCACTTGAGATGAAATTTTATTCTGTTGTTTTTGAATGGAATGTCCTATAAATACCAATTAAGTCGATCTTGTTTAATGTGTCATTTAAAGCTTGTGTTTCCTTATTTATTTTCATTTCAGTTGAACTGTCCATTGGTGAAAGTGGGGTGTTAAAGTCCCCTACTATTATTATGTTACTGTAGGTTTCCCCTTTTATGGCTGTTAGCTTTTGTCTTATGTATTGAGGTGCTCCTATGTTGGGTGCATAATTATTTACAATTGTTATATCTTCTTCTGGATTGATCCCTTGATCTTTATGTAGTGTCCTTGTCTCTTGTAATAGTCTTTATTTTAAAGTCTATTTTGTCTGATATGAGAATTGCTACCCAGCTTTCTTCTGATTGCCATTTGTGTGGGATATCTTTTTCCATTCCCTCACTTTCAGTCTCTATGTGTCCCTAGGTGTAAAGTGGCTCTCTTGTAGACAGCATATATATGGGTCTTGTTTTTGTATGCATTCAGCCAGTCTATGTCTTTTAGTTGGAGTGTTTAATCCATTTACATTTACGGTAATTATCAATATGTATATTCCTATTACCATTTTCTTAATTGTTTTGGGTTTGTTTTTGTAGGTCTCTTTCTTCTCTTGTGTTTCCTGCCTAGAGGAGTTCCTCTAGCATTTGTTGTAAAGCTGGTTTGGTGGTGCTGAATTCTCTTAGCTTTTACTTGTCTGTAAAGGTTGTAATTTCTCTGTCGAATCTGAATGAGATCCTTGCTGGGTGAAGTAATCTTGGTTGTAGGGTTTTCCCTTTTATCACTTTAAATATGTCCTGCCACTCCCTTCTGGCTTGCAGAGTTTCTGCTAAAAGATCAGCTGTTAACCTTATGGGGATTCCCTTGTATTTTATTTGTTGCCTTTCCCTTGCTGTTTTTAATACTTTTTCTTTGTATTTAATTTTGGATAGTTTGATTAACATGTGTCTTTGCATGTTTCTCCTTGGATTTATCCTGTGTGGGAGTCTCTGAGCTTCCTGGACTTGACTGACTATTTCCTTTCCCATATTAGGGAAGTTTTCAACTATAAACTCTTGAAATATTTTCTCAAACCCTTTCTTTTTCTTCTCTTCTTCTGGGACCCCTATAATTCAAATTTTGGTGTGTTTAATGTTGTCCCCGAGGTTTTTGAGACTGTCCTCAATTTTTTTCATTCTTTTTTCTTTATTCTGCTCTACAGTAGTTATTTCCACTATTTTATCTTCCAGGTCATTTATCCATTCTTCTGCCTCAGTTATTCTGCTATTGAATCCTTCTAGAGAATTTTTAATTTCATTTATTGTGTTGTTCATCATTGTTTGCTCTTTAGTTCTTCTAGGTCCTTGTTAAATGATTTTTTTTTTTCTCCATTCTATTTCCAAGATTTTGGATCATCTTTACTGTCATTACTCTGAATTATTTTTCAGGTAGACTGCCTATTTCTTCCTCATTTGTTTGGTCTGGTGGGTTTTTACCTTGCTCCTTCATCTCCTGCATATTTCTCTGTCTTCCCATTTTGCTTAATTTACTGTGTTTGGGGTCTCCTTTTTGCAGTCTGCAGGTTCATAGTTTCCATTGTTTTTGGTGTCTGCCCCCAGTGGGTAAGGTTGGTTCAGTGGGTTGTGTAGACTTCCTAGAGTAGGGGCCTGTGCCTGTGTTCTGGCGGATGAGGCTGGATCTTGTCTTTCCACTGGGCAGGGCTGCGTCTGGTGGTGTGTTTTGGGGTGTCTGTGAACTTAGTATGATTTTAAACAGCCTCTCTGCTCATGGGTTTTTTTGTGTTCCTGTCTTACTAGTTGTTTGGTATGGGGTGCCCAGCACTGGAGCTTGCTTGTTGTTCAGTGGAGCTGGGTCTTAGCTTTGTGATGGAGATCTCTGGGAGAAATCTCACTGATTGATATTACGTGGGTGCAGGAGGTCTCTGGTGGCCCAATGTCCTGAACTTGGCTCTCCCACCTCAGAGGCTCAGGCCTGACACCCAGCCAGAGAGCCAAGACCCTGTCAGGCACGTGGCTCAGAAGAAAAGGGAGAAAAAAAAGAAAGAAAAATAAATAAAGTGAAATAAAGTTATTAAAATAAAAAATTTTTTAAATATTATTAAAATAAAAAAATTAAAATGTAATAGAAAAAAGAGAGCAACCAAACCAATAAACAAATCCACCCCTGATAACAAGCACTAAAAACTAAACTCAGATAACCATATAAATCAGAAACTAGTCAGTCACATACAGAAAACCCCAAGTCTACAGTTCCTCCCAAAGTCCACCACCTCTATTTTTGGATGATCGTTGTCTATTCAGGTATCCCAGAGATGCAGCATACATCAAGTTGATTGTGGAGATTTAACCTGCTGCTCCTGAGGCTGCTGGGAGAACTTTCCCTTTCTCTTCTTTGTTTGCACAACTCCTGGGGTTCAGCTTTGGATTTGGCCCTGCCACTGCATGTAGGTCACCCTCTGGCATCTGTTCTTTGCCCAGACAGGAGGGGGTTAAAGGAGCAGCTGATTCGGGGGCTCTGGCTCACTCAGGCCAGGGGGAGGGAGGGGTATGGAATGCGGGGCGAGCCTGCGGCAGCAGAGGCCAGCGTGACATTGCACCAGCCTGAGGCACGCTGTGTGTTCTCCCTGGGAAGTTGTCCCTGGATCACAGGACCCTGGCAGTGGCAGGCTGCACAGGCTCCTGGGAGGGGAGGTGTGGATAGTGACCTGTGCTTGCACACAAGATTCTTGGTGGCTGCAGCAGCCTTAGTGTTTCATGCCTGTCTCTGGTGTCCGTGCTGATAGCGGTGGCTCGTGCCCGTCTCTGGAGCTCGTTTAGGTGGTGCTCTGAATCCCCTCTCGTCGCGCACCCCAAAACAATTGTCTCTTGCCTCTTCGGCAGCTCCAGACTTTTTCCCGGACTCCCTCCTGGCTAGCTGTGGTGCACTAGCCCCCTTCAGGCTGTGTTCACGCAGCCAACCCCAGTCCTCTCCCTGGGATATGACCTCCAAAACCCGAGGCTCAGCTCCCAGGCCCCACCCGCCCTGGTGGGTGAGCAGACAAGCCTCTCAGGCTGGTGAGTGCTGGTCGGCAGAGATCCTCTGTGTGGGAATCTCTCCACTTTGCCCCCTGCATCCCTGTTGCTGTGCTCTCCTCTGTGGCACTGAAGCTTCCCCCCAACCCACACCCTGTGTCCGCCAGTGAAGGGGCTTCCTAGTGTGTGGAAACTTTTCCTCCTTCACAGCTCCCTCCCAGAGGTGCAAGTCCTGTCCCTATTCTTTTGTCTCAGTTTTTTCTTTTTTCTTTTACCTTACCCAGGTATGTGGGGATTTTCTTGCCTCTTGGGAGGTCTGAGGTCTTCTGCCAGTGTTCAGTAGGTGTTCTGTAGGAGGTGTTCCTCATGTAGATGTATTTTTGATGTATTTGTGGGGAGAAAGGTGATCTCCACGACTTACTCCTCCACCGTCTTAAAGGTCCTCCCCAAACGATCTTTCTTTAAGAAGCGTAAAATCAACAAATTCATCTGAAGAGCAGCTTCAGAACTCTGTCATTTCAATCCAGTGTTTGATCCAACAATAAATCTGGCTTATGCTCCATTTGGAAGTAGATCTTCCAAAGCATACACTGGTAAGCGCACAACCTGACCAATCCTCCCCAAAGCATAATTGGATGTTATTATGTTGGAAATATTATATCAGGGGTTTACAGAATGGGAGTGACAGTAATGCCTTTCATGTAATCTTGCTATTGAATAAAAGAGTTGGTTGTTTGAAAAACAGTCATTAAATCATAAATTACCACATTTAAAACTGCCAATTTAGTTTGCTGATTAAATCATTTGAATAATAACCTATAATTCATCCATTAGGAAAAAAAATAAATAACCCACCTAACAGAACTGAGAGCTCTAAGATAAAAAAAAAAAAAAATCACTACACCATGGAAACAACTGTCAAAATAAGCCTGAGTATGTAGACTTAATTACTGACTCTTGTAAAGTATGTGTATAAATAGTCTGACTTTGTAAATAAATGCTGATATCTGACAGCTATTTAGTAAAATAAAATTTTGTTGCAAAGCCTTAAATTTTATTTGATTATGTGCTATAAATATCAAATGAGTCCAGAGAACCACATGAAAATTTGTCATTTGATGATGAAATTGCTTCTGCCCTTACTAGATGGATATGAGCTGCTTGCTGTTGTTGTTGTTATTGGTGTTACCCCCCACGTGGCAGGGTTCTAGGTTTCTTTTTCCAGAGCACAACACTGATCTCTTTGTTAAGACCATATTACTCCATGTATATTTACTTCCAGGGACTCCTTATTGACAAGGCAACTAAGTCTGAGTTTTTTCTCCGGGTAGGCATTCCAGACCTTCTAGGATCTCATTAAACTCCCCATTCCAGCATGATCTTCCACTCTTCCCTTCAGATGTGGACTCTGATTTGATATCTTGCTACTTGCTTATGCTACTCTCTTCACATGGGATTCTCTTCAAAACCTGCTCATCCTGAAAGGCAGTGACAGCACCAATTGATAGTTCCAATAAGCACAGTTAGACATAACACCCATTGGTTCCCATAAGTGAGCCCAAATAAACACACTTTCTAAATTGAAATAAACTGCAAATGCTGGTGCAGGTTGGGAGACTGATAACACTCTACGCATTATGAGGTTTACTAGCATTGACTACTCAACTGCAAACAAGCAAAAAGGAACACAAACCAAGGATACAAGCAAGGAGATGAGCTTCTCTAATGCCCTTCCTGTTCTTCAGAGATGTACACTGAAATTTAGGTCATTGATTAGCCCATTAGAATATCAAGTCTACTTGATCAGAGTAGCTCAGAGCCACAAACTCATGATGTTTGCTGTATGTGCCTGGAGGACAGATAATATCAGGAGTCAAGGGTGCACTTATTAGCATATATGAATTTTTTACTACACCAGATTTACATGCTCTTGCATTCTATTTCTAACTGTACCACTGGGCCTATCACTAGTTGGGCAGTGGCCCACCATGTAAATTAAATAGCAAGTACTTGCTCTGCAAACAAAACCCCAGGACAACTCACCTAGGTGGGGTAACTTCTCAGCTAATCCTTCAACTGATCACTACTTCTAAACGACTTCTAAGCAGTTTCAAGATAATGTTTCAAGGGACTTCCCTGGTGGTCCAGTTGTTAACACTCTGTCCTACCAATGCAAGGGGCATGGGTTTGATCCCTGATCGGGGAACAAAGATCCCACATGCCGTGCAGCATGGCCAAAAAAAAAAAAAAGAGAATGGTTCAAGGTCAAGCTGAAGTACCAACGATGTGGGTCATCCTCCAGATATAGTCATGTTCTTCCTGCAACCAAGAGGAACCTTTCCCTCCAAACCATCAAGAACTCCTTGGGTTGTTCTCTTGGGTTCTCACATTCTATTTTCCATGAAAACCATTGGAGTGTCTGTTTCATTTTCTTTACCAGACTGGAAGCTCCTTGAGAACAAGGATTCAGGTTAGATTCACTTTTATGGTTTCTCATTTGCTTAGCGTAACATTCTTTGAATGCATGAATGGATGAAAAAATTCAGTCACATCCAGTATCATGGACATGAGTGTATCATGGCCAGAGGCTTTATTGTGCCATTTATTAAAAGAACAAAGTAGGTGAGTAAAGTGTTGTTGATTTATTTTGCTGCTTGGACAGGAGAATTCATTCTCTTTTTTCAGATGTCTGTGTCCCTGCTCATGTCTGGGTACTGACACTTAGTCCACATCAGTATCATGAAGAGAGAAGCCAATGGGAAAGCCACAAATGCCATCAGGTACCCAAATGATAGAGATACTTATGGAGTAAATGCACTTGCTTGGCCCACTGTTAGAAGAATCATCTAGAAAGAAGCATTTCTGCATCTTAAAAAAATAGTAAAATAGGGCAAACTGGACTTTGCATCATTCTCAAATAAAACAACCTAAGAAATACAAGCGTCTTCCAAAAGGGAAGATAAAAGAGTAAGGGATGAAAGAAAATAATTGTTTCATCTATTTGTTTATGAGACTTATGCATACACTGAATAGAAAGGAAAGGAATTAGCATCTAAAACAAATAACTGGGTTCTGGACACTGAGGGCAATTGCTTATAGCGTGAGGTCCTTCTAACCACCCATGAGGTCTCGATTTCACCAGTGAGGACATCAGGAGATAGCGTGTAACTCACCCAGGATCATGTAGCTTCCTGTGGCAGAGCTAAGATCCGAATGTAAATCTCTCTGACTCTAAAAGCATGCACTGTCTGGTCTCTCTTGGCTGAGCAAGTATAATGCTATTTTGTAATAATTACTAGAGAATGGCATATTACAGAATGACTATTTAAGGAGAAAAGTGAAACTGTTCTGAGAAACTAAAAATAAATTGAGGTTGGGGAGAGGTTCCAGTGCCAGAGAGATTAATTAAAAGTAGGTATTTAATAAAGTTTTCTTTGAAACACAGAATGGCAGCTGAAATCAAATCCATGAGAAGGGTAAAGTGTACAGGCTCTCACTGTGTGAAGGACAGAGCTATTTCTGAAATCAAAACAGTAACATGAAGAGATTACAGTTTGACCTACTTCCTGGCATAAGAACTTGGTATTTCCAGATTGCTTCAGAACACCAATAACCTTACCACAGCTTGAAAATATTATTTAGGATCAACAGATCTGCAGGCGATGTTGAGAATGGATGCTGAGGCACTTGAAACAGATTTATCTATTACTTAAATTAAAAATGTTATTAATGTCTTATATGCAGAGACGGCCTGGAGGCCAGATGGATGCACAATCCCGTATTCTAAAGCTCACAAAGCCATTTGATTTGGGTTTTGAACTTGCAGTTTTCACATTTAAAAAAAAAATTACTAAAGCCACATATAAGCCTCAGTCTCTGTTATTAAAAATGACTTTTAAAGACTTCTAAAAAACTTCTAGCAGAGAACACAGATTTATTTCTAGGATGATTTGTGAAGGCAAGTAAGTGGCATGAATGGTTATTTTCCCCAGACATTTATATTCTCCTTCCGTACTAACTAGGGGAAGTTAAAATGGTTTTAGCTATTAGCGATTGAACCCTGTTTCTAGAGGCTGCAGGTCACTATTTTCTAAGAAAAATAAATTGCTTTAGGAATGAACACATAAATTTTTTGATCTACAAAATGACAAACCATTCCAATGAAAAGTGAAAATGCAATTTATTGTTCAGCTATTTGGAAATATATAGATATTTGTCTAAGTATGGCTTCTTGAAATAATATTATATTTGGTTTTGTGTATATGAGTCATGGAGAGATTTGTCTGAAGTTACCACTTTTATCTGAGTTAATGATAGCTCCCCCCTGCTTTTTTTTTTTTTTTTTTTTTTTTGGTACGCAGGCCTCTCACTCTTGTGGCCTCTCCCATTGCAGAGCACAGGATCCAGACGCGCAGGCTCAGCGGCCATGGCTCACAGGCCTAACCGCTCCGCGGCATGTGGGATCTTCCTGGACCCGGGCACGAACCCATGTCCCCTGCATTGGCAGGCGGACTCTCAACCACTGCGCCATCAGGGAAGCCCAGCTCCCTTTTGAAGAGACAGTGAGTGCTGAACAGCTTGGGCTTTTTAGTGAGGTAGATCTAGGTTTAAATCCCCGTTTCACCATTTAATAGTGATTCTACTACAAGTAATTTATTTTAACTCTCCTGATATTTAATTTCCTAGTTTGTAAAATGAGAAATGTAAATAAAATAATGCATACAAAGTGTTTATTATAATACTTGAAATATAGTAATTACTCAGTAAATGTTAGCCATTATTATATTAGGTTAAACCACATGAAACTGTCATTTTGTATGACAAATGTTCAAACATTGGCAGCTTTATATGATTTCATATAATTCAATCTAGCATTATAAATTCCAAAACTACTTAAAGGGAGGAGTAGAAGGTGAAGGCCCAACTGGATCAAAGGCAAGTAACTCTCCAAAAAGCAAGGAGGTGTCCAACAATACCTATAAATGTATAGCATCACCCATAAGCTCAGAAATAGTGTTGACCTACTGTATAGCACAGGGAACTCTGCTCAATGTTATGTGGCAGCCTGGATGGGAAGGGAGTCTGGGGGAGAATGGATGCATGTATATGTATGGCTGAGTCGCTTTGCTGTGCACCTGAAACTATCACAACGTAGTTAGTTGGCTATACTCCAATATAAAATAAAAAGGTAAGAAAAAGAAATGGTATTGAGTTTTTAGAAGAGGAAATGCCAAACTGCACATTCAAGAATGAAATGGAGAGTTCTTGGACAAAATCTAAATATTGAAGATAGTGGGGGAGTAATTATCCACAGGTATATATTTTTTATTGGATTTTTTTAAAAGTCTTAATAGGTCAAAATGAATAAAAGGAAAACAGTAAATTCAGGATACTTTCTTCATTGAGTAAATTTTCTATGAATTTGATTCAGGATAAGCAGTTCAGTGACAACAAAGGAAGGAGAGGATTCCTTCTCCCTGTTCATATTCTTTTTCCAAAATTTTTTTCAAAGCTCTCTTGGAATACGTTTCTTTCAAATGTTTAACACCCAGAAGGAAAAGTAGTGAAAGTACTTCTAAATTTTTTATAAATTGTAGACAATACTCATCCTGGTTTTTCACGTGTTTTGAAGCCATTTTAGTGGTCAGATTTTATGGTGGTACTACTGGGAAAATACCAAGGATATCCAGAAAACAGAGAAAATGTGTATTTAAATTGACCTTGATAAGGACCAAGGGTCCCCTAAAACCTTGGAATAGCCCAGAATTCCCATCACCTCTGCCTATGATCCCCAATTCTATTCTTGTCACATTTATGTTCATTCTATCCTTCAAGTAGAAATGCACGTCAATTCACAAAAATGGATGTGTCCTTGAGATTGTTGATCATAATAAAACATTCTGCCAATTGAATGTATTTTTCTACATTTGCTTCCAAAATATAAGGTTTTCCAAGAACCATACAATGCTAAATAGACACACTGTACCAGTCTTACATTCACACAAAAAAGAATAAATATGCATCAGAGATAAAGGAAACTGAAGTATCAATAGAACAACAATAAAGAAGTGTCCATGGAATAGGCTCCAGGACTCAGAACTGTGTTCAAGTATTCATTCATTCCTTTCCTTCTTCATCTAAGGTGTACTGAACTTCTTGTAACTCGGCATACAATTGTGAACAAAAAATTTAAAAGTTGCGCTTTCATAAAGTTTCCTGTCTGGAGGTGGAGTAGGTGACAACACTCAGTTAAATAAATAAGTGCTTCAAACTGGGATCAAGTGTTATGCAGGAAACAAACAATGTGCTACAAAAGAGAACCTTTCTTGTATGACTGTGAATTCCTTCCCTAAGGCAGTAGCATTTGAGGTGAAAGATGAAGGGTGAAAGAGTTCAGCTGGAAAAGTTGAAGAGTGAATGGCGTTTCAGGAAGAAGGGAAAGAATATCCAAAGGCCCTGAGGCTGGAAAGAAAATGGTTTATACTAGAATCTGAAAGGCCAGTGTGGCTGGAACACTGACAATGAAGGGAATAGGGCTCTCAGATGCGGTTGGAGAAGGGAGCAGTGTATAGACCAAGGACCATGAAGGCCATACTAAGGCATTTTATTTATGTATTTTTATTTTATTATTTTATTATTTTTTATTTTTTTCTGATAGGCAAGATGGCTTAAATCAAGAGGTGAAAAAAATCAGATTATTCTTTGAAAACAAAGAGAATCTAGGTCAGAGACCAGTACCGTCATTCGTTCAAGAGATGGTGGTGACAAAGAACCCAAAATCTACTGGGGCCAAGGACTCAGAGACAAGATTTTCTTTTCAGTCAGTTCTTTTGTCTCTACAGTTAGGAACACTGTGGAGAGTAGTTGGGGAAGAAGGGGGTGCATTTTCCAGCCCCCAAGCCTACGGACTGACTTTGCATGGATTTTGACTTCTGCCTACCAAGTTCATTGTACCAATCGAGCATCAAGGGGCCAGAAAAAATTTTAAATATTTTTTTCTCAGCAAGTCTTAGTGTTCTTTTTTGTTTGTTTTTTGTTTTTAAACATCTTTATTGGAGTAAAACTGCTTTACAATGGTGTGTTAGTTTCTGCTTTATAACAAAGTGAATCAGTTATACATATACATATGTTCCCATATCTCTTCCCTCTTGCGTCTCCCTCCCTCCCACCCTCCCTATCCCACCCCTCTAGGTGGTCACAAAGCACGGAGCTGATCTCCCTGTGCTATGCGGCTGCTTCCCACTAGATATCTACCTTAAGTTTGGTAGTGTATATATGTCCATGCCACTCTCTCACTTTGTCACAGCTTACCCTTCCCTCTCCCCATATCCTCAAGTCCATTCTCTAGTAGGTCTGTGTCTTTATTCCCGTCTTACCCTTAGGTTCTTCATGACCTTTTTTTTTTTTCCTTAGATTCCATATACATGTGTTAGCATACGGTATTTGTTTTTCTCTTTCTGTCTTACTTCCCTCTGTATGACGGACTCTAGGAAAAGACCTACAATTACATTCTGTGCTTAGTGTTTTTTAAAAGTCAGAATTCCCCCCCTACTTCATAAACTCAACTATCAGAATTTAGTATGTGGAGTTGCCTTATGATAAAATATGCCTTCTAGATTTCTGTTTGTAGGGAACAAAGGACCTGTTCAGGTATCTTTGTCAATTAATGTGAAGAAAAATTTAAAAGGCAGTGGCGGGAACGATTGAAAAGACTCAGAGAATCACATATAGAATTTGATGGAAGCAAATATAAACAGTGCTCGTATAAACTGGGAATGTTTCAGATAGCTACACTGTATATCTTTCTGAGTCTACATTTTCTCTCCTATCTGATATTTTCTCCATACGTGTTCCATTCCGCTCTGCACACTGGTTTTCTCTGCGTATTCATAGCATCATTGTCCCCATGGCTTCAAATGACTTATGGTTTTGGCTTGCCTGTGAATCTCCTACTCTGACACAGACTTCTCAATCCTTGAGTTCTCTTCCTTCTGAACTCAGCTCTTTCTCTCTTGATTCAAATTATTTTTTAGGCATCTAGATAGGTAACTTCAGTTCGTGGGTGCTTTTCTCTTGGTTCCAACGTCCACTCCAGGAACAACCACACTAGGAGGGTTTAGTAAACATGACTGCACATATTTGAGTTTCTCATCATGTTGGATCAACTTAAAAGAGAAAACTGAGCCTAGAAGAAAATGAGTTCATATCACAGATTAAAAAGAAAATGATAACAACTACAATGAGTTTAAAAACTCAGAAAAAAAAAAACTTGAATTTCCACTCTAATCAACACCTCTAGAAAGAATACAAAAGGGCAACTCAGGTAAAGATAATGCTTAACAATTTATCTTTAAGCCTCTCCTGATTAAGCAAGGCTTTAAGGACTGGGGATCATTGACCTGTTTTTGTGTTATTACATTCCCTAATAACAACCACCGAAGTTACGAAATGCTATAGGACAGAATGTTACTCTACACACTTCAGGATACACATATCATCTGCCTGAAGCCGAGTTTTAAAATTTGGAATGTGGAGAAAACAAGAGCTTTCCTGGTCTGAAACATTTATTTTTTTTCCCCCCCTTAGAGACACCATCACTGGGCTACTCTTGGAAGATGGAGGAGAGAAAATGAGACATCACTTTCGGTTGAGTGGGAGTCAATAGTGGAGGAAGATGGCTGGGGATGGCTCACAAAGTACACTCTAATTTTCACATCTCTGGCCTTTCAAGCACAGGATAGATACTCTGGAGCCATCTAGTGGTGTACCATCACTGAACTAAAACATTGAGAAGAGCTGGGTTTAGACTTGAGGAAAAGTCCGTATGCATCTCCAGTGGAATCCATCTCTCGGAACACTCTCACATAAAGGTATCATCATTCCAGGACGGCAACTTCTGCTGCAGATGTCCTGGTTCTAGGAAGACACTGGACACCCTCTCATTCTACCTCATTCCCTTTGACTACAGCTTCCTCCAGCACTGTTCCAAGGTGTGCATCATCTAGTAACCTAGATGGGGTGGAATTTATAAAGAACAGTTATTTTTAAAAAATGAGTCCATAAAATACAGGACTGCCTCTACCTAGTAGACATTAGAATCTGTCAGTTACTTTATTACTGACTCCTACATAACTCTGCCTATTTTCAAGTAAACACTTTTGGGCTGAGGTTGGGTTGTCAAGGGGTTATTCAATGGCTCTAAGTTGTAAGGATAGTGCTTCATTTTGACTAATATTTATGGGCCTTGAGGAATAGAAGGACTGGAGGCATTTTCCTGTGCCTGAAACTGAAAAACAATCCTCTCTATAAAGATTTGGACTGGATGGGACTGATTTGAAATACTTGGAAGAGGTTTTCTTTAGAAACTAGACTAATAGCTCCTTCCTATTCATTTTACCTCATTTCTTTTACTTGGTAAACTAAATAAGGCTCTGTGGAAATTGGTCTCAAACTTGAGGATGCATCCAAATCAATTGGTCTCAAAGATGACCATGCATCCGAATCAGTTGGTCTCAAACTTGAGCATGCATCTGAATCAATTGGTCTCAAACTTGAGTACGCATCCGAATCAGTTGAAGACTTATTAAAATGCTGATTTCTAGAATTTGTATCAGGCAGGTCTGGGTAGGGTTCAATAATTTGCATTTATAACAAGTTCCCAAGAGATACTGATACTGTTGACTGAGGAACTGCACTTTGTGAACTGCTGATGTGGGGAATCAAGGCACAGAGGTTTACCCTTTACTGTTTCACTCACTTAAAGACAAGACCCAACCATTCTCTCAGAGCTCCTCAATGTGAAACAGGTTTTTATTGTCAGTAATTCTATTTTTCTTAAAGACCCGATTTCTTAAATGAGATGCTATTACTGAGTCCAAGCTTGTACTACTCACTGCATGACAGGCCAACGAGAGATGAGTTGTTGGGGCAAGGTACAGTGATTTTATTTGGAAAACCAGCAGTCCAAGAAGATGGTAGACTAATGTGCCAAAGAACCATCTTCCCTGAATTAGAATTCAGGTTTCTTTTATACTAAAAGGGGAGGAGATAAAATCCTGGTTCCGGCTAGACTCTGGAGGGGATGTGTTAATTTCTTCCTTCTTGCAGCCATTCATAGGTGGGACTGGTTAGGATGTTTCCTATGAGCTAAACAAAGGTGTTTAACTTAAAGTTGATGACCTGGGAGGCAGAGTTCCCAGAGATGGGCCATTATCTATATTTTAAGCTTATGGGTTAGATCCCTTTAGTGATTAACTTGGAATACAAAGTTCTTCCCTATTAACAATCCTTCAAAGAATCCCAATATAAAAAGCAGATAAAAATAAAGCTACTCTGATTAAAATGAACCTTCAGGAACCACAGCTCACGTGTTCTTCCTCACTCTCCACAAACTTCCACAGCAGATACTGGAACCACCTCGGCTGAACCCCTAAGCCACCATAGAGCAGTTTGAAAACCAAAGTTAATTGAAAACCAAAGTATTGACTGCCGTCCCCTTAACTCCCCCTTGAGGGTTACCAGCTACATGGCTCTTAGAAAGTTTTGTTCGTCATCCAGACTTCTCTCCCTAGTTGTTCCATCCCAGACTCAAATACTATTTCCTAAAAAAAATACCCCTTTTGCACCTCACCACTATTTCCCACTGGGTGGGAGCAAGGGAGAATTGTAGATAGAAGAGTGTGCATTTTTCTTGTAAGGATGACACTCGCTTACAAATTTAGTTTCACAGTACTAGTCCATGAGATATTGGGAATAGTATAAAATATCAATACTTCTGCACAGCTCGCTTCTTTAGCACTTCCAGGAGTAGTGCACCAAGATCACCATTGCCCTGGATTCTCCCACTGCCACCAGATCACCACCATGCTTCCCAGTAACCCCTTCCACAACTATGAAGCAGATCACTCCAATTGACACGTAATATATAACTTATCCTAAACAATTACAAATATTTATTTAGGAACACTTTTAAAATCGTACATTTTAACTCAAGATTTCTTTCCTTCAACAGCCCAGTGTTGGTTTATTAAAAAGCAGAGAGAGGAAACAGGTTAAGAATTATAATTGACTTGCAGATGTTCTAAATCACAGCCTTTATCGGGAACTACCTGTGGGAATATGCAACCATGTGAATATTTATCTAAGGTAGATATTTTCCTTTTTTTTCTTTCCAAATGAGTTCTTGAATCTAAACCATTACTAAAAAGCAGAAAGGTGGAATGTTTTGTATCTCTGAGTGCTGGAATTGCTTTGGGATATAAATTTAGAATTAATTAATTTCAGGCTATAGAAATTGTATTACTTCCTGTGAGATTGGAACCCAAGATGAAGAGTTCCATGATGTTACTGTTGGAGATATGACACACTTTGACTACCAAGGGCAAAGAGACCAAACTTCCCCACTGAGAAGTAAGTACCTGTTCACTTACTGGCTTATCATTTTCTTGTTTTCACACACAATTGTGAATTTCATTGAGCATATTTCAGATAGTCAGTATTCTTGCTCCAGGAATTTACATTACAGTCCCTATACCTGTTGTCAAGGATCTGTTACTTAATCTGAACTATAGAAAGACCCTAATCTAAAATCATTAATATTCACAATGTCCACTCCCTTTGTTGGGGAATCTAAGGCTCTCTTGGAGAGGCCAAAGGCAAAATTAGCTAATGTGTAGTGTAAATCCAGAAATTAAGAATAAGTGGAGTGATCCAGAGGTAAAAACTAACACTTCTTACAAAAGTGAGTCCTGGGCTTCCCTGGTGGCGCAGTGGTTGAGAATCTGCCTGCCAATGCAGACGACACAGGTTCGAGCCCTGGTCTGGGAAGATCCCACATGCCATGGAGCAACTGGGCCCGTGAGCCACAATTACTGAGCCTGCGCGTCTGGAGCCTGTGCTCCGCAACAACAGAGGCCGCGATAGTGAGAGGCCTGCGCACCGCAATGAAGAGTGACCCCCACTTGCCACAACTAGAGAAAGCCCATGCACAGAAATGAAGACCCAACACAGCCATAAATAAATAAATAAATAAATACATTGTGTATTATTACACATTCCTTCATCTAATCCCCGCGAAACTCCTGCAGACTCTGGTTTATTGTCCCCATTTTATAAGCAAGTAAAGTGAGGCTTCATTTATCCAAGGGCACACAACCACTGAGTGGGGGAACTGCGGTCTGAACCCTAATCTATCTAGCATCGTGGTCTGTACTATTCCCACCCCGGAGCCTAGAGTATTTGTGAAGTGTCGTCAGTGAGTGATGAGTACAAGGAAGGGATGAGCTTTGTTTCTCGGTGAATGGCGGTGCAAAAGAAGTGAGGAAACTGCCCCTGTCTGCCCCTGGATTTCAGATCCTTCCTTTGCTGCATTATAACCAGGTAACCACAGGCACCTCACTTCCCCTTCCAGGGTCTCATAACCCTTCTCTGTAAATTGAGGTTAGACCACACGACCTCCCAGGTCCTTTCCAGCTCTGACATTCTAAGGAACAACATCTTCTGCAAGGAATGGGAGAGGATGGAGTGTGGGGAGAAGTCAAGTGACTTTCCTGCATCGAATCTGATTTTTTTAAGAGACAGAGAATGAGATACAACAGTTTGTTCATTCAATTAAAATTCAATATATACTGAATACCTACTATGTGCCAGACCCTGGTGTGCGCTGAGGATACAGAACTAAACTTTTTTTTTTTTTTGCGGTACGGTACGCGGGCCCGTCACTGTTGTGGCCTCTCCCGTTGCGGAGCACAGGCTCTGGACGCGCAGGCTCAGCGGCCATGGCTCACGGGCCCAGCCGCTCTGCGGCATATGGGATCTTCCCGGACCGGGGCACGAACCCGTGTCCCCTGCATCGGCAGGCGGACTCTCAAGCACTGCACCACCAGGGAAGCCCAGAACTAAACTTTTAAAACATTGTCCTTACCTTGGCATATATGTAAAGGGAAAGACAAATAGGACACGAAATTATCACGATGATAATCACGGCTAACATGGCACCCACCCCTGGCCAGAAATTATTCTGAGTACTTGAAACCTTTGAACTCATTTTAATCTTCCCAACCATCGTCGAGGTGAGTACTATTATTATTCCTACTTTACAAGTGAGTAAACCGAGGCACGGAGAGGGGTGCATGCCAAAGAAGTACCACGAACATTAATAATACATGAATAGTGCTTATTTTCGGGGCCTGAGACGTCGAGATGAGGACAGGCCGCTATACTGAGGTATCAACACGGATTTTGTCCACCTGATATCGCAGTTATTCCTTGCTTGACCCTGTGCCGCTTGGAATCAGCCACACACGTCCGGTTGGAGGGAAGGGCTTTTCTGGAGTGAGCAGAGAAGGCCTTAGTTTTTGAAACTCAAAATCCGTGGCTGTGAAATAACTCAGGACATGGAATAAAGCGGGTGAGTTAGAGCCAGTTTCCTGCCTGCCGGGAAGAGGAGAGGGGGAGGGGGAAAGAGGTAGGTATGGACCCCCTGAGAAGTGGAGCACTAGCCTCTGTGCCCACCTGAGCCAGATATCCAGCGGGTCCTGGGGATCAGGCCCCGGACCAGGAGTGGCTGGTGTGCAAGTTAGATGTGCCTGATGGCCCCTGTGCAGGCATTCCCTGGGCACTGACGCGGCGGGAACAACAGTGCCCTGGGCTCGAGAGCAGTTGGAAGAAGAAGGCTTAGCCCTGCAAGGGTCCCTCTGGCCAGCACAGTGTACAGAGCAGAACGAGTGTCTGTCTTCCTAGGAGAAGCGTGGAAGGAAAAAGAGGGTCGCTGGACCCAGAGCCCTCTAGAGTGGGAACCGGGGGAAATGCTGCCCCAGGACCAAGTGAGGAGTGGATGTCTCATGGCTGCTGAAAAGAGGCAGTGGGGTATAGAGGCCAGGATGGGGGCTCCTCGAGGGCAGGGGGCTCTGTTTGCTTTGCTTACTGCTCCATCCTGAGGGCCTGGGTCAGGTAAGAACGATCCATAAACATTCGTTAAACGGATGACCTTGGGTGGGCTGCCTCTAAAATCAGTCTGTTGGGTTTCAAACCTCAGCTCTGCCTTTTACTAGTTATGCCATCCTTGCGTAAGTCTCTTCCCCTCTCTGTGCCTCATGTGTAAAATGGGGATAAAAATAGTGCAGATCAATGCTGATCTGAGATAAACAGAGAGAATGCATCTGAAGCACTTAGTGTCTAGTGTAGCACAAGGGCTCAAGGAGTATTTGCTCTCAGTAACAGATGCCACTGCCCCACCCTTGCCCTGCACCTTAGCACCCTACCCTCACCCCCAACGCCACCCTGAACTTATACACAACCTTGAAGAAAAGAGTAGGACTCCAGAATTGGCTAAGATCAAGTTCCCACCACCACAGTACAATGGAGACTTCTAATACTCCTAATGGAAATGAAGCTAAGTGCTTAAAAAAAAGAAGTTATTTTTCTTGCACAATGAATTTTGTAGCCTGATAATCATATTCAAGAAGAATGCAAGCCTGTGAAAGTCAGGTGTCCCTCGGAGAGCCCTGCTAGCATCTCAATTAAACAGCTTTCTCCCTCGCAGGTATGTCTACTCACAGAGCAACCTACCTCTCTCCGTACTCGTCTTTCTAGAAAAAGCACGGTCCTCCAGGTGAGTTATCGTCTGCATGTGCTGCTAACAGAACTAACTTTAAGGCAAAGAGGTCAAGTCTAGGAAACAGAACTCTGTCCTTCCCCCCCAAAAGAGCGCTGAACTTTCCTGAAGAAATTCAGTGCCAAGGGTTTTATTTCTTGTTAAGATATGCTCTCCTGGGCTTCTCTGGTGGCGCAGTGGTTAAGAATCCACCTGCCAATGCAGGGGACACGGGTTCCAGCCCTGATCCAGGAAGATTCCACATGCACGGAGCAACTAAGCCCGTGTGCTACAACTACTGAAGCCCACACGCATAGAGCCCATGCTCCACAACAAGAGAAGCCAACACAATGAGAAGCCCGTACACCACAATGAAGAGTAGCCCCCGCTCGCCACAACTAGAGGAAGTCTGCGCACAGCAACGAAGACCCAATGTAGCCAAAAATTTAAAAATTAAATAAATAAATAAAAAAGATATGTTCTCCTGAAGGTGAGTGATAGATATTATCATTAATTTTTTATTAAAAGAAACCTATCTGTATTTACCTGGCTTCACACTTATCTAACTGCCAATAGGTGAGAAACTGTCCTCTTTGCCCAGATTGTATGAGTTTTAACACTGAAAGCTTCATAGCCGGGGAAACCCTCTCAGTCCCAGACAAACAAAAATTCTCTAAATGTCCCAGATAATCCCTAAATGCCAATGACAAATCAGGTGGACTTGTCAGCCCAAGGGAGTGTCTGCAGTTTTTTTTTTTTTTTAAATGGGCAAGAGACTGTAATAGACATTTCCCCAGAGAAGCTACACCCCAGTACACTTTTAATTAAAAATATCTTGGAGTCCACAGTAGTGCTTCAAATGACAGCTGTCGTTTGGGGCATTTCCTAGAGTATTAAACAAAGTAATCCTTTGAGGCTATTAACGAATGATCTCTAAAGGCCTGAGGCCTACACAAAGGAAAGGCTGAGGCTGTGAACCTGGGCTTCTTCACCGCATCTCACAAACCAAGTAAAAAGAGTAAGTTCATGAACAAAACCCTCTAAAGGTCAGACTAGAGAAAAGAAAAGGCAAGAGACATAAATGAGTGGAAGGGAAATGGTAGAAGAAAGCATTAGATTTGAAACCGAGTAACTCTGAATTTCAGCCCTGACAATCATTTCGTGAACGTTTGGAGGCTCTAGCAAGGGACTGCAGCTGTTCGTAAACCCCTGATGGAAGAAAAGTCCTTCTCTCTGGGGGACGTCATCCTCTTAGACTGAGCGTGCAGCTTCAGGGGGGATGCACGCACGGGGAGTGGTGAAGCCGGGAGTGGATGCTCGCCTAGTCAGCCAGATCAGCCAAATTAACGCTGATGATCAATGGGGTGACAGGTGTCGCAGTCAGATTGCCTGCACAAGGGCAAGAAGAAAAGCCCTTGCTCATGACACATCTGCTGAAAACCAATTGGCTAAACAAGTCACATGGGCAAACCCAAAGGCCAGAGGTGGAAGAGTGTGCTGCCCCAAAGGGCAAGAGAGTGAATATATGATATTACTACAGAGAACTAGAGGATTGAGATTGATAATTCCTCCTATCACAATACATCACCCATCATTTGCATACAGTGTAGCTTCCCCCCTGTATCTTGATGTCCCAAATCTGCAGGTCTTCCTTGGTGATTAGTTACGGAAGTAGAGAAAGTATTTGAGTGTAAAGCAAAATCTCAGGGGAAAAATGGGAGTGCTTTTAATATATTCCCCAGGACAAATTCGGAGGAAAACGGGACTCAAACAAAATCTTGCATCTTTTTGCAAAAACATTTCATTATGCACGTGTCTTACATTTTTCAATTTTCCTTAAAGGTTTGCCCTTATTGAGAAATATTCCTATGACAAATTAAATGAATTGGAGATGCCAGGCTGGAGCAAGGAGTTTGAAAGGGTTTGCCACGTACAGGGGAAATAAGCAACTGTCAAAAGGTGAGCAAGAGACGGATGAGAATGGGTACTTGTCCCACCCCCCTTTTTTATCCCCTCACCTCCTACGCACACCCCAACTAACCAAACCTGCGTCATTTGAGCCAAAAGAAGAATTCATATCTGAATATAGATCTGAGTTAAAAATCATTCTGCGACGGTCCTACTGTGGCTTTTGAGAACAATGCCATCTCTTAAAATAACTGTGTTTTCAATCGTGACCTTCAGCGTGTCTGAAAGTTTGTGATGATGAATAGTGAAGGGTGAATAGCGTGCTACAAAATGCAGCCCTTTAATTGCTCACAGGGAAGTCACATAGGATTTTCAATCCTTCTGTTTATGCCAATGTTTGGAAAAGATCACTGAGTCTGGATCTATGTGGAACTACCAGGCTGAATCAGAGATGAAAATTTCCACTTGAGCAGCTACTCAGCCTTTCATGAAGCAATTTGGAGAGGCGGGGGTAGGTCATACAGTGCGTTACAATGGTGTGCCCAGACTTGGGCGTCAGATGCGTGTGCACTTAAACTGTGTCATTACCATTTAATAACTGTGTGGCCTTGAGCAAGTTCACAATCCTGTTGCATTTCAGTAACTATATTTGCACGACAGGAATCATCATCGCCCATGAGGTTGCTGTGAGGATTGAGCACGCTAATATCTGTAAAATATGGCACACGGTAAGTACGCAGGAGAAGACGGCTGTTATAACTGTTATCACGCCTTATGGAACTTGTTTTCAACAAACGGTAAGGCAGGAACCCAGTCTGTTCCTACAGGGGTAGAACCTGAAGACAGGGAGGCAAACCTGAGGTGAAGATGGGGCAGGGGTGAGGGTGTGGGCCACAAGTAGGGACGGCATCTGGAGGAAATGGAGACCAGCAACAGTAAAACAATAACAAAAGGACCCTTTCCCCTTAAGTTACTTCTCCAAGGCTGAACATTGAAAGTTTGCTCTTGCAGCATCATATTCATGTTGATGACCCCGAATTTAGTGATTATGGCAGTGGAAAATATGCTTTTCAGCCACTGGAATGAAAGAGGGAAAGGTGTGATGATTCATTTTATGTGTCTACTTGACTGGGCCATGGGATGCTCAGACACCTGATTAAACATTATTCTCGGTGTGTTTTTGAGGGTATTTCTGGATGAGATTCACATTTGAATGGGTAGAGTTAAGCAGATTGCCCTCCCCAGTGTGGATGGGCCTCATCCAAGTCACTGAAGTCTTGGATAGAAGAAAAAAGGCTAAGGGAGAATTTACTCTCTTTTCCTGTCTTCAAGCTGGTACACTGGTTTTCTCCTGCCTTTGGACTGGGACTCAGACTGAAACTTATACCATTGGTTCTCCAGCTTCTCCTGCCTTTGGGCTTGGACTGGAACTGCACCATCAGCCCTCCTGGGTTGTAGCAGATGTTGAGAGACCGCTCAGCCTCCATAACTGGATGAGCCAATTCTATAATAAATCCCTTCCTATATATCTCATTGGTTCTGTTTCTCTAGAGAACCTAACATCATACAGAGGGGTTTGTACTTCTAGACATAAATCCTAATACGGTGCTCAAAGCCATCTGGGCTTAAGGTGTGAGGCAAATTATACTGGGGATTCCCCTCTAACATCTGTGTTCTGAGGAAAGCAAAAAATAATCAACATCACAGATACCTCTGATGGCAAAAAGGAGCTAGCTGTCAGGAAATACAATTCGAAAAATCTCTGGAGGCCATTACTGATGACCAGAAACTTGTTTCCCCTGCAAGTGGATTGAGCCTGAAATGGGGAATCCCAGAGTAATGCTGGGAAGATTCTAGGAGGCAACAGAGCAAATCACAGGAGTCCCAGCTGAGTGGGGAGTGGGAGTGAGGAGAGGAATCCCCACCTTGGAAAGGAGTGGGATTGGCAACACCAGGCTTTAGTCTCATCAGAACATCTTTAGAGCTAAGGATTAAAATTAGGCTTCAATTTAAACTTGGGGTACAAAGTGATGTCTTGTTCCCAGGAGTCAGACGAAAGGTCCCCTACAGCAGTCCACCCTAGCTGCACCCTCCAGCCACTACTACTAGCCCTTCCCTTGTCACTAGCACTAGGGCACAGGGCACAGGAGGGCTAGAAGGCAATATGACCAGATGTGAGACACCTGCGTTGCTAATTAGAGTCCTACCAAAGTATCCAGATGGAGGACAGCTCTGACTCAGGCTCCACACCACCTTAGAGACAAGAGATCGTCAAGAGACTTTCACAATGACCAGACGCTCACCAACTGGGCTCTTGAGTATCTTCCTGAGAAACCTCTTCCACACTTGTGGAAGAGAAGACATCCCTATCTTTATATATCCTTGTCCAGGTCTTCCCATTCATGAAACATCCCCTGGTGAAACCCTGAAAGGCAGGAATCCAATACCCCTCTACCACTGACAAACTAAATCCTGAAATACTGGTGCAATGCCCTCTGCTCACAATATAACTCAATGCCCTCTACTCACAATATAATCTCAAACTGTCCTTTAATCTCTGAGTGGTGACCTTGTTACTCACTTTCTCAACTTTAATTTGACTACATCTCACACTTCAGACTTGATGCTCAATACTGTTTTCTTAGAACCATCCTTGGATACTTTCCTTGAATTTGGTGAAGTAAAATAATAACTACACAGGGGTCTAATGATTGAAATGGACTTGGAAATTAACTTTCCCCATCTCTGCCAGAACTCTTGATGGTCAGATAGATTTATTGATCAGACACATGCGCAGAAGCTTTCCTTCACTCTACTCATGGTTTAGAATATGTCTGCTAAACAAACACTTTACCACATTCTGAACAGGAGCACATCAATCTATATCCAAGGAAGAATAAGATGGTAACTTTCCCAGATATGAAATGTATAATTTCAAAAAAACTTTTAAGAGTTAGCATGGGATGCCAAGTTGTCTGGCAGGGATTCTTCGGAAAATTAAAGCATGGGATTTGAGCTTTCAAGATAAAGGGCCACGGGTACCTCAATAGCCTATCTTCCCTTGTAATCTTTCCTCCAGCTCTGCTATTCTATGAACATGGGTGATCACTGTGCTTGTGGAAGTGAATTTGAATTTGGGAGAGGAGACATGAGATTTTATTGAGTTTGAAGAGGTTTAAACTCATTATAAATGCCTCTCTTTTGGAATTAGATTTGAATGGGAAACCTTTTCAGATTTTCATGTTATAAGGGCAATAAAATATTTTAAAAGTCAAAATTAAATGGTTTCTCTCTCTTATTGAATTTGTTCTGAATTTCCAGTAGGAAACTAGGCAGCTATTCTTTACCATTTCTAAACTTTAGAAGGTTAGAGGTTACCAAAGCAATTTGTAGACTCTTTCTAGTCCTTTCCTTTCATCCTACTGTCACTCCACTCCCCAACTAATTGAGATGAATCAGTTTGAATGAAGGCATCAAATACATGCAAATGGACTCTATGACTGAAAGCAAGAGATCTCAGTTAATCACAGCTGCCCTCTATCAGGCAATAACTAGGCAGCCTGCTTGAACCGGGCAAGAAAGGTCAGGCCTGATTTCCTCAGGCTTTTGTCACTAGAGGAGTCTTTGAGTTGCTACCTCAAAAGACAAGGACACCGTGGAAGCAGAAATAAATCTTAGAGACCTTGCAAGTGTAGCCTGACTTTACTGTGTCATAGGATCAGGCATCCTTTCCTCCTATCTGAGTCGGGCACCAGAAAGCCTTTTAGGTACCTTCTTCCCTTGATACACCCATTTTGTTCTGAGGCCAAATGCACTATGTAGGAAATGATAAAAGATATTGAGAACAAAACATTCTTAAATGACTTATTGCAAGACACTTGTTCTGTGTGTTTAAATGCTGAGCTCAAATTATGCTTGTGTGTTTATAAAAATCCTTTATTATTTGAGGAAATGCTCTAAAATGTAAACAGAAGCTGACATTGGGTTGTGGGATTATGGAGGACATATCCCTGGAGTTTTTTCAATTTTGGTTTTATTACTTTTTTAATTAAGTGTATGCTTTTATTATAACCTAACAATGGTATAAAATTAAAATCCTGTTCATTTTTATGAGCACTTTAATATCTTTCTGTATGTGTGTGTGTGTGCATGTGAATGTTAATGTTGCATCTCTGCATTCCTATATTACAACTGCCTCTTTCCCTG
>NW_006788592.1:1776527-1814312 GCF_000442215.2 Lipotes vexillifer
CTTTCCCTGTATTAGACTTTCCTCTTCTTAGCCCCTCAAAATTATGTTTAAGCTATAATCAATGAAAAAGAAGACCCCAATCCATTGTGGTTTGCTTTTCTCATACCCAACAACCACTTTAATTTATTCTGACTAAATAAATTTAGTAGATCAACAATAAGTCATCATTACACAACATAGCATTCGAGAGACAATATACCTTTTAAATGATATATTGCATAGTATACCTGCTTCCCAAGAGACCCACGGTAAGGCAGGTAAATCCAGAAGATTCAGCTTTACTAAAAACCAAACACTTGTGATGAATCATCTATGACCCCAAGATTGTTCACCATTCCCCAAGAGGTCAAGAGCATGGGTCCTGAGAATGATGTCTAGATGTTGCTTGCAAGCAACAAGAGATAGATTAACTGAAGATTTAACAGCTTCTCATGAACTGGTATGTATGCTCCAGGTTTGTTGTAATCTAGATGATACCATTCAGAGGTGGATGACATTATCCTCATTTTGTGAGTGAAGACACTAAAGATCAAAGATTAAAGTGACTTATCTTACATATTCAAGAAGTGGCAGATTTAGGATTTAAGGCCAGGTCCTATGACTCCAAACTTCTGTTCCATGACTTTACAGAAAAAGGGTAAGGAGTATATAGATTTGTGAGCTGTTCTGTATGAACAGGTCGGGTGGGCAGGGAGAAGGGTGGAATGAAAAGATAAAAGAAGGTGGAGAAAGAGAACATTCAAACTTTCACCTGTCCCTAAACCAGTATGAACCCCAAAGAGGCCCCTTCTTTGTTTTAGTTTTGCACGTTTTTGAATTTTATATAAGCTGAATCATAGTGTTTATTCTCCTGTGACTTGCCTTTTCACTCAGTATTATGTTTCTGAGATTTATCCAAATTCATTGTGTGTAGCTGTAGGGCACTCATTTTCCTTTCTGTATATTGATCCTTTGAACATACTACAATTTATTTTTCTATTTTGTCCCACTGGTCATTTTATCTACCCCTGTGTAAAATATGATCTCCTAAGATCTATTCTTGGCCCTTGCTCTTCCATATAAATTTTAGAATCAGCTTGTCTATTTATACCAATAAAAACCCCTTTGAGATTGTGAATGGAACCCAGTAGAATCTATGGGTAAATCTGGGAAAAATTGACATCTACGTGAAACTGAACTTTCCAGTTTATGAATACAGTGTATCTCTCCATTTACTGTTTTCAATAAAGTTGTATACCATTTTCCCATTAAAAAAAAATACTCACATTGTTTCCCTAAATCCAATCTCTTCTCCGGGTTGGGCTGTAAAACATGGGCAGGCTAAAGAAAACGTCTCAAACAGAGTAACTAAATCTCAGAGATTGTAAGTAATTTCTGAACTTTTAGAATCACCTAATTTAAAATAAATTCTCTAGAATTTGTCCCAATTTTTGAGCAATGTGAGGAGGATATTAGTGCTGGCAGGGCTAACTCTACGATAGACTGAATAGGCAACCATTCAATATCAAAACGATTTAAAGGAATGCTTTGCTTCAAAACATCTGTAATCAGAGTGTACCAGGATTTAAAATCAGACAAAGGATTTGAAATTTAGCCCTGACCAGATAAGCAAAACTGAACAAGTCACTTCACCTCTCTGGACACAGGAATAAATGACTAAGATATATGCTTATGCAAGGGCTCAGCGGGAGGTAATAAAAGAACTGGGCTTGGAGCCCAGATCCATTGATTCCTAGCCAACCTAGCCATGTTAACCAAGAAATAACCCACAGTAGACCCCAAGTAATTGATTGACACTTTCTAATTTGCCTGCCTGCAGCCTGGAGACTGGACTCTTTTTCCAGGTTTGGTGATCACAGAACTTTTGGTTTCAACTGGAAAACCCTGAGAGACCGGGAAAGTCCCCTTACAGCGCCCACCCCCATCACCATTCCCTCACAGCATAGAACACAGCCCAGTAAGAGGCTGATGCTTCTGTTTCTTCTTTTTGGATAACCCACCAAGTGTCAAACACATTTGCACATTATCTGACATATTCTCATGTCATCCTACAAATTTATATCATGATTGCTGTTATTCTCATTTTAAAATTGGAGAAACTGAGGCATGGGCAGGTGAAATAACTGAGCATCACACTGCAAAAGAGTGACTAAAACATGAAGGTCCATGTCCCAAAGGTCCCAAAGAAGGGGGCGTGGAGGGGCCATTCTACACCGTGGTCTGCACTGTTCTTGTCTTTGTCTTCTACTCTGGGTAGAGGGAAAGCAGGTTCCTTTCCTATCACCTGGGAGGCCCAGGTGATAAAAGAGGCAAAACTAGGTGAGAAGCAGCTCTGCTGTCTGGGGTCCACATGCCCCATGGGGGCCCAAGGTGCCTGCTTGGCCACCCCTTCTCTAAATCCTGTTCATTTCCGACCCTGGGCTGACCAGAACTCTCTGGGTTAAGGGATGCTGCTGTGGTTTTCAATTTCTCATCCTGTACAGTGATATGCAGTTGGTTCTGGTTCAGCTGCCTCACAAATGAAAACCTTCCACCAAACAGCATTAGGAAGAAAAAGCAAGTCAATCCTGCAGAGGGCAAGGACAGCAGAAATCCTGTGTCTGTGACAAATAGGTTTATGTGATTTCCTGAAGACTTGAGAAAAAAAATAAGACACCAGGCTGCCTGGGTGAGCAAACAGTGGTCTGCTAGGTGGCAGCACACTTTACACCTGGCTTCCTGCCTGCTGTTTGGAGGACTTGCCCCTCTCTAAAGGAAGGGGGAAAAGGAAAGGCCCGGCCGAAGGGTCATGGAGGGAAATGAGTATTTCTTGAGGGTGTCCAGTGTGCCAGACCCTGATATAGACGTTTTAAAATACATTAGGTCATTATGTTCCACAACTGATTGAGATAGATATCCCTGGTTTAAAGTCGCTCATATTAATATTGAATATTGAGGATTTACTCTGTGCCAACCACTGTACTAGGTATTCATTAGCTTATGTGACTCCCTTAATATCCCAGCAAAATGGGTACTATTATTAACCCTCTTTTACAGATGAGGGAACAGAGGTTTAAAGAGGGTAGGTGACTTTAACATCACAGAATTATGAAGCCAGGACATGGATTTGAATCTGGGAGGGTAATATCAGAGTCTTTGAAGGAGGACTGAGTTCACTCCATGTGTATAAGAAAGACTATAGAAAATCTTCAAATGTAAAAAGTGACAGAGTTGGAACTAAAGCCTGTGTTTCTAATAATATTTTTTCTGAGTGTAAAATGAATATTTCTTTTTCATGAAGAAATTTAACGTATAGGACCTTGACCAAAAGAATGCAATTATCCTCTATAATCACACAATCCAGAGGTAAGTACTATTAACTTTCTCTGCTGCTTCTCTCTGTGTGTATGTGCATGCATATTTCTCATAGTCCCAATCATATGTCTATGTAGTTTTAAAATAGCATTAATTTCACTTAATACTCAAGAATTTTCCCAAGCCATTAAATTATGTCAAAAGCACAATATTCCATGAAATGTATGACATAATTAATTATACACATATTTTAGAATCTGGATTGGTTCCAGTTTTTCACTACTCTAAAGTTTTGTTGTAAGGCACAGCCTTGGCTACAAATCTGAGCACACATCTCTACTTCTTTCTTTTCTTTTTTTTTTTTTTTCGGTACACGGGCCTCTCGCTGTTGTGGCCTCTCCCGTTGCGGAGCACAGGCTCCGGACGCACAGGCTCAGCGGCCATGGCTCACGGGCCCAGCCGCTCCGCGGCATGTGGGATCCTCCCGGACCGGGGCTTGAACCCCTGTTCCCTGCATCGGCAGGCAGACTCTCAACCACTGCTCCACTACTTCTTTCTGTAGGCAAGTTTCCTATAAACAAAATTGCTGGATCAGAGGATCTGACCACATTGAAGTCAATACCTACTACCAAATTTATTTCCAGAAAGATTGTGTCAGTTTTCATTGGCTCTAGCACTATACGAAAATTTCAGATTCGCTTACTCCTTTGCTTTTGAGCCTGTTCTCCTGCCTCTTATGGATTATTTCACCCACTATTAGATCCCTTCTTTCCAGAATTGTCAGCCTCACCATCATCCGAGGCTCCTTTGCTCTGCTTTAAAATAGGCACCACATTTCTCCTTATCCTGACCCAAAAGCAAGAATCCCTTTTTTTTTTTTTTTTTTAACCAAAGTTTGGTTGATCTGAAATATTGTGTTAGTTTCAGGTGTACAGCAAAGTAATTCAGTTATATACATATTTTTTCAGATTATTTTCCATTATAGGTTATTACAAGATATTGAATGCTGTTCCTTGTGTTATACAGTAAATCCGTGTTGCTTATTTATTTTATATATAGTAGTGCATATCTGTTAATCCTATACCCCTAATTTATCCCCTCCCCCCTTTCCCCTTTGGTAGCCATGTTTGTTTTCTATGTCTATGAGTCTGTTTCTGTTTTGTACATAGATTCATTTGTATTATTTTTTAGGTTCCATATACAAGTGATATCATATATTATTTGTCTTTCTCTGTCTGACTTACTTCACTTAGTATGACATTCTCTAGGTCCATCCACGTTGCTGCAAATGGCAATATTTCAAGAAGAATCCCTTATTTGATTCTCTTCTCTTTAAGCTGCACCCTATTTCACTGCCAGTTTATGACCACTTTTCTGAAGCACATATGGTAGGTATCCTTTGACATACTACCATCTAGCCCCACTCTGTCAGTTCCCTCCATTTAGGGTTCTATGCTCTTATTCTAATGGCATGGTCCTCATAAAGGTAGCTGATGACCTCTCACTTTTCATCGTCTCCATCATTACCTGCTTCTCTGTCAAAGTTAGCATCACCAAACTTTGTCACCAGATTTCACTCAGTTTAATCCCTATGACACTTGCACTTCCCTGTTTTTATCTTTGACTGACTCTCCCCTCTTTCACTATAACCTATTCCTTCTCCATGGAAATCCTCAAATTGCTATCAGATTCCACCTTTTCTACGGCTAGCTGAATACACAGGTTCATTGTTTTGATGTAAACACAAACTTAAAATATCACAATTTTTGAATCTTTCAAATACACATAAAATTTATCCAAGTAGATAGACTAGAGAAAGAGAATATTCAAGGCAGAGTACTAAAGACATAGGGAGGATGTGAATGCTACTCTCAAGAAAGTCTAAAGTCACACTTCTCCCAGCACGACAGGGCCTTCAAAAGGCATTTCTCAAAATGAAAGCGGGAGGGTGCAAGGAAGGATATTCAAACATCAAACTAATATAGAGAACATGGCATTCTATGCCCCGAGTTTACTATATAAATTTTCAGAGTAGAGGCTCAGAGAAGTCCTACGATATAAAGACCTGTTGAATCTAGTCTTTCTCATATTTTTTTGACTATTAGACCTTTTGAGTATGGGGAATTCTGGACTGAGAGGATGAGGTTCCCAGTGATGAATTTAGGTAAAGCCAGACGGTGGCAGGTCTTAGCTGCCCAGGAGGGGTGGAGGGGCATTTTAGATGTTGAGTTCAGCTTTGGAGACTGACTAGAGGTGACGGGAGTCTCAAGTTGACAGGATTTCTCCACTGAGAAAAGTCTCATCATGGTGCTGGGAGTGGAGAGAAAACTACTCAAAAAAGAAGATGGAAAGAACAAAACTCTGTATTGATTAATAGAGAGAGGGTGAAGCAGAGAAAGAAGTCAAACGGCATTTATTTACTGATTCACTTGTTTATACATACAGATCTCTAATTATCAATATAATAAGTCAGCTAAATCTTTTACAGCCCCTACTCTCAAATAACTGATAGTATAAGAGAATGCTGAGAAGAATACCGTATCTATCTATCCACAGAGATGGAAGGACATCTTTAAAATAAGAAAAGTGAATACACAAAAAATACATTAAATGCATACACAAATAATTACTATTTATTATACAGAAATAGATAAGTAATACATAAAATATATAAGATATATACTCAATACATAAATACATAAACAATTAATCATAAAATACAGACATATTTTATGTGCATAAAACACACATATAAAATAATTCCAGGGGCTTCCCTGGTGGTGCAGTGGTTGAGAGTCTGCCTGCTAATGCGGGGAACACGGGTTCGAGCCCTGGTCTGGGAGGATCCCACATGCCGCGGAGCGACTGGGCCCGTGAGCCACAACTACTGAGCCTGTGTGTCTGGAGCCTGCGCTCCGCAAAAAGAGAGGCCGCGATAGTGAGAGGCCCACGCACCGCGATGAAGAGTGGCCCCCGCTTGCCACAACTAGAGAAAGCCCTTGCACAGAAACCAAGACGCAACACAGCAATAATTAATTAATTAATTAATTAACTCCTACCCCCAACATCTTCTTAAAAAAAAAAAAGAAAAAAAAAAGAAAAAATAATTCCAAATTAAATGTATACATAAATAAAATATTCAAGAAAAACATAAATAATACATAAATATATACTTAATACATAAATACATACAATAAATTAACTATACATAAAACACATACGTAAAATAATTTTATATTAGATGTGTGTATGTAAATAAAATGTTCAACTTCTATAAGGGAAGCTCTATCACGTGTGTATGTGTATTAGATGCGTGTATGTACAATGAAATAATTAAATTCTATAAGGAAATAAATCCAGTGATGTAGAGGATAACTGATATTATCACACCTCCTACAATTCATGACCTGATATTGATGCAGCATTCAAAATTCTGCTTTCAAATCACTCAGCCTATTATGCACTATTTCTTTGCACTGTTCCTTTTTTATTTCTATAATAATGATAACAACCAACTCATCAACACCTGGTGAGCAGAGCATTCTACTTCCAGAGAAAATCTATTGTGAAAGATAACCAGTTTCTCTGAGCTGAAATGACACTAAAAAAGTAAAAAAGAACACAGCAAAAAAAAAAAAAAAGAAAAAAATAGACAATATGGTATTCAAAGGGAGAAAACACATTCTTTGCTGCAATTTTAGAAAATGGGATATAACAACCTCTTTTGGTTTGGTGTCTGTACACGTCTCAATGTTTTTATAGAAAAGGGTCATATAATTTCTACTTTCAGAAGTGAGCTGACGTGACCAGCAATTTTTAGTGGCCTCTGAAGAGGAGGTAAGGCTGATATGAATTACATCTTTGAAGATATCTGTATACTCACCAGCATTACTTATTGAAATAAAAGCCAAAATGTTATCCTGGAATCAGAATGAGCCAGAAATAGACAAAATACTTGATCTCACAATATTTTGCTGCTCCTGGATAAATAACAGATGAAATTGTCAAGCATGTACTTAGCTGCCTGGTTGAAGCCCCATGCTAAGGGTAGGAAGACAGTGATACTAGAACACTTGTGCTGGGAATAAAGATGCAGACGTAGAGGATGGACTTGAGGACACGGGGAGGGGGTAGGGTAGGCTGGGATGAAGTGAGAGAGTGACATGGACGTATACACACTACCAAATATAAAATAGGTAGCTAGTGGGAAGCAGCCGCATAGCACAGGGAGATCAGTTCTGTGCTTTGTGTCCACCTAAAGGGGTGGGATAGGGATGGTGGGAGGGAGATGAAAGAGAGAGGAGATATGGGAATATATGTATACATATAGCTGATGCACGTTATTGTACAGCAGTAACTAACACAGCATTGTAAAGCAATTATACTCCAGTAAAGATGTTAAAAAAAAAAGAACACTTGTGCTGGAGTTAAGTGTTTATGTGTTATGGAATGAAATGGTTTTCCCATCACTGACTAGCTGTGTGATCTTGGGCAAGTTATTTCACCTCTCTGAACCATAATTTCCATGTTAGAAAAATTGGGACAATAATCATAAAGCATCTTATATGATTGCTAAGAAGTTTTTAAAAAGGGAAAATCAGTGTCTGTCATAGAGAAGGGACTCAGTAGCTTTTAGTTATCTCACCTCACCCAACACCCTTATCTTACTATACAGTCAAATTGGACCCAAGTTCTTTGGAAACAGGGGTGTGGTCCCTATTCACAAAGAGGTTGTGATCTAGCTGAAAAAAGAAATGAAAAGAAAAACAGGCTAAGAAATTTTTCATAAGACCCATTCAAGAAAAATTCTATGCTCTTTCTCAGTGAGTTTCACTGAGTCGTGTAAACAGAAAGTGTTCCAGGACTGAAGTCACCCTTGATAAACATTGATCTAGATGTTAAGGAAAGGACTGGTAAGGTTCAGCTAGGGGTGGAGCATCAAGAGAGCCCACCAGGTGGGCAGAGAGTTTCAGCAGACATGAAGGCAGAGAAACATGCTTCAGAGTATTAAATGAATAAAATTGATGTTTGACTATATCTCATGTTTCACAACTGAAACAATCTTTTCCATCTCAGCCCTGATGAAAAGGGGAGTTCAGTAATAAAAAAGAAGAGAAACATCTCAATTGAAAACTAGATGAAAGATATAGCGAAAAAAATAACAAAAGTGCAGATGACTAATATATATTTTTAAATGTTCAATCTTAATAGAAAGCAAATACAAACTGAAAAGCGAAAAATCCTGTTTAACCTTTCAATTCTTGGATATGGCAGGAAAAAAGAAGGAGGAAGAGGAAGAAGAGAAAAAATAGCTATAGTTGGTGCAAGTATGGGATAATAGCTACTCACATACATTACTGGTTGGCATGAATTGGCACAATCTTTCTGGAATTCAATTTGATATTATTTATTATAAATGTTTGAATTTTCCAAATAATTTAGTCCAACAATTCCTAAGAAATTCATCTTAAAAACAGTCATGAATACACACAAATATGTAGCTAAAAGTAAGTTTATGACAGTCCTCAGATACTAGTGACTCATTGTAAACAATTTACATACCTTACTATGAAGGACTGATTAAATAATTCATGCCATATCTGTTTATGGAAATTCTATGAAGTATTTAAACATTATGTTATACATGTATAAGTCATGCCACACTATGGAAGATGAAACGCTATTGCAATATAAGCTTTATAAAGTGCCTATATAAATATATACAAACAGAGAGCAATTGTTATTTTGACAGCGGTCATTGCTTGGTGATGTTATTTGTACTTTTATTTTGTATATTTGTGTCTTCTGAATTTTCTGCAATGAACAAATATCCCTTGTTTAATGAGATATAAAAATGAAATGAAAAACACAGAAGCGGACTTCCCTGATGGCACAGTGGTTGAGAGTCCACCTGCCGATGCAGGGGACACGGGGTCGTGCCCCGGTCTGGGAAGATCCCACATGCCGTGGAGCGGCTGGGCCCCGTGAGCCATGGCCGCTGAGTCTGCGCGTCCGGAGCCTGTGCTCCGCAACGGGAGAGGCCGCAACAGTGAGAGGCCCGCGTACCGCAAAAAAAAAAAAAAAAAAAAACAGAAGCAAATAAGGAAATATTCAGTAGTAATGAGTAGTTCTTGAGGATCTGTGTATGGGATAAAAATATGGAGGAAAGCCAGTGGAAGAGAAATTCTAAAAAGGAAGTGGATCAGGTTTGGCTAAATTCAACCCTGGGTGATGTCTAATACATAGGTTTTTCAATGCTAATTAATGTGCACCTTGAGAACCAGGCTGATTTGAACTATAGTATAATAAGTTGTATTATTAGTGGCCATTATACAAGGTCATCACAAGGGCAGAATTTGCCTAGAAGGAATTTGACTTTTCCAATGTAAATGATCCTAAGGAGAGGTATCACCAGTGGGCATGAAACAGTGATTGACAGTAACCCTGCACATAAACAGAGCATTTTCATGGCTATTCGAGACAGATAGCTACTTTTGTGTTATGGGAAAGTCTTGGTCTGTAGCTCCTGAGTACCACATCTTAGAGCAAGTGTAAGTTACTTTCCTTGTTGAATTTCTCTTCTGTTATCACAGAACCTTCAATAACATCTTATTAAACTACAGCTTTGCTTTAGCTGTGCCATGGGGCATTAAAAGGATCTATGCACAGTATCAGGACAGAGGTGACCTGAGGCAGAGTGAACAGCGTCCACTGGACAAAAAGAAAGATAGATGATGGACTGCCAGATTCTCCATCAGGATGACAAGCAACACCCGGGACAAATCTGTGTGTTATGAAAGCATCACTGGGATTCTAGAATAGACTTTCTGCACAAACAGTTGTTTTGCATTCAGTTAATTTAAGATACAAAAGGTGAGTTAAAGTCATAGTAGTCTGAATATTCAAGGCCTCCCTACGGTCGATGATACCTGGAAAACTCAGACTCAGCCCCATGTCACATGGTACAGCCCTGTTCCCAAACACGCATCAACTGACCCTAATTCAAGGGGTAACATTAGTCCCTGATGCACAATAATAATGAATGGGACTTAAAATAATATTGAAACTTCACCAGACCTCACCAAGATGTCAATACAGATAAAATCACACTAACTCTAATCACTGAAATCACACCAGCGCATTCCTCACCTACACAATGGAGGACCCCAACACCCCAACACCTCCCACAATCATTTCTAAAAGCCACCAGGAGAGTCACTCATAATTCATTAACCTTTGTACCCTGTTTTTACAGTGCCCTGATTCTAACACTTCTGCCAGTATCTGTTCCTCTGTGACATTGGGATCATGAATTCATTCATCAAATATTTGTTAGACACCTCCTCTAGGACATTTTCTGTTCAAGCCACGGTATGACAGTGAATAAAACAAGAAAAGTTCTTGCTTTCATGGAGCTTACATGGAAGGAGATAAGTAATAAATCGGTAGGCAAACTGGTATTTAATATGCTAAATAGTGATCAATGCAATGAAGAAAAATAAAGCAAAGAAAGGAAATGCAGTATGATGGAGGTTGAGGGCAGCATTTGAAATAGGAGAGTCAGGAAAGACCTTTCCGTGCTGAGACTTGTTTGCAGTGAGGGAGTAGGTGGATTATCCATAATTGTGGTATGAGTGAGGACACTTGGAGCTTGTGGGCTCTTTCTGTGGTCTCTCTGGTGGTCATGTGCAGACTAGGGAGAGGTCATGTCAAGGAGACAATTATTAATATACCCAAAGCTATATACTACTTTCACCGCCCCCCCCAAATATCACTAAAGAGAGGCTACCCATATTGTCTTCCATGCCAAAGAGGGAAAAATGCTCCTCCCTTACCCTCTGTATTGAAATTCATCACTAGAGGCATAGAAGAGGCATTGCTTTAATTCAGAATCTCACAGTCCCCACCCCAGGGAAACACCTTTTCTCTTTAGGGCAAAAGCGTGAATCAAGAGGTCAGGTTAAGAATCAAGACACCATGCAATCTCCTCTATCCCTTCCTTCCCCTCAGACTCTATAACACCCTTGTACAACCCCAAAGCCCTTCTGCTATGCAAAATGACTTGTACAACTCATGTTTTGCTCAAAACTTTACTTCTAGAATGCAGTTCAGTGTTAAGGTACATGGTAAGTGCTCCAAATCAAATTTGAAGAAACAAAGAATCCAACCCGATCAAGGCAGTAGCCATGCCTGGATGTATCTGAATTCCAGTCATGGGTACAGCCTAGGTTCAGATGCTGATTTCTCATAAATTCTGGAAAAATATGCAGATGAGAGAAAGCTAATAAGAAACTGAAATGCTAACATTTTCATAAAGCATTTCTCAAGTTCTGTTTTAAAGAACTTGGGCTTCAGAGACAAATAGATCTAGATTGAAATCTTGACTTTTCCTGTGTGTCTGCCCTGAGACAAGTTCATGCACTTATTCATTCTTTCATTTCCTAGGCACTTGCTGAGTACCTAGTACCTTTGAGCCTTGTGCAGGCACAAAGTGTGCAATGTGAATCAGGCAGCAAAGAACTCTCTTGTCAGGAAACTCATTTTCTACTGGGGAAGCCAGAGGAAAACAGGTATACTACAAAAATTAAGCATAATATTTGCTTTGCTAGAGTATTATAATGATTAAACAGTTAAAATACATAAAAGACCTAGCAGAATATCTGACTCATAATAGGCACTCAATAAGTGTTGTAAGCAACACCGGGTGGGGGAGAGAGCATTGTCTAATGGAGTGGGTCTCAAACTCTATTAGCACATCAGTATCCCCTGAAGGGCTTGTTAAACAGACAGTTGTGTCCCAGCCCTGGAAATTCAGATTCAGTAGGTCTGGGGTGGTGCTTAAGAATTTGCAAGTCCAGCAGTTGCCAGGTAATGCCAATGCTGTTGGTCTGGGAACCACATTTGAGAAGCATTGGCCGATGGGCTCAGATATACTTGCAATCTCATTCCCAAGCCATTCTTTATGATGTCTGTGGTTGTGAGCAAATAACTATTTTTCTTAGTTTCTGATTGCACATCACTAAACGGGATAATAACACATTTCACAGGACTGCTTTGAAGAGGACTCACTAGTATATTTGGCATAATAGAGGAGGAATAAATGTAAGTTATCTCTGTTTCATTTTAGTCTGTCTTCGTTTTCTGAGCTCTGAAATTATTATTTAAACCTTTCAGAACTATCTAATTTTTATGAAAGTAACTTTATAAGATTATCTTCTCTTCTTGACAGAAAGCACCTCAAGAGAAAGGATATTATTTTCTACATCGCTCACCTAACAGTGCCTGAACGTGATAAATATCCCCACATTAAATATGTATTATCTTTATTATAACTGGGTTCTCCTAAAATATTGTATGCCTTCATTATCTTACTTGTTTGCTTCTGTTTAAAAAAACATGGAAGTTCCAATAAGTAAAATGTTGGAATACTTTTTATAGTCATTATCTTCTGATAACTTATAATGGAGTATAATCTGCAAAAATACTGAATCACTCTGCTGTACACCTGAAACTAATACCATATTGTAAGTCAACTATAGTTCAATTTTAAAAAGTTGGAATAATTTTGCTCTGCTTCAAGCATAACTCACATGTCATTGGATGCTGATTAATCAGAAATGCTCTGTTTCTAGCATTTGAATAGTTGTTCAAAAATTATGAAAACTTTCTAAAATGTGATATTGATCCTTCTACTTGCCCCGTGGCCAGTGCTCATGGAAATACTGTTCACAATTATTTCTCCACACACTTTTTTGCCGTGTCATCTTGCTTACAACTTCTTTGTGGCCTATTCTATGTCATCCAATACTCAGGACCAACTTCAGAGATGTGTGATCTGTGCAGCCACACAGAACCCCATGCTTGTTCTGTGCTTGATCTAATACTTACTGTCACCATCTTTCCCTTCTTCATAATTTTGGAACAAGGGACCCTGAATTTTATTTTGTACTGGGTTTCACAAATTATGTAGCTGATCCTGCTGGCACTAAAGCTGGGATTCCAGAGACATGAAAATGCTGTATTGACAATGAGAAAATAACTTCCTTTCATTTTCTGACAAACCAATGATAGATTTCTTAACAACAGCTATATAACCTTGGGAAAATCACTTCAATTTACTGAGACTGAACAACCTCATCTATAAAACCTCATCTAAACTGGATGCTCTCTTATGTACTTCTAGTTCTAAAATACTATAAATCTGTTAATTTCTAAATACAGAGAACTTTACAACTTAAAAAAAAGGAACCGCTGCTTTAGGTAAACACACTTTCTAAACCTATTGAATCTATTTAAGAAGAAAAACAGATGGTGAATGTATCTTAAGATGCCATTATTTCTCATATAACTACATACCTTGAATTTCCATGTAATTTCCTGGGGACAGTCAATCTGAAAAGCTTTCCATACCTTAGCCTGAAAAATGACACATCAACGACATGCTGAGCCTTCTGATTACCAGGAATACAGGGCCCATTAAACTGTGAGCATGCATATGCACACCTAATTATGTTTATGCCTACTTATAAATCAGCAAAGTGAAAGCATATGCATGCTGAAAATTACCCATCATTAACTTTCCTAATTGCACCCAAATAAAGAGGGAAATAATTCACTTTAGAATATGTTTGCATCCTTTGGGCAAAGCCTACACTCATCTTGTTTAGGTTTTGAAAAATTGTCTTCTTGCTCATAAATGGAAATCAATTCTTTGGATGCCAAAACACAACACAGCTCTTCCCTGGGTGTTGAGCAAGAGAAAATGAAAAGATTCAGATATGAATGTCAGAAGACTAGAGCATGGATCTAGGAAGCAAACAGCATAGACAGGAGATACTAGGCGAGTGAAAACAATTCCATCATTCTGATGAAGAATGCCATGCAGATGGTGACAGGCCGACCACAGATACAATAGGAAGCAACAATGAAGGACAGATCCTCAGGGAAAAAGGGGCATTAAATTTAGATGTCGACAGAAGACTCAATTTCGTGACAGTAATTGAGATCAATTGGAGCACTGTCTGCTCTCTGTACTCACAATTTCCCTTGTAGTTTCTCTGAACAATTACTGTTCTATTACTGGCAGGATTAAGATAAGACAGACAGGAGTTGTGCATGCTTAATTGGGCTTCCATATATGGTTTACTGCTGTCCTTAGAGACAGGAAGCAGAAAGGAAGGCGGGGGGTGGGGGGAGAACAGGGCTTTTGATGTTCATAATAATAGGAAACCATCCTGGTACTAATTCAGAGATGCAGAGTCCTGAATAAGCAATCTGAGGTTCTGCCCCTTGATGATTCTCTTCTCAGCACTTTGCATGCATTATTTCACTTAGTCCCCACAACAACAGTGAAGAGGCTTCTATTATTGGCCCCATTATACAGATGAAGAAGGTGAGGATAAGGAAATCAACTAAGATGACCCAATAACAAATTGGTGGGGTGAAGATTGAAACTCCAATTCTTTCTGACTCCGAAGCCCTTGTTTCAAGCTGTATTGCCACCCAACTCAAAGGAGCCCAAATTCCCAGATTTAATCATCTTCATTTTGCCAAAGATTCAGATGGACTTTTACTTTTCTCTTTACTATATTGACAATTAAAGAAAAATAAACAACTGAATGACTCTTTCTAAAATGCTACGTGCATCATATGACTCACTTCTGTTGACCTATGCTAGGGCAACGCTTTCCTTTTGAGCCACCATCTTTGCAAACCCTCCTCTATTTCAGTGTTTTCCAAATTATGAATCCACCCTCCCCTAAGGAAGAAGCTAAATCATTCTGTTCTAGATTCTGCCAAAAAGATTCACTTGTGCAAGAATTTGATAGAGAACTAAGTAACCCAAGGGAGCCTTGCGTCTGGGGCATTGAACTTCAGGAAGGCAGAATGTTTGATGAGTCCAGTTCTCCATGGATGACAATGGCTGTGCTTCTGATGTCCAATCTTGGACACCCCAGGTGTTGTGCCATGGGACCTGAAGTAAGGTTGGGCATTGATTTTGGCTCTGGGGCTCAGTATGTGTCTCTCTTACCTTCTGGAAACTATCTAATACTCTTTAACAATTCCCTTTTCTGCTTTTACTAACCAGAGTGAATACTATTGTTTGCAATTAACAACTTTAATTTTGACACCTGCTTAAGTAACTATGAACTCTTTTCTTTGTCACCCATAGTCTTCCCACAAAAAGGTTCCAGTAACATCCCTTACTACTCTCTTGTCTATACCAGTATTTTAGTCATTGTGACTTGCAGTGTGTTTCCTCTACTTAGAAAGAAATCCTTTTCAATTAGACACTGTACTAGGCTTACTACACCTGAATCCAGAGAATGCACAGCTTCAAGAACCATCTACCATCCCACGCTTCCAATTATTTTAGATATGAATACCTAGACTAGGTCCCTACCTGACGGTAAATGTATGGATTTGTTAATCATCTAGCCATCAATGAAGCTTGTGTAAAGAGAAAACATAGGACAAGCTCATATCAAAATCACTGTATCCCTGAGCAAATCTGTTCTGCATCCCTTCTTGCTTTCCTACATTTGTGCACTGGAAGGGAGGGACTTGAGTGCCTGAAAACCTAAGAGTCACATTGATCTTTGTATCTTCTTCCTCTCTGTCAATTTTTCCATTTTTAATACATTATATGTGACCCACTCCATCACCCAAGCCCAAACTCTTCAGAGTCATCCTTGATTCTGTCTATATTTTTAGTCCTTGAATCCAATCCTATTAATTGAACTTCCTTCATATTTAAAAAAATCCTTCCTGTGTTCATCTATTCATGCCCGATAGCAGCAGCCTCCTGCTGGTTTTCTTGCTTCCAATTTCTCTGTTGCTTTTCTGTTCTCCATAAGTGTAAGTAGAGTGACTTTTCCAAGCACATATATGACCATGTCTCTCCATGATGGAAAACTCTTTTCATCACCCACAGAATAAAATCCAAACTTGCTGGCATCGAATACAGGACCTCCATGATCTGTAGCAGCCTGGCCCTCCCCCTTCAAATCCTGCACTCTCCCATACATACCAGGAGATGCAATCCTTGATGAACCACAGAACCACGTGCAGGTCTCCAAATAATCTTGCTTTCTGCCCGCATGCTTTTGCCATGTTATCCTTCTTGGCTACACATCCTGTATGTTGTGGCTAAAAAATCTCAATGGTAAGAACTCTTTGCTAACACCTCCAGACTAAGCTGAAATCTACATCTGTGAGGTCACCCTCCTGAAGCATCTTATTCATTCCTTGTTCTCTGCATTTATGTGGCTATGATGATCTGTTTGTTGTTCTGTCTCCCCACACAGTCTCTGCCCCTTTTTCCCCTCACTGCCTAGAGGAAAAGACAGATTTGTTGCCTGTCTTGCTCTTTGGCTTTGGTCAGTGACTGATGCTTGTCAGTTTGTGTAAATTTCATTCTCCCATCTGACTTCCATAATATTCTTGGGTCTTATGCATTCCTCAGATAACCTTGTCTCGCTCTTCATTGAATCCGCCTGTGTCTAGCAGTGGATGAGGCACATAATATTTTAATGATGATGATTAATAATAATGATGATTAATTATTAGCTAACATTTATGGGATGCTACTACATGACACCACGTCATTTAATACCTACCACAACACAATGATAATATTAACATCTTTATCACTTTGTAGGTGAGGAAAATAATGTTTAGAAGAATTAAAGAAAATTGTCCAGTGTCACAGAGCTTAGGCATAGCAGAGTCTGCAATTGAACCTCATTCTGTTGATTCTCTGACTTTTCTCTACTGGTGCCCCTTCCCTCAGAGAAAGTCCTCACATCCACATTCCAGGTCACTGGGACCCAAGAATTTCCTGCCCAAATGGCCCAGGACCTGTGCATCTTCTCAGGGTCTATTCTCCCAAGAGTGGACCTCACCACTGTTGGGGTGGCTGTTTGTGCTGAAGTATGAATAAGGCTTTGACATGAGGGCTGGAGGATCCACACACTTGCAGACAAGGTTCCTAACATGGTGCAGTGGAGCTGGGGTGGGAAGGAAAGGTAGAGTGTGGTTGAATAACACAGAGACATCTGATGATTCTAAGTCTGAACCTGATCTTGGGTGATGTTGTAAAACTACATTTGTCGAAGTGGGAGGCAAACCATATTTTATTTAACAGTTTCTAGTCTATTTATGACTTTTAAATATTTAGATCTACGGTACATGGGCTTCTTTTTGTACTCATGCTCCCGACCTTGTAAAATATTAGGGGTGGGTCTTCCAAAGCGGATGTTAACAGAACAATGAAGTGTTCCACATTGGGTCATTCATGACAGCACTTTTACAGTAGCTTCCTCTCCAAGTGTCACGGGTGGTCAAAAGAGATTGACAGGTTAGTTCTTTCAGATCCTTTGGCATTGTATTTGTGTCCACCACGTACACCTCCAATCTGTATATTATGTTCCTACAGACACCTCACCTGGTATATTTAGGGAGAAAGCCAACCCCATGGGGTGGCATGCCTCTCTCGGTCTATATCCATATAAAATCCCTAAATCACATTGAGCCTCACTGTTTAACCCTAAGTTTACCCTCTGTGTAGCATTCTGCTGAGTGCCACTCACGCTGGCCCTCAGCAATAGATTAGCCAAGGTGCAGTGCTACCAATGCAATCTCTGTAACAATTAGCATGCCCCAAAGAAACAAGTTATTTTCTTTCCTGTTTGATACAGTACCCAGCTAACAATAATTTTCTAAAACTGTTCAGTAAAACAAAGTGGAGATTGTTGTTTACTATGAGTGTCCTAATATTACTGGTGAACATTGTTGAAAGTTGGGAAACAAAGAGTTATTTCTCAGCTGATGAAATGACAACCAGCATTTATTATTATGTTTCCTTAAAGTAGCATGCTACATGATCCCAAAATACTGTGAGTCATTCATTGTTCTTAACTGCTAATGTGTGTTCTTAATATGAGGGATAAGAGGTTGACCTGAGATAAAATTCAGTTTCAGAAGGGGCTCATGATCTATGCAGGGAAGCCTGTGCCCAGGAGAACTGTGGAAGCCCACACTGAGTTGATGAACCACAGCAGGTGTTCACGAAGAGCCCCTGGGTGCACAGCACTATGCCTTGGAGACCAGTTTCTTTGGCAGGTGAGTATAGCTGTACCACCTCCATTAGCTGCTTAAAAGTACTGTGTCAATAAAAACAAAAAAAACACTATGTTCCTGTTGACTTTTATTCTCATTTCAGAGCTTCATCATCAGTACCATCACTTTTCTTGTGCTTTGTCGATATTTGGATGGGTGGTCCTGGACCCAGAGAGTTAAGACAACTTACCCAAGGTCACAATAGCTTACATCTCCAAATGCTCAGCTCTGTGCTATGGAACCCACTGCTTTCTAGTAGATTTAAATGATATGAACACCTGGTACATTACTCTAAATATATGTCTCTGACTCTACCACTGTACCTTCTTTTCAAACTCTTTAATTACTTACTGATCCATGATATAGACTGAATGTTTGTGTCCCCCCCCCATATTCACATGTTGAAACCTAATCCCCAGTGGGGGCCTTTGGGAGGGAATTAGGGTCATATGGGCAGAGCCTTCATGAATGGAATGAGTGCCCTTATAAAAGAGAAGCAAGAGTAATATTCCATTGTATACTCAGCCATAAAAAGAAACAAAATTGAGTTATTTGTGGTGAGGTGGATGGACCTAGAGTCAGTCATACAGAGTGAAGTAAGTCAGAAAGAGAAAGACAAATACCGTATGCTAACGCATATATATGGTATGGAATAAAAAAAAAAGGTTCTGAAGAACCTAAGTGATCCTAGGGGCAGGACAGGAATAAAGACGCAGACGTAGAGAATGGACTTGAGGACACTGGGAGGGGGAAGGGTAAGCTGGGACGACGTGAGAGAGTGGCATGGACATATATACACTACCAAATGTAAAATAGATAGCTAGTGGGAAGCAGCCGCATAGCACAGGGAGATCAGCTCGGTGCTTTGTGACCACCTAGAGGGGTGGGATAGGGAGGGTGGGAGGGAGACACAAGAGGGAGGGGATATGAGGATATATGTATACGTATAGCTGATTCACTTTGTTATATGTTATACAGCAGAAACTGTGAGGTGGATGGACCTAGAGTCAGTCATACAGAGTGAAGTAAGTCAGAAAGAGAAAGACAAATACCGTATGCTAACGCATATATATGGAATCTAAAAAAAAAAAAAGGTTCTGAAGAACCTAAGTGATCCTAGGGGCAGGACAGGAATAAAGACGCAGACGTAGAGAATGGACTTGAGGACACTGGGAGGGGGAAGGGTAAGCTGGGACGACGTGAGAGAGTGGCATGGACATATATACACTACCAAATGTAAAATAGATAGCTAGTGGGAAGCAGCCGCATAGCACAGGGAGATCAGCTCGGTGCTTTGTGACCACCTAGAGGGGTGGGATAGGGAGGGTGGGAGGGAGACACAAGAGGGAGGGGATATGAGGATATATGTATACGTATAGCTGATTCACTTTGTTATATGTTATACAGCAGAAACTAACACAGCATTGTAAAGCAATTATACTGCAATAAAGATGTTAAAAAAAAAAAAAAAGAGGCCTAAGAGAGCAGCTTGTCCCTCTGCAGTGTGAAGACACAGCAAAAAGACGGCTACCTAAGAACCTGGAAGCAGGTCCTCACCAGACACCGAATCTGCCAGCACCTTGATCTTGTACTTCTCAGTCTTAAGAACCGTGAGAAATAAATTTCTGTTGTTTATAAGCTACCTACTCTATGGCAGTTTGTTAAAGTTGTCCAGACAGACTAAGACAATCCACGCGTAAATATTTTTTGCACAAAGAAAATAATAATTTAAATAAATGTTAAAGTAAATCATTCAGTGAAGCAACATTTATTTCTAGTTTATTGAATTTGTGCCCCATTTAATCTTCTTTCATGAAGATTATTGTATATCAAATTATTGTATATCAGCCTTACATTTATTAAGTGAGACTTACTTCTCATGTACTTTACAGGATTGTATACTTTGATTTCCTGCAGTTACGGAACATAGTTAAAGGGGGAAAAAAAGCTGTACAACCATAACACTTACATTCTTTGGACTAGAGACTCATTTGAGAATCCTGTAAAAGCTATAGTTCTTTTCTCAGGAAGAAACAGATACACATACATGCAACTATTTGCATACAATTTTCTAGGGCTGATGTAAACAAAATCCGAAAGGGGAATCCTTAGATGTCCAAGACTCCTGATTTAAAACTCTGCCTCTACATGTGCCTGGAAGCTTTTCTCCAATATTCTGATAAACAATATTACAAGGAAGAGAGTGAAGAATAAAAAATCTAGTCCCAAGAGACAAGAATTTAGATGTAGGAGAAATCATAGGCAGGAGAAGAGAGAATAGGCATACAGGTGGATGAGAATTTAGAGATCAACTTGGTAGAAATGGCCAAAGTGATCCCTAAGATTTCCTGAATCTGATATTTAAATTATTTACTGTGTGCCCCAGTTATGTGAGCTCCTAGCTTGTACCCTCAAATCTCCAAAGTTTCCTGTACATGCCTGCCTTATACAAGATGAAGTTTTGGGGAAAGTACTGCAGAAATTGATGCTGTTTTGAGTTAATGACAAAGCAGAAACAGAGGAACAGATGCAGGATGCAGAAGCCAGAAATCAGAGCCAGAGCAGATAAGGAGAAATATAATTTTTCAGAATGTGAAGAAATCCTGGACTGTTAGATTTTCCCTAGTGTGTAGAACTGACTTTGGAGCCAATTTTATCGTTACTTTAAGTGGGTAGGCAATCTCAGCTGATATCTTGGTTACCCTAACATTTTATTAGCTCTTGAGAATTTGTAAAAGACAAGCACAATAATTATTTCGTTTTATCTACTTGAAGAGCCTGTGAGGTGGGCTGTGCTTCCCTTTTACAGATCAGAAAGCCGAGATGCAGAGTATAAAATAACCAAGACCACAAGAGTGGAAAGATTTGGTTCACGGAGCTGTCTGGGGTTCTAACTTCTCTCCTTAACTAACCTCACGCCCTTTCCTTTGGGCCTTGCCGTTTATTTGAAAGCAAATTCTAAATAATGAATAAGTATTGCTTGGTCTTGGTTACTTCTCCTCTGTGGTGTCTATACTCTGCTCAGTACAGAGTTAGAGCCTCAAGATATTACCAAACACCTGCTTCTGTGGGCCAGAATCTCATCAGCTGAGTCGTCACTGAAATGATTAGGGGTCAGACTTCTTCTCCAGAGTCACTGAGCTTGGGCAAAGGAACCAGAATGAAGGAGGTTTCATAGAAATGATCTGGCCATCAGCACTTTCAATTCTAGCTCTGGCTTTCACACCTGTGTCCCAGTCTCCAACTTTGAGCACAAGCTTCCCAGTAGATATTCCAAAGTGGATACACGGGTGACCTGAATGTCCCAGGGTCAGGCAGAAAAGCACATTTGCAGGAGTCCAGGTTGGTAGTGATCACCCATTGATGTTATGTGAGTATATTTTATATTATAAAATAGTTTTGTGTATTCAAAGAAAAATACAAATATTTTGCCTTGCAAGAATTGTTTTCTGATTCCCATGTTAGATTAGAAAACTGTTTCTTGTGGTTTAGCACCAGGCTCTTGCACATTTGAGAGATTAGCCTGCTTCCCTTTGCCATCATGGTTAAAGTAGGTTATTGTCAGACAGGCCTTCCCTGCCTCCATTTCATTCACCTTATCCCCACCCCATTATTCTCCATCACAGCTTCCACGTCATTCCTTTCTTTCTTTGTCCTTAACATGACTGGTAATTTATTCATTATTGTTTAGTCATAATCACCTCCACTCTGCTGTGCCCTCCACAAGTCAGATAGTACATCTGTTCTGGGCACTACAGTATCCTCTGATAGAGGCTCTGATATATATTAGGTCCTCAACTAAAATTTGAGGAATCAAAGAATCTGTGAAATGTATGAATGAATAAATGAATGGTGGGGTCATGTCTTCTGGAAACTAAGACTCAGTCCCATTAATCATATACTCCTCTACCTTCTGTTCTAACAAACAGACTCTCCCATTCTTCTTCACTTCTCCCCATTCTCACCATCATCTGTTCACCGGCAACAATGGCCCTTGTCCCTGAGTCTTTGCCTAGGACTACAGAACAGGACTGGCCTCTTCTGTCTTATATTTCCTAGTCTTCCTAGGAACCAACTTGATGTCCCTGAGCAGAGCCACTCTGCTTGGGCTTAGCTTTCCATTGCGTGTTTTCCTGACTCCACTGTGCTCTGCCTAAAAGGATGCTTGATTTCCTGTTTTAGAGATAGTGAAAGTAAGGCAGTGATTCACAAATGTTGATTGGCACAAATATCTGAGTTTTTGCCTATCATAGCTAGTCAGGGGTGGACTCTATGGAATCAGAGTCTCTAGGGCTAGGCATAAGGAATTGGAATTTTGTAACAAGCTCCTAGGTGATTATGATGATCAAGGGTTAGTAGCTACTAGGGGAGAGAAGAGCCCATCAGGTTAGAATCGTACGTGAGTTTGCATCTTTGCTCAGAGATGGATTAGCTCGGTGACTTCAGTCAGTTAATTAACCTGAGTTTGTTTCCTGATCTGCAAAATGTAGGCAGGGCAACCTACTGGTTCTTACCCCACCTCCAGTCCATCCAGAAGCAGATCATTTTAATACTGACCCAAAATTCTGTAAGGTTCCAGGCCCAACATTTTCCACTTAAGCCAACAGCTTTTCTAGACTCTAAATTGTAAGATAAATCCATTTTCTAGAAAATATATTCAAATCAGAATATACCAAATAATAATTATACTGAAACATAAATGTAGTATAGAATATATGATTATCCAAGTAATTTATAATCAGTAGATGAAAAAATATTGCTTTTGCACCAGTCTATTCCTTCCAAAAAGCCTCTTACCTTGCTGCCACCAGGACCCCTGTCACTGGTACCTGCTACCTTATCCACAGACAGTTGTCCACGATCTCCTTTCATGCTCTACTGCCTGTAGGCCGAAGACATGCTGACTTAACCCCACTGAAATCCCAAGACTTTTAACTAGTGTCCCCTTGATGGGGACCAGTAGAAATTCCACTCCTGCTGCTGCTATAATCTTTATCACCTTGTCCTGGAATTCCAAATTAGTCTCTTCTTACGAGTGATATTACAGATAATGCATACGATTTGAGATGTCACTGCATGTAGTGCCATAATTCACTTAGATTAAAAGTTAGATAGAAATTAATGGCGTTTTAGTCTTTAAATTTGAATTTTCTAGTCCTGAAGGTAGAACTAGAGCTAGTTCTTTGCTTAATCCAGGTTTCATGCTGCTTCCTGCTAAACTTGACCCACTGGGCAGGGTAAGGCTTATTTCCTTCACCACTACATAGGGTAAAGATGACCTCCCCATCCCCCCTCCTTACCTGGACGTGACAAGCTGTGCCTTCCCCTGGGGGCAGGGGTTGTGAGCAAGTACCCGTCTCTATCACCTACTGAGCACACTTCCCTCCCCACACAAAACTAAACAAACAACAATCCAGTTTTCTCAGTCTTCTCCAGTCTCTGGCAGCTACTCTCTTCTCCTGGGTAAAACTATCCCTTTTCAGGTCCAAGCACTGACACAGTCCTCTGCGTTCAGGGATAACTCTGTCTTTTGGTGCTAAATTGCTAAACACAGACATGAGTGGAGTTTTCTTCAGGACATTCAAGGAGGCTGGCGCGGGGTGTGTAAAAAAGAATTGAAAGTGATAGGGCACAAAGGCTTACCTGACCTGGAGGGCAAAAGTGGGAGGGAATGAAAAACAAAATCACTTTTTCTTTTTTCTTTTTTTTTTTTGCCGCTCTCTTCTAGAAAGAACGAGATAGACGTTAATTGCACTGTGTATTTTCTTTCCACAGTTAATCTTTATTTGTGGTTCTCTCTGGTGTTTCATCAAGAGGGAAGGAATACTGAAATGACTAAAGATCCAGCTAACACCAACCAATACTCTAGGATACATATGTCATTAAGGAGAAATATTTTCACTAGATGATCAGTTTTCAAAATATTGTTGCGGAAAATGCTAAGAGGTGTCTCATCTCCCCAGAGTTTGTTTTTAGTGTTCAGGGGGGAGGGGGTGGGAAGGCAGATGGAATATATGAAGGAGATTAAGAGGTACAAGCTTCCAGCTATAAAATAAATAAGTCACAGGGATATAATGTACACATAGAGAATACAGTCAATAATATTGTAACAAGTTTGTATGGTGGCAGATGGTACTGGTCCTACTGCAGTGATCATTTCATAATGTATGAAAATATGGAAGCTCTAGGTTGTACATCTGAAACTAATATAATATTGTATGTTAATTATAACTCAATTAAAAATAATTCTAGGAAACAGTGTGTGCTGTACTCCCCTTGTAGAGAGCCACATTCATATTTCAAAGACTATTTTAAATCTTGATGTAAAGAATCCTATTCAACATTGCTTAACTCACTGTTTGCCAATTTCATTTATGTCCCCACCCCCTTCAGGAAGAATCTATACATTATTGATCTTAGAGGTTGTGTTAATATTTTGAATATTTTGATTTGGAAAAGATACTAGACCTGCCTTTGCCTCCCCCCCCACCCCAACAATTTGTAAATGCATGTTTGGGGCTTGATAACCCCTCTTCAAAGATGCTCTGGAGACATTGGCAGAACTAAATTTCTTGGCTCCAATCTCATGTTGATTCTGGGGAAAGACATTGCAATTTGGAAGTAAAAATAGCTTGGGAGATTGTAAACGGCAAAAGCAGAGGGAAAAGGAGGCAGAAAATGATAAGAAATATAGCTAAATATTTATATATACAAAAAATGAAAATATGAAAAACGTTCCTTCTGAAATACATAATTAAGCTCAAGACAGAGTAGGCAGATGGAGTCAGTAATTACAGGTTCCTAATGTATCTAAAATTCCCAGAGAATGAGAGTGTTGCTACTAATTTTGTAGCTTCACAGTTTATAGCTTGTTGCTGTTTATAACAGGCTCTGCTCCATTAACACTTGCTGTTCCAGTTAGATGGCTTGTATTTTAAACATATACTTAGGGCTTCCCTGGTGGCGCAGTGGTTGAGAGTCTGCCTGCCGATGCAGGGGACACGGGTTCGTGCCCCGGTCCGGGAGGATCCCACATGCCGCGGAGTGGGTGGGCCCGTGAGCCATGGCCACCGAGCCTGCGCATCCGGAGCCTGCGCTCCGCAGCGGGAGAAGCCACAACAGTGAGAGGCCCGCTTACCGCAAAAACATAAATAAATAAAATTTAAAAAATAAAAAATAAAATAAAAAGATACCGAGCAAAGCAGCCCAATTGCTGACCTACTTAGACTATTTATGTGAAAATTCGATGTAAACTAAGGTTATTATGTGTGTGTTATAATGGTTTGTATTACTGTCATCCTCATTAGGGTTACAGGCAGTTGTGGTGTCATAGAAAAGACCCTGGACGTGGAATCTCAGTTCATCTCCACACATATTAATTGAATGCCTACTCTGGCTGGGCACACTTCTGACCTCTTGGGGTACGTTAGTGAATAAAATAGACTTAGATTTCTGCCCTTGTGGAGCTTTCATTCTGGTAGGAGTTGGGGAGATGGAAAATAAATAATAAACAAAATGGATAAGTAAATTATATACTATATGAGACAGCGATAATGGAGATGATAAGAGAGGAGATTGTCTTGGGTAAATGAATTTATCAATAGAATAGTCAAAGCAATTCTGGTGGAGAGCATGCCACAGGGGCAAGACTGAAGGGGTTGACCATGTGGGTGCCTGCGGGAAGGAGAGAGGGAACAGTCAGTACGAAAGCTGTGAGGCAGGAGAATGTTGGATCTGTTAAGGAAAAGCAGGAGGTGAGCATGGCTGGAACTGGCCGAGAGGGTGGGAGAGCTGTAAGCCATGCAGTCAGTGAGGGGGTGCAGGGAGACACAGACAGCCTTGTTGGTCATCATCAAATTCTTGCTTTTTACCCTGCAGGAAATTGCGACTTGTTTCAGGAGTGCAAAGGAATGCAATAAATTGACTTCCATTTCAATTTGACCTGAGTGTTAAAGGATTAAAATTCTCTTCAGATTATATGGGTTCATATTTTCTTTTCTGTGTATGGTAATAGAAAGAAATATCAATTTCAACTACCTAGCTCTTAAACAAGAGGGGGTGGGTAGGGCGTATTTATTTTAACCAACAGAATTCTTCTTTAGAAAAGCACTAGAACATTTATCATGAAAGGGGTGCCATGCCAGGTCCACCATATTTTTCCCACTGCCACACAGGGATTTAGTTTCTCTTCCCAGGTGTTGAGTTAAGAAAGTAATCTCAGAGATAGCTTCTCTGATGGTGAGAAAGGTGCCACAGGAACCACAGTCCCTGCCCTCACATGGGCAACTCCTACCCCATTTCCACTGTCAAGACTATAATTCTATTCTTTTGACCCTCATCTCCCCATCCCCTTCAAACTCAAGACCAACCAGAGAAAGTCAAATTTGCTTTGGCACAATCATATGAGAAGTCCCCTTGTCTGGATAGTCTGGTTCCACCTTCCCCATGCCAACAGCTTCCAATCAGGCACACCTGAATCCTTCTCTCTCTCTCTCTCTCTCTCTCTCTCTCTCTCCCTCTCTCTCTCTCTCTCTCTCTCTCTTTTTTTATAAAGCTTTCACACTTCCCTGCCTGCATTGGAGTCTCTGCCAAGGGCAAGCCATGGTGGCTGTCTCCCTTGCTGATGGTAGCTCTGAATAGATAGCCCGTTTTCATTTGCACTCTCTTTGTTTACACAGAACCATCTCCCTTCCCCCACAAACATGGAGGTAAAGCTAGAGAAGGGCAGAGAGAAGAGAAGCCTCCCAGGAGAAAACACACCAGTTCTGCCTCTGTAGTCTCTCTCAGTTGTGGATAAAGTGGCAGATCTGGCAGCTGGGGTCGGCTGACCTCTCCTCTTGTCTCCCACGAGGCTTCCTCTCCTTGGTTTATTTGTAGTCAATATTTGAAAGGGCCGTCAATATTTGTGAGCTGCGTTAACTGAACCTATTGAGAGACCCCTGGGGCAGTTTGCACGTTCCATCTTCTTTATTTTTTGTTTTTTGCGGTACGCGGGCCTCTCACTGTTGTGGCCTCTCCCGTTGCGGAGCACAGGCTCCGGACGCGCAGGCTCAGTGGCCATGGCTCACGGGCCCAGCCGCTCCGCGGCATGTGGGATCCTCCCGGACCGGGGCGCGAACCCGCGCCCCCTGCATTGGCAGGCGGGCTCTCAACCACTGCGCCACCAGGGAAGCCCACACGTTCCATCTTCTACTGCACAAAGTCCCATTGCCCCAGGGAGCCCTGCATGCGCAGTGACATGAACTTCTAGTGCAGCTTGCACACTGCTCTTTGCATCCCTTTCCTTCTCTTGCTTCTTAGGCTCGATGGAACTGGTGGCCTTCACAGCCCATGTTAGTGTGGCAAGCAAGGCTTGGCCTCTCAAAATTATTTTTCTTTATCACAGCCTCTGCTGCCCACCACAGGTTTGAGCATCTCTACTCAGCTTTGCTTTCAGGTTCATTCAGGATGCTTCAGACAAGCCCGAAACAGGGATGTCTGTGTATAAACCTGAAGGAGAATTTGTAGCACTTGGCAATGGCCCCCTGCCAGCCCTGGTTGTTGTCAGAGGGAGAGGCTTGGGTCCCACCACAGGACAAATTCTTCTGGTAACAACTGTCAGAGCCACCCAACATGGAAAGTTTCCTTTGGACACACCCAAAGGATTTGGCTGAGTCTAGGGCACCACCACTGCTGCTGATGTGAGCAGCAGGGAGGTCATGGGGACATGCTGGAGGGTGTGCTGGGCTGTGGCACCTCACAGTTACTCTGCAGGGCATGGCCTCCGGGCCTGGTGGGGCTGTGCTGAGGATGTATTGGATTCTTGGTGCAGGTTGTGGGCTCAGAACACCATGGGGGCTGGGGATACAGAAGCTAAGGAGGCCCCAACCGTGGCACCATTAGGAATGACTTCATTATTCTAGATGGAGGCCTCCCAAAGCTGGCCCTCTCCAAAAGCAGGGATTTCTTGCTTTGTTTATGTTGGTGGAGAAGCTGCCGTTTGCTGAGGGGAGAGGGGGTTCTTTTCCCTCTCCAGACAAGGAAGGGGGCTGGCAGACATGGACTTACTTATTGGAAGAAATAAAAATCACTGGAAAGGTAAATACGTTGGTAAGTATATGATCATCTGAAAATACAGGGTTGCCACAAACCTTCGATTTGTAAAAGACACAATATTGCAAATCACAATAAAAATAAAGCACAATAAAATGAGCTATGCCTGTACAAAGGAAAACTGGTGCATTGGTTTCTACAAGAGTATAACAAATTATCACAAACTTAGTGGCTTAAAGCAAAACAAATTTATTGTATCACAGTATCTGTGGATCAGGAGTCCAGATATGGATTAGCTGAATCCTGTGCTCAGGTACTTAATAAACTGAAATAAAAGTGCCTTCCAAGGCTGCAGTCTCATCTAAGTTTTGGGATTCTCTTCCAAGCTTACTTGCTGTTGATAGAATTGTTTCTTGTGGTTGTAGGACTGAGACTCTGGGCTCCTAGAGGCCACTCACCATTTCCTGCCACATGGCATTCTCGACAACATGGCAGTTTACTCCCTTCAAAGCCAATGGCAGATCATCTTCTGCTGCTTCTTTTCTCCCTTTTTAAGGGTTTACTTGATTAGCTCAGACCTACCCAAGATAATTATCCTCTTGATTAACTCAAAATCAACTAACTGAGAACTTTAGTTACATCTACAAAATTCCTTCACCTTTGCCATACAACATAAAACCTAATCCCATCATATTTGCTGGTCAGCTCTAGGGGAGGACATTACTCAAGGGTGTGAGTCATTAGGGGTCATCTTCAAATTCTTCTTACCACAGATGAAATGAGCATGGTAATCTCAAAGTAGATTTCTGAAGAAAATTACTTGGAATAAACAGGAATATTGATAAAGGATTAATTCAGCAAGAGTACATGGTAATCCTACATTTATGTGCATCGAAGAGCAAAAACAAAATAAACACATGTGCACCTAAGAAACAAAAATTGATAGAACTATAAAGAAAAATAGAGAAATCCAGTTTTCTTTGGAGACTTCACCACTCCTCACACAGTAATCAATAGAACAAGTAAACAGAAAATCAAGACGTAAAAGAACTGAACACCATGAACCAAATGGATATAACTGACATTTAGAGAACATTTCGCCACCAAGAGCACAATACACATTTTTTCAGGTGTGCATAGAACATTCACAAGATATTCCATATTCTTGCCCATAAAACACATTTAAAACAATAGAAATCCTACATGGTATGTTCTCTAACCACAGTAAACTTATTAGAAATTAATAATAGAAAGATATCTAGAATAACTCCAAATAATTTGAAATTAAACAATAGTCTTCCAAATATCCTATAGATCAAAAGGGAAGTTCCAAGGAAAACTAGGAAATATTTTTAGTTAAAATGAAAATGCAACATATTAGGGGATAGCAAGAGCTACTTTTGGATTTTATATTCTCTCTAATTGAAGTCCTGATTCACATTCTCCAAATCTTGCTTTACATTGATATCAGAACTAGACTGGCTTCCCTTGTTTTTGTTATCAAAATTTTGATACCTAAATTGGGTTAACCAGGTGTGCATTCTACCTTTCAAAACAAGGCTGGGGCAACCTTTATTTATTTTGGAATCAGTTACGTACTAGGCTTTCATAAATACTTTGAACTTTGTACCATAGGCAGATGTTTCAATATGATTATTTTATTCTTAGAATACAAAGTTTCTTTTCATAAATGTAATAGAATCTTATCAGTTAGGAAACTGAAATCTAAGGACATGTGCCAATTAGGAATATAGCTGAGACTAGAGAGAAACAATTGTTCAGATTCCTTATGTGTCATCTTTCCATTGGATTATCTTAATCTGCTTTTAAACCAAAGAATAATTTCACATGGCTCAAAACATCATCTAAAGTTGTTCTTTGTTTATGTAGTAAATTCAATGGCCAGTTGGTAACTCTTTCCATAACTGATTCTTCTATTCTCTCCTACAACCCTTATTCTCCCTAACTCACTATTCCTTATATGAGATGCCAGGTTTAGAGAAAGACAATTCATTTAAAATTCCCCACAAAGAAAACAACTCTAAAATGACTAACATATTTTCATATTTAAAAGCTTCGCCTCCTTGATTTCCCTTTCCAATCTTTATATTAATTCTTCATGACTCTTCTCTAACTTTTTAAAGATCTCCTCTAACTTTTTTAAGACCACCTCCACCACCATCATCATCCTCATTTATTATGACCATTTTTCCTAATCTTTATTGAGGATTTATTAAATATATGCAAAGTTCTAATGCTTGACCTGTATTATCTAATTTAATTGTCACAAAAACCTCAAGTGACAGAGAACACTGAAATTTCACTCATTCTTCTAGGCTGGATCAGAGTTAGTGAGACTATCTGGAGAGATGAACTCAATTTCCAGTTTATTTTCTTTCAAAAAAAATAAAAAAGCTTCTCAGTCAGAGTAAACATAGCTCCATATCTACAAATTGCCCTGAAGGAAGCAGCCATCTTCCTGACAAATCTTTTATTTTTGAATGTTTGTTCTCATTACAGACATCTATTTGTTTCATTTTCAAGAGAAGAAAGATGAAATTAGTGTATTTATCCTTTTCTTTTATTATTTATTTTTCATTTGGAAATCTCCTAGCGTCAACAGACACACAAAGGAAGGTCTATAATTCCAGAGAGGCAGCACCAACATGGCACCATGGAGATGTGGCTGCAGAATCAGACATCTGGGCATGGGATAAACACCAGAAGAACCATACTAGAGTCAAGAAGTACTAAACGTGGCATACCTCAATTCCCAGTTGCTGGTGAGGCTTTGGAAATTGGTCTTTGGAGGAGTTCCATTTTGCTGCCTCTAGAGGCTGCTTGGCTAATGGTTTTCACAATGTTTGTGGACCTATTGGTTGTCAAGGCTATCTTAAGTCTGGCAGGAGGGGGATGGAAATAGTACAAGCTAAAACATAAGAAAGCTTGCTTTTCTTATTGATATTTATCCATTTTTCTTGAAAAAAATACTACCTGTTGCATGCTTTTGTTTAATTTCCAGAGTTCTGAAAAATTTTGATATTGACAATTATTTTCAAAGTGCTCTCACTGCTTTTAGAGTGAAAATTTTCATGGATCTTTCAATTTTCAGAGTAATCTCTTCCATTCCTACTGACATCTTTTCTTTTTTTTTATTATGAACATAGCTCCTGTGAAATTCCTTTGTATGTCTTTTTTAAAATATATTTTTACTTATCTTCAATAAATATTGAGGTTAGTGTTGGGTAGGTGTTTATTCAGCTTTACTGATTTGCCAAACTGATAGTGTACATTTCACCTTTTTGGTTATATATATTCATAGGTCTTTTATTCATTTGGATTGTAAATGGAATTGTTTTCTTAACTTCCTTTACATGTTTTTTATTGCTGGTGTATAAGAAACACAACTGATTTTTGCATGTTGATATGAATTTGATGAATAAATATTTGATGGATAAATAATTAGCTCTAGTAGTTTTGGGGTGGATTTTTTAGTATTTTCTATATGTAGGATCATTTTATCTAAATAGAGATAGCTTTACTTCTTCCTTTCTAATTTAGATACACTTTATTTATTTTTGTCCTTGCCTGATTACTTTGGCTAGGACTTATTGTACAATATTGAACAGCAGTGGTAAATGCATCCTTGTCTTGTATTTGATTTTAGGGGAAACACTTTCAGTCTTTCAACACTGAGTATGAGTTGAGCTGTGGGTTTTTGGTCAATGTCCTTTATCATGTCTTTTGGGTTCCTGTACTCAATTCCAATATGTGTGTTGGGTGGGGGGTGGGTAGTGGCTTTCCCCATCTCAGAAACCAGCAAGGTGCTGAGAATTCAACTCAATTCTGACAGTATCTATCTCGAGACAGCATCAGATTCCACAGGTTAAGGACTCAGTCTTATAAGACTGCCTCCACCCACACACTCCAGACACATCACAAGCCCAGATGGACTGGCTACAGACTGGAAGTTCCAAAGACCCTCTCCTTGGATTTCAGATACCAGTGGCAAGTCCAGGTTGTTACTTGTTCTTCTGATCAACTATCAATCAGAGGTTTCCATGACCCCCTTTTGGGGTTCAATGAATTTGTTACAGTGGCTCACAGAACTCAGAGAAACATTTTAGAATGTTTAGAAACTATATCAGGACTTCCCTGGTGGCGCAGTGGTTAAGAATCCACCTGCCAATGCAGGGAACACGGGTTTGATCCCTTGTCTGGGAAGATCCCACATGCCACAGAGCAACTAAGTCCGTGCACCACAACTACAGAGCCTGCGCTCTAGAGCCCACGAGCCACAACTACTGAGCCCACGAGCTACAACTACTGAAGCCCGCCTGAGTCAAAATCCAGCCCCTCTTCCCTCCCTAGAGGTTGGGGGTGGGACAGCAAGTTCTAACCCTCCAATCATTTGGTCTGGTAGGCTCCACTGCCAACCACCCTCATCCTTAGGTGCTTTCTAAAAGCCACCTCATTAGCATAACAAAAGATACATCTGTGACTCTCACCACTGAGTAAATTCCAAGGGTTTTAGGAGCCCTGTGCCAGAAACAGAGACTAAGACCGAATGTATATATTTCTTAGAATATATTACAATATCATATCATGTTAAGTAATTTCCTTTCTAGTCCTAGTTTTCTGAGTGTTTTTATCATGAAATGGTGTTGAATTTAATGCTTTTTCTACATTATTGAGATAATCACGTGTTTTTATATTCCTTCATTCTATTAAGATGGTGCATTAAATTGATTAAATTTCTTGTGTTGAATCACCCTATATTGCTGGGATAAATATTACTTGCCCATAACATATAAGCTTTTTAATGTGCTGTTGATTTGGTTTGTTAATATTTGTTGAGGATTTTTGTGTCCATATTGATAAGGGATACTGGTCTATAGCTTTTATGTGTAGTATATCTGTCTTTGGTTTCAGGCAAATATTAGCCTCATAGAATGTGTTAAGAATTGGTCTCTCCTTTCATATTTTTTGGAAGTATGTGAGAAGGACTTAGTGTTACTTCTTTTTAAAATATTTGGTAGAATTCACCAGAGAAGCCATCTGGTCCTGAACTTTTCTATGTTGGGAGGTTTTGCTTATGAATTCAATCTCTTTATTTGTTATAAGTCTGTTCATATGTTCTATATATTCTTAGTAAGTTTTTATAATTTTTGTGTTTCTAGGAATTTGTTCATTTTATCCATATTATCTACTTTGTTGACAATTGTTTTCAGGAGTCTCTTACAAATCTTTTAATTTTTATCCAATCAGCTGTAATGTAATATCCTCACTTTCATTCATTTCTGAATTTAGTTATTTGTGTCTTTTCTCTTTTTCTTAGTCGATCTAGCTAAAGTTTTGTCAATTTTGTTGATTTTTTCAAAGAAACAGCTCTTGGTCTCATTAATTCTATTGTTTTTCTATTCTTTATTTAATTTACTTCCTCTCTTGTCTTTATCTTCTTCCTCCTACAGGGAACAGAACTACCAGATACCTATCAGATGTTGAATTTAACAGAAAGGAGATTTCAAAGTAGCCATTCTAAATATGTTCACAGAACTAAAGGAAAGCATTATTAAAGAGTAAATGAAAGTATGATGACAGTGTCATAACAACTGAAGAATATCAATAAAGAGATGGAAATTCTAAAAAAGAACTGAATGTAAATTTTGGACTAGGAAAGTACAATAACTCAAACAAAAATTGACTAGAGGGACTCAGCATTAGAATTGAACTGATAAAAGAATTAATAAACTTGATAGAGATTATCCAGCCCATAGAACAGAGGGAAAAAAGAGTGAAAACAAATGAATGGACCCTCAGAGAATTGTAGGGCACCATTAGTTATACCAGTATACATTTAACGGAAGTAACAGAAGGAGAGGAGAGAGAGAAAGGAAAAGAAAAAAATATTCAAGAAATATGACAGACAAGTTCTTAAATTATTTAAAATAAATAACCAATACATCCCGGAAACTCAATAGACTCCAAGTAGTATAAAGGAAAGAGACTCATAAAATGACACATCAAGTAAACATGCTGAAAGTCAAAGACAAGGGAAAAACTTGAAAACAGCAAGAGAAAAAGAATATGTCACTTACAAGCAAGTCCCAATAAAATTAACAGTTGACGTCTCAGAAGAAACAATGGTGTTCAAATGTAGTTGAAAATTGGCACCAATCTTTACTTACTTACACTTCTTTCAGAACATTACAAGAAAATCAAGTTTACATTTAAAATTTTCTTGACTGTATTTTCACACTTCCCAGCTCCTCTAGAGCTTCCCACTCTCCATCCACATATTCCACTTTACCAAAAACTTTCTATGAAAGCCCAGTCTACCTGCCTCTTGTCCTTTGTTCCTTCCCCCTTTTGATTTTCACTTTTTCTTTTGCGGTGCGCGGGCCTCTCACTGTTGTGGCCTCTCCTGCTGCAGAGCACAGGCTCCGAACGCGCAGGCTCAGCGGCCATGGCTGACAGGCCCAGCCGCCTCGCGGCATGTGGGACCTTCCCGGACCGGGTCACAAATCCGTGTCCCCTGCATCGGCAGGCGGACTCTCAACCACTGCGCCACCAGGGAAGCCCCGATTTTCACCTCTTTAATGTTGTGTAGCTGTACCTATTCCAAAACTCAACTGACAAAAAAATGAGAACTCTCTTTAGGATATAGGATAACATTGAACTAAGCAGGTAAATATTAAATTATTTTTGCTAAGATGGGTTGGACTGTGGGAGTACAAGGACCACTGAAGAGAAGTAAAGGTTAGTCTGTGGGGCCTGACTAATTCAGGGGTTATGTGGGTCTTCACTTTGGAAGAGATGTTTGAACCAACATCTGAAGGATGACTAACATTAGCTGAGTGAAAAATGGAAAAATATATTTCAAGAGGATTATTGGCACAAATACCCTGAGGTAGGAATGAGAATGATGCAATGGAAAAGCAGAAAAAAGAAAGCTTTGTTGATTGAAAAGCAATGAGTAAAGTTTAAAATAACTGAGGTAGCATTTGTGGTATAGAAAGGGACCAGAGGTGTTAGACTTTGTAATACATATTAAGCAATGTTTTTCTCTATATTCCTTTCTATAGCTGACATTCAATGACTCTAACTCCTTCATTATGAATGATTAACCTACTCTCATTGACCTACATGGACAGGATCCATTGAAGTGCAATATCTTAACTCAGAAGGTTCCAAAGGAATGTGGTTTTATTATTTTTAAGCACAGACAGAAATTGGAAATGTTCACATAGTGCTTCTTGCAAGTCCTAGAGAGGTGTTTAATGGGGTGGATGAGGCTCATCAGTAATTAGTAGCAACGTTTGCATATAATTAGTCCTTGGATGCCTTATAAACCAATTCTATTTAGAAAACTTCAAAGTTGTGTTTATACTTTTCAATATATAATTATTTTTCATGAAGAAAACCACATTTCTGTTAAATTTCAAATACGGGAAGGAGTTAGGTTTTACTAACATAATTTGTCTCATCTAGAAGGCTCTAAGTGCATATGCAGGATCTCCTAGAGGAGAATCAGTTTTGACTCCAGATTAGTGACTGAGGAAGCCTCTCTTCCTGAGGTCAAACAAATTAACAAACATAGAATTTCCTTCACCCGATTTAAATAAGCCTTGTATATCTGCTTCATCCATCACCCAGCATTTGTATTTTCTCTACTTTGGAAATCTTCTCTGTCCTGATTTTATCTCATGCTACACACTGGGAATGAGGAAAGGGAATGGGGGAGGAGGAGGTGTAAGAAAAATTATTGTGCTGGTTGCTCAAACTTGCTCCCCAAGCTAAAGGCCATATATATTATGTGATTGTGTAAGGGGAGAGGGTCTGTTTCATTGAGCATAAGTGTGTGAGGTTTTGTGGACATAAGTATGTTGAGTCTGAGTATTTTTATATTTTTGGTGATTTTTGCATTTGATTCAGTGTAAGAGTTGTGAATATATGTGATATCTATCTATAGATATATAGATATTTTTAAATGTATTCATGAAACAATAAACTGAGATTGTTCTGGTCTATATATTGCCAATCCTTTTTCTTTGGCTGTCTGCCTGTGAGAGGCTTATGAAATGGAGACTAAATCACTTGTGTTTGAAATGTCTGCCTACCGCTACTTATTTCCTGTTTTTTAATTGTTACCGATCAACCTGTTAGTCAGTCAGCAACATTCATTGATTTTACTGTGCTGAGAAGGAAGAGGTGCTAAATATGGAAACCTTGACTTCAGAGAAATAGCAGGAATCAAATTGCTAAATATAGTCTGCCCTCTTGAGTAAACAAATAAAGGCAATCTTTTTAAGAACACTCAAAAACGAAAGGGTGAAGACTAGTGTTCTTTCAGAGAGGGATTATAATTGTTTTTTCTAAATCCCATTTTGTGGGCTATTATATGTCAAGAAGCTTGTTTGTTAGTTGGTTGACTTTCATTTTGAGCTATTGGACAGCCCGTAGGCTCCCATTCTCTATTCTTTTTTCTCACCACTGACTACTGTAGGATATGACATTAGTGAACTGTTCCTTTCCTATTTGGCAGTCTTCGTTATACAGAGAGAAAGAAAAAAGCATAAGAAGGGGAGAAGGAAGGAAGGAAAAGGTGAACTTCAGGAAGAAAGGCACTGGAGTGTGTACAGTCTGAAAAGGTAAGAGCACGGAAGTAGGAAACCAGAGGTCTAGATTCTAGTAATTACTTGGCAAATTCAATATATGCAATTATATCCTCTAACCCTTCTGTTAGTAGAATGAAGTGTTTATCCTCAGTTTTCAAAATGAATTCTGTGGAAGTACCTCACAGGTCACCTCAGCAGATAAGAGGATTTTTATCTATTTCATGGTAGGAGTTTGATTGGGAAAGGACTCGGTCCCTAATATTTGAAAATCCTTGATAAAGTGCTCTCTCAGACTCTGTCTGGTTTCAAAACACTCATGATTGAGCGTTCTAGGAAGGCTTGACCTGTCATGGCATGGCTTCTAGAAACCAGAAGGGATACTCTTATTTCATCACAATCTGATTTCTTGAAAGTGACAGATTCCGCTTATAGTCTCCTGGAATTCAGAAAGGAAAGGATATTTTTTAAAAGACCACAGGAAAAATTTTTTAAAGATTTTGGTGATCTCAAATGAGGCATAATACTCACAAAATCTCATTGGTAAGATCACTTAAACTGCCACCCTTTCTGACTCTCCTAGTACCTAGATTCTTTTTTTTACATCAGATTCCATTCCGCAGTCAATAATATGATCACTGCTTTGCATATATTTCAACTTCCTCGTCCCTCTCTCTAGAGTTATTCTATTCTTGTATTAAAATCACTGTCCTGCTGAAATATA
>NW_006788592.1:1814691-1819877 GCF_000442215.2 Lipotes vexillifer
TGGCCTGCTGAAATATAACTGCTCCCCTACTCAGGGGGAGTAGCTAAATGTGGCTGGAGAAAAACATTTTAACATATTTTAATATATTTAACCACTCAGGTTAAAATATAACCATAAATGTCAAGCACACCCTTTATTGCTCAGCAGTCAAACTACATTTCCCTAGTCCATTCACTTTTTTAACTTATTTTTTTATTGAAGTATAGTTGCTGTACTATATTATATAAGTTACAGGTGTACATACTGATTCACAATTTTTAGTGGTTATACTCCATTTATAGTTTCTTAAAAATATTGGCTATATTCCACGTGTTGTACAATACATCCTTGTATCTTAATTTATACCTAATAGTTTGTACCTCTTAATCCCCTACTCCTATATTGCTCCTCCCTCTTCGCTTTCCCCACTGGTAACCACTTGTTTGTTCTCTATATCTGTGAGTCTGCTTCTTTTTTGTTTTATTCACTAATTTGTTGTATCTTTTAGAATCTACATATAAGTGATATCAGAATATATTCATTCATTATATTACTTGCCCAGAGGGTTATTTCACACATTCCTTTCTCTCTTCAAACTCCATTCCCACTCTGCTTTCTACTGCACTAGGGAGCCATCAGAGGAGAACTTCCACAAATTTCCTCTTCCACAACTACTCACATGCTAACATTTGTGTCCATGCACTTGGCCATCTATTATGACATAGGGATTATTCATGCTCCTATTTTAATGCCAACGCCTCCATATCTGAACTATGTATTACCCTTTCATCAATTCAAGAACTTCACTCAAAAAACCCCTGTCTTCTATGTCATCATTATTTCCAGCTCTCCTGATTTATTACACCAGCATTCAAACACACTGGTATCTCTTCTATCTTAGAAATAAAGTCTCCTGATCTCACTTCTCCTTCAACTACCATGCCATTTCTCTATTCCCCTTTATAGCATAACGTCTAAAAATATTATCTCTGCCCATAAGGCTCTTCCCTTTCATTATTTCAAACACACTCCATTCAAACTCTTTGCACCACCTTCCTCAAACTGCTCTTACTCAGGTCTCCAATAACCTCCATGCGCTAAATCCAACAATGTATCCTGAGTCCTCATTTTACTTGACCCATCTTCAGCGTTTACCCAGGTTATCACTCCCTCCTCCTGGAAACTGTCTGTCTAGTTTCTGGGATACCATGTGCTCGTGGTTTTCTTCCTTCCTACTCATCCGTTTCTTCTCAATCTGTCTTGCAGATTCCTCTTCTACTTTTTCAGACACTTTACCTTTGATGTGACTCAGGACTCAATTCTTAGACCTTTTCTCCTCTCCATCTACATTCACTAACAGGATGAAACCATGTCTAGCATCATGGCTTTAAGTACTGTTTATATGCTAATGACTCCTAGGTGGGTTGTCTCCTTGGAAGTCCTCAGATATCCAATCAGTATGTTGCTTTTAAAATTTTATGTCCATGTCCTACTTGACATCTCCACTTGGATATCTAATGAACATCCCACAATTATTCTGTCCAAAGCAGAACTATTAACTTTCCAGCCCACCCCTATACATACTGCACTAACACTTTTTTCATGTCACTGAATGACACACAACTCTATTCTTTCATTAGACCAGAAATCATTGCCTTCTTAATTTCTCTCACATCCTGCATTCGTCCAACAGAAAGACCTCCACTTAAACTTTATATCCAGAATCACTTCATTTTACACTTTCTCCAATCCAAGCTACTATCATTGCTTTCATTGATTATTGCAATTGATTTCCAACTGACTTACCTACTTTTAACTCTGCCCTCTACAGTCTATTCTCAGAACAATGGCCAGGATTCTCATATTAAAAGGTACCTATGTCCTGCCACTCCTCTGCTCAGAACATTGTGATCTTCTCCACACACTCAGAAATAAAAGCCAAAGCCCTTATAATAGCTTGTGAGACCCTATAAAACCTCTCTATTCTCTCTCTGACCCCATCTTCTACTCCATACAGACACCCTGACCTCCTCATTGTTTAAGTATATGCCAAACATGCTACTGCTTCAGAATTCTGTACAGTCATTTTTTTTCTGCCTGTAATTCTCCCCAGAGAGCTACACATCTCACTACTTCACCTCTCCAAGACTGTTATAATGTTAATTTCCCAATAAGCCCACCCTGACCATTCCTATTTAAAACTGCACACCCGGGTTTCCCTGGTGGCGCAGTGGTTGAGAGTCCGCCTGCCGATGCAGGGGACACGGGTTCGTGCCCCGGTCTGGGAAGATCCCACATGCCGCGGAGCGGCTGGGCCCGTGAGCCATGGCCGCTGAGCCTGCGCGTCCGGAGCCTGTGCTCCGCAGCGAGAGAGGCCACAGTGGTGAGAGGCCCACGTACCGCAAAAAAAAATTAAAAATAAAAAAATAATAAAAATAAATAAAACTGCACACCCAACAACCAGCATTCTTAAACCCAAAGTCTTTGTATAAATCAAATATTAAAAAAAAAAAAGAATCACTCTAAATCTTTAAAATAGAGGACATTTAATACAGGGAATTGGTGACAAAGTTGATGGAAGAGCTGAAAAGCCAAAAAGAGGATGGAAAGGCAGCCCAGACATTAGCCATTCCATAAGACTGGGAAGAAAAGCAAAGGATTACCAGAGCTCAGGATCTGAAGCTGTCTGGTGTGAGCTAAAACCATGACAGAGGCTGCCCAGCTATAGCTGAGACTGTAGGAGAAAGGACTATTAGGCTAGGTGCACCAGAAAGCAGAGAGATGTAGAAGGAGGAACATTGAAATTCTTTCTGCTTCCAAAATTCCATTGTTTCACGATGGGCAAATCCACACAAAACCCAGAAGGCCAGGAGGCTTGAGAAATGTTGTTCCCCGTAATTCATAGTAAAACTGATATGAGCAGAGAGTAAGTATGCAGGTGACTTGCACTTACTGTCTTCTAAGTGTTCCAATTGTAATGCAATTGGTTTACAATCTCTCTACCCCCACAAAATCAAAGGTCCACAGGGGCAAGGATTTCTTTCCATTTTACTCACTGGGATATCCCTAGCACTTAGAAATGTGCCTGCCACATAGTAGATGCTAAACATGTTTGCTGAATTAGTGAATAAGGCAGAATATGAGGGTGGAGAAATGGATTTGTTCTTAATCTCACTGTCAACTACAAATGGGCACTTGCCATCTACCTCTACAAGCATTAAATCATGAGCCACTGTAGCTGCTGACTGTCAACACCCCCTGAAAGGAGTTCAGGGTAGAGATCAGAAATGAGGCACTCTGTGCTCTGGAAAAAACTGGTGGAACAGGTCTTCCGATAGTTAGATATTTTCAGGAGACAACTTTATGAGCCCAATTCTTGCATCTCCTCATATCTAAAAAAGCACTAAAATCCTTCATGCTTCAAGCAGACAAAATCCTTCATCTGCTGCCCATGACTAGCAGTAACCTTCACAAGACTAGCAGAAACCTTCTGCAAAAAAAATTGTGCTTGATCGCATATACTCCCTCTTCACCAAAATCACATACATACTGACCTTCCCTCCTACCTCTTTGGAGCAATTTCTCAGAGCCCTCTGAAATGATGTCCCCCGGGTTACAGTCTTCACTTTGCCCCAAATAAAACAACTTACAATTCTCATGTTGTGCATTTTTTTTAGTTGGCATCAGCATAAAACTGGTTAATCATTTTTATGAGTTAAACTTATCTACCCAAAGTAAAAAAAAAAATATTCACTAGAAATCACCCATAAGGATTGATTGTAGAATAGGTTATCAGAGTTAAAAAGAAACTAAAGTTCCAAGTAGGTGGAATGCAGAAGATGGAAGCATAACACAGCTGCCCTCCACAGACCACTTTTGAAGATACATAGAAGTGGTATTTTGTGGACTGGAGAAAGAAAGAAAGGGAAATACTTGTTCAGGTGTCAGAGAGAGTTTCATATGGGGAGGTATATGGAGTGAAGATAGAGAGAAAAAAGAAATTTTCAAGCAGCTGTGCATTAAGGGATACAGTGATGAATAATAAGGGACTGAAGAATTTGGGGACATGTGACAGTGGACTAAGAATTAAGCCCTTTAACAGATTATCAGTGATGACAGTAAAAACAGAATAACCTTAACTACCTGTTTCTCTGAACTACTTTGAATTTGACAGTAACAAGACTGGGGCATGAGTGGCTCCTGGATTAATACGGTTATAACTCACATAAATATATGTCAGTTTTATTCACAAGATATGCATGTTGCATGGCACCAGGACTTAGTTTAGAAACTAGATATTCCTGAGTATACCATAGATTAATCAACATGGACTGTTCATATGAACCTTATTTGTTCTCATTAATTTATTCAGCATATATCTACTAAAGATCTGGCTCAGGCTGTACAAATGCTAGCATTACAACAGTGACACAATTCTTGCTCTCAAGAAGAAAGCAGGTGAGGATCTATGGGACCAAAAAAAAAAAAAATAGAGGAAAAGTTTAATATTAGGAAGCACAGTATAAATTATAAAAGTTATGTAATTATTCTTTTCTCACGTAATAAGTTTCTAGTAGTAACCCTCATCTCCAACATAGTTGGTACCTAATTACTACTATCTTCTTTATCATACAAATCAAAATTTTAGGGTTAATGTGGAAAGTGTTCTTTCAAGAGAAAAGGTGGCTTCTTGGCTCTGGTGGAGAAACAGCCTTTAACACCCCTTATATACACCTAATAGCAGACTTTTTTCTTTCCTCTTTGATTCCTCTCAACTTAAGTCCTGAAATGTTTAATGTACATCCTTGAGCCTTCATTTACAAGTTTTGTGAGAATATAGTCATCAATTCCATGTTATTTCCTAAAATCCAGAGACTCAAGAATTTAAGTGCAATAAGAGACCTATTAATGCTCTTCTAAGAAACTTCTAAAATAGAAAAAAATAGTTTCAACTCGTTCCTCTTTCTGCTTTGCCTCTCTGCAGTAATTGGTGAAGGCATTTTCCCCCTCACTTAGCCATTGTCCTCCATTGCAATATTTTCTTGGAGTTCTTACTTTCCTCTCCGACAGCTCCCAGACTGAGGACTCTCTAACTCCATTTGCCTTTGAAATGTTGATTTCCCAATATGTCCGACACCATTTTCCAGGATTCTGCTTTTGTCCACCCTCTTCTCTCCTCCATTCCCTCATCTCCTCTGTTCTCTTTC
>NW_006788592.1:1819889-1825028 GCF_000442215.2 Lipotes vexillifer
TCTTTCCCTTTCTCTTCTTTAACCTCCTCTACTCGTTTAACTTTCTTATCTTCTCTTTTCTCCACCTCTCCCCTCCACACTTCCTCCCATGAAATCTTACTCCTGCAATATAAATATTGCTGTTACGTTGACAGTGTTAAAATGGACATCACAAAACTCTCTCATGGCTCCAGACTCCTATTTCCCACTGCCAGAGAACAGCTCCACTCTGCTCCAGGCTGATGTGCACTTTCCCAAATAACCTCCCTGACAGCCTCACTCCTGATTGTGTCATGCAGTTCTGTGAGGGACAATAAGTAAGTGTCAGGACATAGATGCATATAATTTGAGCTTTCAATCTTGACTCAGCCACTTGATTGCTGTGTGACTTTAAGGAAAACACCAAATCTATTTAAGTTTACTTCTTCTTACGTAAAATGGAGCTAATAATACCTACATCATAATGATATATTCACATTTGTATTTAAAAAAAGAAAGACCACAAGTTCTTTGCATTAACTCCCATTAAAAGATAGATTTTAACATCTTTTGAACCTGGGCTGTGACTCTACTTTGACCAATAGAATGTGATGAAAGTGACATCGTGGGATTTCTAAGCCTAAGCCTCAGAATGCTGGGTGGAGACTACATGCCATCAAGAAGCCCTGAAGTCAGTGAAAATGTTCTAAATCTGAATTATGGTGATGGTTGCGCTACAAAATGACATTAGATACCATTGAATTTTACTCACAAACTTTATGATTTTTTAAATATTTCTCAATAAAGCTGTTAAAAAAAAAATCCCTGAATGAAGATCACACGGAAAGAAAGGCCCAGGCCTCCCCAGTATCCCAGGTAAGCCCATTACCCAACTGACCACTAGTTGAATGCCACCAAATGAGTGACTTCAAGCCAAACCAGTCAACCCAAGAATTTTGAGACCCTTTAAAATCTGAGTTACTTTAAGCATTAATAAATAATTCATTATCCTTATTCTACTAATTTTTTAACCCATGTATGAAGTCAGGTTATTTCCTTGAATTGCACACCCCCTTATAGATCTACTAACATTGAAACTAGGTGAATGCATGTATGTTACAGTCTTTACTGAAGGTTAGGAGAAATAAGGCAGTAAGTTCATATCAACAGAAACAACAGTAAAATATTAGATATTCTTTTTCTTAAAATTCTTTCGTTTATCACTCTTTCTCCCTTCTCTCTTCTGCCCTCTATTGCCTCTTCTGTTCTCCTTCCAAATTTGTGCATTAGACACCCTTCTCTTATATGGTATGGTTTACTTTTTGGTTTCCTTATGTTCCATCATCTGAGACCTTAGTTTTATTACCAATAACCTGTCAAAATATTTTCCTAAGCAAAAGCAATTTCACCCTAAAGAGGCATTCCAAATCAAGCTATTGAAACTGTTCATTATCATACCACTGTATATATACATCATCTTGTCCAGTGACTGACACATATCAATTCGAATAAAGTTTATCCTTATTCATGCATTCCACATCTTGTTTCACAATATGTCAATCTAGTAACTCAAATTAAGGCATTTGGAATCATGCTTGACCCTTTCCTACCTTTGCCCTTCTAACTCCAACCTCTTATCTCATTGTTTCCTTCTCAGAAATACTTTAAGAATGCATCTCCTTACCCACATCCCAGCACCCAAACTCTAGTTCAAACCCTCCTCATTTGTCACCAAGGCTAGCATAATATTACCCGAAATTTCCTTTCTTCCTCTACTTCATATTTCTTCTAAGCAATGCTCCAGGAAGGGGCTGTTAAATTATGCCACACAGGCCAAATTTGGCCAACCATCTCTTTTTGTAAAAAACAAAAAGAAACAAATAAGTTTTAGCGGAGCACAGCCATGTTCATGCACTCGTGTATTTCCTAAGGCTGCTTTTGAATCTTAATGGTGGAATTGAGCCCTCGGGACAAAGATAATATGGCCCACAAAGCCTCAGATATTTACTATCTGGCTCTCAGAAAAGGTTTGCAGACACCTGTTCTCGAATCTACCATGAAAAATTTCCCAAAACATAGAACATGTTGCATGATTCCATTATTGTTTTAAAAAGTCATATAGCTTAAATACATATGAAAAACTGGAAGAATATACATCGATATTTTTAATATACTTACATATTAAATTGTACTCATAAATTTCTATATGCAGAATTGTACTCATAAATTTCTATATCTTTGTATTTTGCGTAACAGCATGAAATAATATTATATACAAGGGCATGGGTAACATACCTCATAATAACAACAAAAAAAGATTTGAAAAGTATTTAAACCTACTTCCTTAAAATTTCCAACGACTATTTTTTTAATGAGAAAACGTCTTACTTCTTTGAAAAATGTGTAAGACCTTCATAATTTCTTCAATCTTCTCTTTCCAACTGCTCATGATCACCTTGCCTGACACTCTTTAAGACCTTCATAATTTCTTCAATCTTCTCTTTCCAACTGCTCATGATCGCCTTGACTGACGCTCTTTCACAGACTCTAGCTTGGTGAATCTCAAATTTTAGTGTGCTTAACAACTGCTGAAAATTCAGACACCCGAGTTCCCTTATTCAGTACATTTGGGGTAAGAATAGAAATTTACATATTTTATAAGCATCCATGCTAGTGGTTCATGGATCACATTTTAACATGGTTTTACACTATGTAATCAAATTCACCTAAGTTCAAATCCCGACTTCAATATTCACTAGTTATCTGACTTTGGAAAAATAAACTCACTGAAGCACAACTTCATTTTCTGTGAAATTAGATACCAAAAGGACTTGCCTCACTAAGGTTTTTGTAAGGTTTAAAGGAGATGATTCAGGTCAAATACTGAACACAGTGTCTGGCTCAGAGTAAATATTTGGTAAATGTTATCTGTTTTCCTTTATACGTTCCTCATTATTATCAATGATATCATTATTTTAATTGCAAAATTCTTCTTCAGTATTATAAATTCCAGGCCATTCCCCATGTCACATACAGTCACACACACTCACCATTGCACCTTATTCCCTTTTTTCCATAATGCCGTTCTTCACTCTTAGCTCCATTTGTGTTCATTGGCTTAACTTCTACTCATCCTCTGGGGACCGATTCACATACTACCTTTGTGCATCCTTCCCTCAATCTCCCCTCACCAAAAGTAAAGTCATGTCTCCCCCTCTCGCAGCTGTACCCCCACAAGACCTTGTGCGCATGACCACTCTAGTACTTATCATATTAAATTTGTGTTCATTTTTCTGTGCCCAGAAGAGACTGTGACATCATTGAGAGCAGGCATCATGCCCATTTTATCACTGCATTATCATTATTTTTGTGACTGCTCCCTCCATTTATTCTGGGTCTCTATGAGATAAACCTTGTATTAGCCACGTGTTTCTGATGCTTTCACATCTAGGGCTTTGCTGACTCTGGAGAGACTGCCCCTCCCAGGGCGAGTCAGTTCCTATACATAGTAAATGAATCACCGGAGAGCATGTCCTCCATAAGCAAACCAACCAATCTAGAGCTCAAACCCCCAACTTTATCAAGCTCTTATTACACTCCAGGCCACTTTTCCCCTGTCCCAGTCACCCCAGGGCCAGGTACCAGACACCTAGAGACATCGCCTCTGCCCCAGAGTCTGCCGAAATTATTCAAACTGGCCAATCCAAAAACTGCTTACCCTGCCTTGTTGATTCCTTCCCAGGGAAACCACAATAAAGCCTCTTGCCTACATTTTCTGCTCACTCCTTCTACCTTCTGACTGACGCTGGTGCTTCCTCATGTGGACCTGTGGCATGGCATTCCCCTTCCTTGTGGAATCTGTGAATATAACAAGCTATTTTTTCAATGGTAGTTGTTTCCTAATCTGTTGGACTTGCTACACCTGAATAATAATAAAACCTATATTTTAAAACAAACCCTTTAATGGATTTTTAGAGTTACTTAAAGTCTTGCTGTAGCCATATGTGTTTTTTTTTTTTCCAAGAGATGAGAAAACCACACATAGGCAGGATAAGTACCTTGTTCAAGGTCACGTGACTGTTAGGCAGTGGCCATAATTCGAATCCAAGTCTATTTTGTCTCCAAACCCTGAGTTCTCTACTCTGTACAGCCTCAAAGGCTTCCTCAATCACAACTTCCCCCCTTCACAGGATTCACTAGGACAATGGTCAGTAAGGTATGTTGCCTGAGTGCTGATACACTGATTCAAAGTATCTACGTCTTTTTTTTTTTTTTTTTTCTTGCGTTATGCGGGCCTCTCACTGTTGTGGCCTCTCCCATTTGCGGAGCACAGGCTCCGGACGCGCAGGCCCAGCGGCCATGGCCCACGGGCCCAGCCGCTCCGCGGCATGCGGGATCCTCCCGAAACGGGGCACGAACCCGCGTCTCCTGCATCGGCAGGCGGACCCTCAAGCACTGCGCCACCAGGGAAGCCCGGAAAGTATCTACATCTTAATTTCATATATGAATTTTCTTAATGCGGTCCACCATAATATCAACAAAATCTAATTCTTTGGGTGGGGGGAGTGGTTCAGAGTTGGGGAAACATGAGAATTTTTTAAAGGCCCATTGTAAAATGGCTTGCATATTTATAAATGAGTGCTAAAAAGGAGCAAATTTTGAAATGAAGTTTGAAATGAATGTAAATTCATTTGGATAAAGCTCGAGATCAGTGTAGAAATCATTAAAGTAAAAGGCAATTTGATTCATTAGCTCTTAAGAAATCAGTTCTGTAAGTGATAAAAATTCAACATTGATTGAAATCTGTTGGTGATAAGCTCTAGGAATCTCTACCCACCAGCAGCTAAGACTATCAACATGAAGCCAGAGATTAGAAATAAGACCCTTTTCAGAGCAAGAGAAGAGAAAAAAGAATCTCAAAAAAAAAACTGGAAAAAGAGGACCCATGATGAGCACCGCAGGTGAGAGAAGCCCTGTAACGCAAAACCCCCTGAACTGAGATTTCATTGACAGAGTACAAGCTTGTAGCTATGAGACCTCAGACAAGTCACTTCCTTTCTCTGAGTCTTACTTCCTCATCTGTAAAATGAGGTAGGATCCGTAAGTAGCTGCGCTCTCCAGTTCTACTTAAACTTGTCTTAACTTCTCTTTTTTTTAAATGCCACTAGGTGGCAGCATGAA
>NW_006788592.1:1825062-1864148 GCF_000442215.2 Lipotes vexillifer
AGCAGGAATTAAATAATATCCTCTCTGCCTTAGTTTTCTGGTTTTCAGAAGGATTTTTTTTGCAAGAGTAGGAATCATTTTGGAGAATAATAATACCACCACCACAAACACACAATGTAAAACAGAACAATATTTAAACTGCACAATAATTAAACAACAAGTAAAACAAATTCTCATTCATTAAAATCAGCATATTGCTACCTAAGGAAAATGTCCAATGATGATAAAAATTTATTTAACTGCCTTCTCCACGAAATACATTGTCACAGTGTCTAAATTTTTATTATTTATCAATTAAAGGTCTTTTTTATATGGACTCCAGGCATATAAATACAACGACCTGCTCAAGAATTCCATTTGGATGTCCAGTAAGAACCCCACAGCATTCAATTTCCCTCCCCAAAACTTGAGTCTTCTCAAGCTTTGCAATGTCAGAAAATGAAAGCAAAATTTCCCTCTTCGCTCCCCACTCTACATCCAATCCATCAGAAATGCTTTGACTCTACCTCCAAAACACATTGTAAAAGTTTTATTTCCAGCTTCACTGCTACCATCTTTGACCAAGCCACCGTTATCCCTCACATGGATGACTTCAAGAGTCACTCTACCTGGACTCTCTACTTTTCTTTTTGTCCCCCTACAATCTGTGCTCCGTATATTAACCAAAGTGATGGTTTAAAATATAAGACCTATCATGCCACTCTCTTATTTAAAACCCTCTAAAAAATGATCAGTGCCCTTAAATTAAAATCCAAACTCCATAACATGATTTATGTACCTTCTCATAATTCAGCGGTTGCCTGCTCCTTTTCCAATTTACACATTCACGCACTGTGCTCCAGAAATACCACACTTCTCCCACTGCTTCACACACAAATGCCAGTCACTCCTACCTGAGAGTTTTGGATTAGTTCTTCCTTCTGCCTAGAATGCTCTATCCCCTTTTGTACCCAGGGCTGGTAGTACTCATCATTCAGATCTCAGGTCATCCAAGTCTTACCCATCCAGACCATCTAAAGTAACAATGGCCCCTCTTTATCACAGTAACCTAATTTGTTCCCGTCTCTGCACTTACCACTCTCTGAATGACCTTGTTTATCCACTTGTTTACTTACTGCTTTCTCTCACTAAAAAAGGCCAGGGATATGTCAGTTATTAACCATGGTGCATACACTTCGTGTCTGCAAGAACACCACAAGTACTCGATAGAGATTTTAAACTGAGTAAATCAATGAATTACGGACAGGTTTGGATCTTTAAGATTGAAAAGGAATACCAACACAGCAATGAGAAACTGTATTGATCTTTCATCTTTGAATGCAGCCATAGACAATAACTTGTTTTTCTGGAAAAATCCTATTATCACAAGCAAGTAGCATTTTCAGTATTGAGTACATTCTTCTCTCTCAATAACCATTTAACAACAAAATCATGTCGTGTAGAATCTCTTAACAATGACAACAACAAGTAATATTTAAGCAGGTACCCTGGGCTAAGCTCTGGGCTAAACACTGCATTTATAGAGGATTAACTCTTAGAACACCCCTATGATTAGGTTACATCTTGTCATTTCCTTATGTATTATAGTCAATGGGTCAAATGAAAGTGAGGGCTGTTGCCAAACCTGCTCAGATTTTGTGCAGGAGCCAGGATCTCAGCTTTTGTGCTACAACCCCAGAGGCTGTCCGTTCAATTGCTTTGTTATCTTACTCCCTGTATTAGTTTCCTGTGGCTGCTATAACAAATGACCACAAACTTAGTGGCTTAAAATAATACAGATTTATTCTCTTACAGTTCTGGAAGTCAGAAGTCTGAAATCAATTTCACTGGGTTAAAGCCAAGATGTAGACAGAGCAGGTTCCTTCTGGAGGCTCTGAGGGAAGAATTTGTTTTCTTGCCTTTTTCAGCTTCCGGTGGTCACTTGTATCCTTTGGCTGTGACTCCAAAGTGCATCACTCCAATCTCTGCTTCCATCATCACATCATTGTTTCCTCTGACTCTGAGTCCTGCTGTGTCCCCTCTTAAATAGACCCTAGTGACTATATTGGACCCACCCAGATACTCCGGGATAATATCCCCATCACAGGACCCTAACTTAATTACATCTGCAAAGTCTCTTTTGTCACATAAAGTAACTGTCACAGGTTCCAGGGATCAGGCTGTGGATATATTATGGGGGCTGTTGTTCAGCCTCCCACACTCCCGATGCTAGTTAGTGAAAGGAAGGAAGGAGATACCGGGCCTCCTCATTCACTATCCAAGTGACTTGTCTCCACACACCAGCCTCTCTCCATATGCAATTCAAGCTAAGGCTTCAGCAAAATTACCAAATAGAGACATCATGAATCTTTGGTGTCAACCACAAGACGCTGATGCTAAAATGCTTATGGTCTACCACATGTTGATAATAGGACTATTTAAGCCTACAAGGTATTAAATACAGATATTTAAGACTAAGTCCTAATGCACGCCCTTTCTACCTCTTATCTGCATCAGTCTGGGCTTCCTATTTAATAATCCCCTTGACATGCTTCGGATGATTTTTATTTAAAAGAGGAGCATACTTTTTACAAGGTTCAAAAACCCTTGCCTAGTTCAGATATGACCTAAATGAATTACCTTGAAAAAGAATCAATGCTAGGTTTTATTAAACCCAGCTCCTAGAGGCTAAAGGAAATGAACAATGATATTGGCAAGCAGAAAATACCTTGTAAAGTGCTCAATAGCTTCTATAAATAAATTTGCAATTCACTTAAGATGTAAACAGTACAGAGCAAGCCTTGAATACATCAGCAGGGCTGTAAAATGATGCCTTTACCTTTCTTCCCTTCTGACCTCTCAATTAAAAAGGCTTCTCCAAAGAGGGTGTGCTATGGAGCATCATCTCCAAATTGCTGCTCTCAGCATGTCTGGCAACACAGAGGTTTCATTGCAACTTTCACTTCATCATATTCCTGGAGGCAGAACACCTTTCTAAGTCCAAAGTGTTTCTCTAAGAGGAATGGTTTAAGCATAGGACCATCTGCAATCAAGGTCAACCTGTCTCTTATGGCACATTTTTAAAAGCCACTATAACTGAGAGTTTCAATTCATTTTTCTTTTGCAAAGAGATGAAAATATAGGGTACCATTAGGAGAAATGGTCATTTTGCTATAACGCATCATTTCCAAATTGTTTTTGGTAGAATGTGAGATCATTTAGTAAGAAAAAACAGTTTTCTTTCAAAGCATTGTTGAGAAATGCTTTATTCTATGTTCCCTTTCCAGAGATTGAAATAGCAGAGTAGGATAGTAAAGGCTCTGAGAAATCCTGCAATAAGGAAATATCCTTCATTTTGTTTAACCCAGAAGTTTTGACCACTGACTCTATTATCTGCATATTGCCTTTTCCCATCCTGTAGAACGATGGTCTGTGGCACACGCTTTGTGAAACACTGTTCTGAAGTGTTTTTGTAGGTGATGTGGTTCAAGTATCCCAGGAATGGTGACGAGAACAAAGTGATTCTTTCTAAAATAGATGGGAAATCCTAAAAATTCAGAAACTAGAAGAGTTTTAAGAATAGAGCAAAACTAGCTCAGATAAAGCTCTCAATGAGTGGCTTAGATGCTCTTTGAGGGCAAAGTAGTATTTCTTGGCCAATTTTTAAAATTCCTAAAATATATACCCTAATTCTGTTAAAACAAAGATCGGTGTTTACACCAAAACTCCTCAAATGTGCCATTTTACAATGATTTCAAGTTGTACCCAGCATGGGATCTCTGGTTGTCTATTGAATATATTTGGATATTTGGTAGAAAGCTGGATATCCTCTGTTAAAATTATAGTTTATAAAGAATAAAAGCATAGTCTCTGGAATCAGACTCCTTGGGTTCCAATTCTAGTTCTCCCAGTTATTGCTAATGTGGCCTTAGACAAATCACCTAACTTGTTCATGCCTAAATCTTCCTTATTTATAGAGTTGGAACAGTAGTAGAATATATGATTTAAAAACACGGGAAAAAATGTGTGCCTGACATAGTGGGAGTACTCAGGCAAAGGTTAAACATACACTTTGCCCATGAAATCTGGGTCCCTGCCCTAAACCCTGTGTAAAGACTTCACTGTCCTACCTTTAACTATTTTCTCTTCTCACAGGTCAGGGGTCCACAGAGGCAAGGGAACATGCCCACCCAAAGCTTGCTTCCCTCACCTCTTAAACCACATTTTAGGTACCTGGAAACACAAAATTCCTTGTCCAAATGAAGTGATTGCTCAAGTGTATTTCATGGAACACTAGTCTCATGAAATACTCTTTAAAGGAGCTCCATGGCCATACAAATTTAGGGAACACTGTGCACTATGTCTACTTTCTTAGAACATGAACCAAATTCTATAAATAAGCTAGATTAACTTTATTGAATCCAATTTCCCTAAGTTTACTGGAATATAAAAAAATTCCTTTCCCCTCCCCCTCCCCCAGTAGTAATGATAAATACCAGTGGAACGAAATGTGGAAAGTACTTTGAAAAAGGATAGTATGGTATAATGAATACAGACTTTGGAGTCTGACCAACTTAGATTGAATTTCTGGCTCTTGACTTTGTATGAAATACTTAACCTTTCTGCTTGACTTTGTATGAAATATTCAACCTTTCTGAGCCTTCAGTTTTTGTTGGAGTCTTCGAGGCAGCTCATGGAAAATAGTATTCTTCTTTCCTGCCCAGGTTTTGAAGAAGCTGAAAAAGAATTAAATACAAATATGGAAGCCATAATATGACCTTTATTACTAACAGAAGTTAGGTTTTAGGACACGGCTGAAAGTTGGTTAAACCTCGTGGACTCGATAAAGAGAGAGAAAGGAGGACCTGTGTCCTTCATGTCCACATTTGTACCAATCAGACAGATCTCTCTATTTCTTGGGAAGCTAAGGGATGGAAGTAGTGGAGAAAAGTCAGAAGTGCTGCACTGGCGAAATTCTCTCTAACTAAAAGAAACATTCCCCCCCGCCCCCGCAAGGATGAAATCCTATCTCTGACAAATGTCCACACAAAAACCTGAACATGATGTTTATATCAGCTTTATTCATGATAGCCCCCAGCTAGAGGTATACAAGATGTCCTTCTATAGATGAATGGATAAACAAATTGCGGGGGGTGGGGGCAGAGTCAAGATGGCAGACTAGGAAGGCGTGGAATTCGTGTCTCCACACAACCAGGCCACCTACCAGGCAGCAGTGGGGGACCACGGACACCTAAGGGGACAGGAGGAAGCCCCAGCGGCTGGATAGGACGTGGGGCGCGGGGAGGGTGAAGCGGGAGAAGTGGAGGCGGGACGGGACTGGAGCCCCTGAGGGGCGGCTGCGGGAGCGGAAGGGATCCCACGCCCGAAGGGGGAAATTGGGGACCATTGGGAGGACAGAAGATGAAAAGGGAGCGTGGCCAGTGTTTCCCCTGCTCACTTAGGCCCCCAGAAACCTGCTGAGATCCCAGGCCTGACCCTCTGCCCACCGAGGCCCCTCCAGCCACGCCGGTCCTGAGTGAGTGGGGGGGAGGGAAGGGGGAGCAAATGTAAAGGCCTGACCTCCAAGACTGGCACCCGTGAGGGGTGACTGGGGGAGGGGGGGAGTTCTTACACCCAGAGGGACCCACCCATGGTTAGGGGTCCAGCAATGACGGGGGAGACCCTGGGTGGGGGAGGGGTGGAGGAACAGAGGGAATTTGGCCAGTGCTTTCCCTGTCCACTTAAGCACTGGGGAGCCTGTTGGGCTCTCAGGCCTAATCCTCTGCCCTCAACGCCTCCCTCCTGCCATGGAGAGCCCAAGCCTCACCCCTACACCCTCACCCAGGGCCCTACCTCCAAACTCCAGATCTCCACGCTCCGGAGGCTCCCCTCAGGCCTTGCTGCCTCTCCCCTTCCCTGCAGATCCTAAGCAGAGGCCCCGCCCCACACTTGAATGTAGCCCCTGCCTAAGTTCCATCCCCCGCTGAGACTCCTCCTCCCATAACCAAGACCTTTTTTTTTTTTTCTTTTTTCTTCATTTAGGTTGGGGTACTGTTTTACCTTGTTGTTGTTGTTGATTCATTTATATTTTTATTTTTTCTAATAAATCTTTTATTTTTCTTATTTTATTTTATTCTTTATACTGTGTTATTGTTCTGCTCCTTTTGGCTTGCTCCCCCTCCCCCCCTTTTTTATTTCCTTTTTCTGTTGTGGTTTTGTTTTACCTTGTTGCAGTTGTTTCAATTATATTTTTATTTTTCCTAATATATTTTTTATCTTTTGAATTTAATTTTATTTTTATTCCTTGTTATTGTACTACTCCCTTTTTTCTTTTTCTTTTTTTTTTTTTTTGCCACTCCATGCAGGTTGCAGCATCTTGTTGCCCAGACCAGAGGTCGGGCCTGAGGTCCTGTGGTGGGAGCGCTGAGTCCAAACTGCTGGACTAACAGAGAACCTCAGACCCCAGGTAATATTAATTGGAATGAGGCCTCCCAGAGATCCAAGTCTTGGCACCAAGACCTGGCTCTACCCACTGCCTGCAAATGCCAGTGCTGGACACCTCAGGCCAAACAACCAGTAGACAGGAATACAGACCCACCCATCAAAAAAAGAAAAAAAAGAGATGACAAAAAATATGTTACAGATGAAGGGACAAGGTAAAAACCTACAAGACCAAATAAATGAAGAGGAAATAGGCAACCTACCTGAAAACGAATTCAGAGTAATGATAGTAAAGATGATCCAAAATCTCAGAAACAGAATGGAGAAAATACATGAAACGTTTAACAAGGAACTAGAAGAACTAAAGAGCAAACAAACAGTGATGAACAGCACAATAACTGAAATTAAAAACACTCTAGAAGGAAACAATAGCAGAATAACTGAGGCAGAAGAATGGATAAGTGACCTGGAAGATAAAATAGTGGAAATAACTACTGCAGAGCAGAATAAAGAAAAAAGAATGAAAAGAACTGAGGGCAGTCTCAGAGACCTCTGGGACAACATTGAACACACCAATATTCGAATTATAGGGGTTCCAGAAGAAGAAGAGAAAAAGAAAGGGACTGAGAAAATATTTGAAGAGATTATAGTTGAAAACTTCCCTAATATGGGAAAGGAAATAGTCAATCAAGTCCAGGAAGCACAGAGAGTTCCATACAGGATAAACCCAAAGAAAAACATGCCAAGACATATTAATCAAACTATCAAAAATCAAAAACAAAGAAGATATTAAAAGCAGCAAGGGAAAAGCAACAAATAATATACAAGGGAATCCCCATAAGGTTAACAGCTGATCTTTCAGCAGAAACTCTGCAAGCCAGAAGGCAGTGGCAGGACATATTTAAACTGATGAAAGGGAAAAAACCTACAACCAAGATTACTCTACCCAGCAAGGATCTCATTCAGATTTGACAGAGAAATCAAAAGCTTTACAGACAAGCAAAAGCTAAGAGAATTCAGCACCACCAAACCAGCTTTACAACAAATGCTAAAGGAACTTCTCTAAGCAGGAAACAGAAGAGAAGAAAAAAACCCACAAAAACAAACCCAAATCAATTAAGAAAATGTTAATAGGAACATACATATTGATAAACACCTTGAATGTAAATGGATTAAACGTTCCAACCAAAAGACACAGATGGGCTGAATGGATACAAAAACAAGACCCTTATATATGCTGTCTACAAGAGACCAGCTTCAGATCTAGGGACATATACAGACTGAAAGTGAGGGGATGGAAAAGATATTCCATGCAAATGGAAATCACAAGAAAGCTGGAGTAGCAATACTCATACCAGGTGAAATAGACTTTACAATAAAGACTGTTACAAGAGATAAGGAAGAATACTACATAATGATCAAGGGATCAATCCAAGAAGAAAACATAACAATTATAAATATATATGCACCCAACGTAGGAGCACCTCAATACAAAAGGCAAATGTTAACAGCCATAAAAGGAGAAATCAACACTAACACAATAATAGTGGGGGATTTTAACACCCCACTTACACCAATAGACAGATCATCCAGACAGAAAATAAATAAGGAAACACAAAATGACACAATAGACCAGATAGACTTAATTGATATTTTTAGGACAGTCCATCTGAAAACAGTAGATTACACTGTCTTCTCAAGTGCACACAGAACATTCTCCAGAATAGATCACATCTTCGGTCACAAATTGAGCCTTGGTAAAGTTAAGAAAATTGAAATCGTATCAAGCATCTTTTCCAACCACAACGCTATGAGACTAGAAATCAATTATAGGAAAAAACCTGTAAAAAACACAAATACATGGAAGCTAAACAGTCTGCTGCTACGTAACCAAGAGATCACTGAAGAAATGAAAGAAGAATATATAAAAATTACCTAGAAACAGATGACAATGAAAACACAATGATCCAAAACCTATGGGACACAGCAAAAGCAGTTCTCAGAGGGAAGTTCATAGCAATTCAAGCTCACCTCAAGAAACAACAAAAATCTCAAATAAACAATCTAACCTTACACCTAAACCAACTAGAAAAAGAAGAACAAAGAAAACCCAAAGTTAGTAGAAGGAAATAAATCATAAAGATCAGAGCAGAAATAAATGAAATAGAAATGAAGAAAACAATAGCAAAGATCAATAAAACTAAATGCTGGTTCTCTGAGAAGATAAACAAAATTGATAAACCTTTAGCCAGACTCATCAAGAAAAAAAGGGAGAGGACTCAAATCAATAAAATTAGAAATGAAAAAGGAGAGATTACAACTGACACCACAGAAATACAAAAGATGATAAGAGACCACTACAAGCAACTATATGCCAATAAAACGGACAATCTGTAAGAAATGGACAAATTCTTGGAAGTATACAACTTTCCAAGACTGAACCAGGAAGAATTAGAAAATATAAACAGACCAATCACAGGTAATGGAATTGAAACTGTAATTAAAAGTCTTCCAACAAACAAAAGTCCAGGACCAGATGGCTTCACAGGTGAATTCTATCAAACATTTAGAGAAGAGTTAACACCATCCTTCTCAAACTCTTCCAAAAAATTGAGGAGGGAGGAACACTGCCAAACTCGTTCTATGAGGCCACCGTCACCCTGATACCAAAACCAGACAAAGATATCACAAAAAAGAAAATTATGGACCAGTATCACTGATGAACATAGACACAAAAATCCTCAACAAAATGCTAGCAAACAGAATCCAACAACACATTAAAAGGATCATACACCATAAAACAAGTGGGATTTATCCCAGAGATCCAAGGATTCTTCAATATATGTAAAACAATCAATGTGATACACCATATTAACAAATTGAAGGATGAAAACCATATGATAATCTCAATAGTTGCAGAAAAAGCTTTGAACAAAATTCAACACCCATGTATGATAAAAACTCTCCAGAAAGTGGGCATAGAGGAAGCCTACCTCAACATAATAAAAGCCATATACAACAAATCCACAGCAAATCTCATTCTCAATGGTGAAAAACTGAAAGCATTTCCTCTAAGATCAGGAACACTCTCGCCACTATTATTCAACATAGTATTGGAAGTCCTAACCACAGCAGTCAGAGAAGAAAAAGAAGTAAAAGGAATCCAAATTGGAAAGGAAGAAGTAAAACTGTCCCTCTTTGTAGATGGCATGAAAGTCCTAAAGAGGCCACCAGAAAACTACATGAGCAATCCCACTACTGGGCATATACCCTGAGAAAACCATAATTCAAAAAGAGACATGTAGGGCTTCCCTGGTGGCGCAGTGGTTGAGAGTCTGCCTGCCGTTGCAGGGGACACGGGTTCTTGCCCTGGTCCGGGAAGGTCCCACATGCCGCGGAGTGTCTGGGCCCGTGAGCCATGGCCACTGAGCGTGCGCGTCCAGAGCCTGTGCTCCACAACGGGAGAGGCCGCGACAGTGAGAGGCCTGCATACCGCAAAAAATAAATAAATAAATAAAAGAGTCATGTACCACAATGTTCATTGCAGCACTATTTACAATAACCAGGACATGGAAGCTACCTAAATGTCCATCAAGATATGAATGGAAAAAGAAGATGTGGCACATATATACAATGGAATATTACTCAGCCATAACAAATAACAAAATTGAGTTATTTGTAATGAGGTGGTTGGACCTAGAATTTGTCATACAGAGTGAAGTAAGTCAGAAAGAGAAAAACAAATACCTATGCTAATGCATATATATGGAATTTTAAAAAGCGGTACTGATGAAACTAGTGGCAGGGCAGGAATAAAGACACAGACATAGATAACGGACTTTAGGGCACAGGGTGGGAAGGGGAAGCTGAGATGAAGTGAGAGAATAGCATTGACATATATACACTACCAAATGTAAAATGGATAGCTAGTGGGATGTTGCTGCATAGCACAAGGAGATCAATTCGATGCTTTGTGACAACCTAGAGGGATGGGATTGGGAGGGAGGCTCAAGAGGCAGGGGATATGGGGATATACGTATACATATAGCTGATTCACTTTGTTGTACAGCAGAAACTAATGCAACACTGTAAAGCATTTATACTCCAATAAAGATATGAAAAACAAAAACAAATTGTGGTACATCCATACAACGGAACAGTATTCAGTGATAATAAGAAATCAACTAATAAGCTACAAAAACATGGAGGAAACTTAAGTGCATATTGCTAAGTGAAAAAAGCCAGTCCGTGAATCATACATCTTGTATGATTCCAAATGTATGGCATTTTTGGGGAAAAAACTCCAAAACTATAGAGACAATAAAAAGATCCAGGGTTATCAGGGTTTTCAATTGGAGGAAGAAGATGGATGATTAGGTGACATGCAGGAGATCATTAGGATGAAACTGTTCTGTATGATACTGTAATGGTAGATATATGACGTCATGCATGTGTTAAAACCCATAGAACAGTACAATGCAAGAGGAAACCTTAATGTAAATGACAGGTTTTAGTTAATGACAATGTATTCATACTGTTTCATTAATTGGAACTAATGCAAGAAGGTAATTTAATAATAGGGGAACCTGTGTGTGAGTGTGGGAAGGAGGCTGGAAATGGGGGTAGGGTGAATATATGGAACTCTGTACTATCTGATCAACATCTCTATCAGTCTAAAACTATATCGAAATGTAGGCTATTAATTATTACAATGAAAATAAATAATACTTTAAAAACAAAAATGAAGCTATCAATGCCTAATTTATGTAGCTACTCAAATGACTGAGCAAAAGTGTATACTACCTATATCCTCTACTATAATAATTAATATTCATAACCATGCCGTTGAAAGAATCCATCTTATGAAGAACTTACTTTCTACTTTCTGGATTCATCTTATAATCAGTATTTTCAATCTCTGCCTAGTTGGGGTTCTCCCCAAGGACATAATCGCAAGGATAGAGTGTAACACAATCAAGCCCAAATCTGTAGACCTTCTTTTACCATTTCGTCTCTCCTCTCATCTGCTTGAGACCTGCTATGAGAAAAAAAGATAAGATTCCTAGTCAAGATTGAGAATGAGGTGTTAGAATCAATACAGAAAGGGGTTGGCATATGCTGATAACAGAGGAGGGGTGTGATGGAATCAAATAGACGGTGTGTTAATGACCTAAGAAACTGGATTCGTCTTCATCTACTTGGGGCAAAAAGTGTACTTTGATCAGCACATCTCAGAAGGTGAAGGAAAATTCAGATACCACGTTTGTATCCATTTGCTTTAGTCTCTCTCCCAGAGATCAAATCACCAAGCTTGCTTTTTATAAAACAGGCTGCATGTTGTACTGATTCTTATCAAGAAAGGCTAAGCATTGAGGGACTGGGATACCCATACAAAGATACCCATCCACCAGTTCTCCTAAGAGAAGTCATTAAAAGCCAGTTGCGTGAGTTTTCTATGAATGAGTAACAAATCACCACAAATTTAGCAGTTTAAAACTGCACCCATTTAACAACACTACAGTTTTTTTTTTCTTTTATAATTTTTTTTTTATTCTGGTAAAATACACATAACACAAAATTTACCACTTTAACCATCTTTAAGTATACAATTCAGTGATATTAAGTACATTCCCATGGAACACTACAGTTTTATATGTCAGAATCTGGTGAGCTCAGCTCATTTTTCTGCTTCAAGTCTTACAAAGCCAAGATCAAGATGTCTGCAGGGCTCTGGTTCTTTCTGGAGGCTCTAGGGGCCAATCTACCTCCATAATCAATTAAGTTGTTGGAGGAATTCAGCTCTATGCAATTGTATGTCTGAGGTTCCTGTTTCCTTGCTGGCTGTCGTTTGGGGGTGGTTCTTATCTTTTATCTTCTGGAAGCTGTCTGCCTTCCTTGGCTTCTTGTCCCTTTGTCTTTAAAGCCAGCAGTGGTGGGTCAAGTCCCTGTCATGTTTCAAATCTGTAGACCTTCTACCATTTCGTCTCTCTCATTGGTTCTTCCTCCTCCCTCCGCCACTTTTAAAAATCCCAATTCATTACATTGGGCCAACTGCATAACGGAGTATAACCTCCCTATTTTAAGGTTAGCTGATTGGCAACCTGAAAATTCTTTTTGACGTGTAATAAAATATATTCATAGGCTTAACATCAGGGGGCAAACTATCATGGGGGCCAAAATCCTGCCAACTACAACAATCTCACTTGATATTTAAAACATAAGACTGGAACTTATGTACACACTGCTTATACTCTAATACATACAAATGAATAGAAACCTATAGAGAGACAGCACAAGAGTATAAACTCAGTAGCCTATAAACAAAGAATACAAAAATTGTCCACTAGAATCAAGTGAAGCTAAGAAAGTTAATAAGGAGAAATATCCTGGATGATTTGCTATGAGATCTGAGACATAGCATACTAATTTTTAAAAATTAATTAATTAATTAATTTTTGGCTGCATTTGGTCTTCGTTGCCGTGTGTGGGCTTTCTCTAGTTGCAGCGAGTGAGGGCTACTCTTCGTTGTGGTGCTCAGGCTTCTCATTGCAGTGGCTTCTCTTGTTACAGAGCTTGGGCTCTATGTGCACAGGCTTCAGTAGTTGTGGCATGCGGGCTCAGTAGTTGTGGCTCGCAAGCCTTAGAGCGCAGGCTCAGTAGTTGTGGAGCACGGGCCTAGATGCTCCACAGCATGTGGGATCTTCCTGGACCAGGGCTTGAACCCATGTCCCCTGCATTGGCAGGCGGATTCTTAACCACTGCGCCACCAGGCAAGTCCTAGCATACTAATTTTTGATACTTGTTTTTCTCATTTCTGATGAGAGCTTGAGATTCTAAGGTTCTTTTCCTCCTTTATCATCCTGTGATTATGTTATCTCAACAACAGCCCTTTTATTGTATGTCTCCTTTTAGAGCACGGAGTTAACATGTTTCAGGACTATTAACCAGGTACTTTCCTGTGCAGTGATTATGCTGGGGCTATGAGGAAAATGAAGTCAGCCCTACACAATCTCAGGCTGGAAAAAAAAAAGGTAATGAGACACATAATTCAGTGACAAGAATACAATAAAATATATTGGACTGAAGTGTCAGAAGGGGGCGATTCTGAGACAGTTATGCAAACAGCTATCTAAATCCACTGAAATTCAACGAAGTCATGAGGGAGAAGCATCACTGAAAGAACAGTCATTAATAGAGAGAATAAAACCTTATTTCATCAGAGGAAGTTTCTGAACCTCTCTGGAAAGATCTGACTTTCTATACCTTCTTTGGAAATTTACCACATTCTTGCAGATTGATGGGCCCACTTTGTTGATTGAACCATTCCTTACTGGTTTGCTTACCCAACTTATGTGGCTTAAACACTATAGCAGCAGCTGTAAATCAATTCTGTAATTAGGTGGGGCCTGTAGCTACGGGACATTTGAGACAATGACATGTGCATAATGAATATCCTCTTTATATTTAGTTAACAACATTAAGATCGACGTGGCTAGTAATGTTACAAATTATGAACTAAACACCCCCAAATTAAGACCAACAAAGATTCTGTGATATTCATACAGGAAATCAACCTTTAAAAATTTTCTCCCTTATGAAAGAAAAATATTCTCATGCTATGTTCCAAAACACCAGAAGAAGGCAGAAGATGCACATGGTTGAGAATTCTGAATTCTGTTATATAAAGTAGCCTTTAGATGGTATCTTACTTACACTTTGCAGAACCTAAATTCAGTGTTTTAGTCTTCATTCAGAATTTTTCCTAACAAAATAATGAAAATATGTAGGTGGGTTTCAGTTTTACTGTGTAGTGATGATTCTGAATTCTGATGATTCTATACATTGAGGAATGCTATATATTGATATTTTAGTTATAAAACAATATCAAACATTTGTTAAGTGCTTATATTAATGGTGAACATTCTACATGCTTTATAAGCATGATATGGTAAGTAGAATTCTAAGATAGTATCCAAGATTTTTCACCCCTTGGACTGCATGCATAACCACATGGATTGTAAATCTGGTGGATTTTACTCTTGTGATTAGGTTATGTTACATGGCACAGTTGATCTTAAGATAGGGAAATTTTCTGGGTAAACTGACCAAATCCCATGAGCCCTTTAAAGGCCACAGGTTTTCAAAAAGTACTTAGTAATTAAATAATTATATTGCTGCATTTGTTTATACATATGAAAACTAGGTTTATACATACAACTAAATTGACCATTCTTAAAATCTGCAAAAAACCTTTTTACTGATAAGGTATTATGCATTTCTTTAAAATTGCTTTACTTCTAGAAAGCCAAGACAATGTTAGACAACTTATAGAGCTTAATTTTGATAGACATAAATGGAGAAAATGCAAGCTCCACAGAATAAAGACTTATACAAAAACTTTATATAGAAAAAGGCGAGAAGGGCAACAGGGAACCTGTTTTTAAATGAAATAATTTCTTTTTGAATGTTTTTACTTATCAATGAGAATCATTTCTTTTTAACCATTAACCTTTATCAAAAATATTGTACATGGGCTTCCCTGGTGGTACAGTGGTTGAGAGTCCGTCTGCCGATGCAGGGGACACGGGTTCATGCCCCGGTCTGGGAAGATTCCACATGCCACAGAGCGGCTGGGCCCGTGAGCCATGGCCGCTGATCCTGCGCGTCTGGAACCTGTGCTCCGCAGCGGGAGAGGCCGCAACAGTGAGAGGCCCGCGTACCGCAAAAAAAAAAAAAAAATTGTACAATGTCTTTAAAAGGACTTTTAGCTTAAAAAAATGACTGAATTGGTTTCTAAGTTTCATAATAGTCCTCATCAAAGACTTATTAAAATATTGTGGACTACACAATACATATCATTGTTGTTTAGCATTCGTTCCACATAAGAAGTCTAGTAAATAACATATCACAGTCAGAATTTCTGGCAATTAGACTGAGCAATCCTTGCAATGCTCAGGCAGTGAAAAGATAGCACATGGAAGAAAAGAGAAAATATACCTAGCCTTTCAGAATATGAAGTTCTCTTTGCCTGACAAATCCATTAAATGACCCTCCTGACTATTCTACCACTGTGAATAAGTAGAACAAGACTCTTTCTCTCTCTCCCTGTGTATGTATATATTTTTGAAGAATGCTTAATAAAGTGATGAGACCCATGATAAAATGTTAAATGAAAACGGTATTTACAAATATATATACCTGTAATTACAAATGTATTACAAGTACATATATACACATATATACACACACACAAACACACACACACACACACACACATACATATACACACATATGATTAGCCCACTTATGTATGTATATTTTAAAAGAGTATAAGCATGCCTATGGGAGTATTTGAGAAAAATTTAAAGAAATACATTAAAATGTTAACCTCCTAGGGTTTTAGGATGACACATGATTTTTAAAACCTCTGTGATATTTAACTGAAATTTATAAACATAGTATAATTTGTTAACTCAACAAAAATTTATTGAATTTATACTATATTTTTTGTTTACATGACCATTATTAGCAAAAGATATTTGTATTCTCCAGAAAGTTCATTCTACTCCATCGATATTCCCAGGACTCCCACCCTGCTTTTTACCCCATGTGATACTGAGTAGCAAAGGTTTTCTTGTTTATCTCCTTTACTACACTGTGATATCCTTTCTGTCAGGGACTATATCTTGTCCTATTGTATTTTTAGCAGCTGGCACATTGTCTGGCACATAATAGGATCGCAGTAAACTCTGAGTTAAGTCTCTTTTTGTCATTTAAATAATAGCAAATGAATCCTGAGAAATAAAGTCAAATAGTGTCTCAGGACCTGTTGAATTTTTGGTCATGTTATAAGAATAAGAGTCTTTCCACTGGATTACTTTCTTGCTATTTCCTAGACCTTAATGCCACATTAAGAAGGCTGGCCAGACTCTTTTCCAGCCTTTTAGTAAATACCACCCCTAAATCAAGCATAATCAAGCGTGCAGATTGTATCTGTAAACACTTTGGTTCATCTAAAAATAAGCGTGATTATCTAATTAAAATGAAAAAGAGAAAATTAGAATGTGCTCACTTCTAATGAATAAGAGGGGAAAAAAAAACACATAATATTATGGAACAGGTGTTGAGAGAGAAGGAGGAGAGATGGGGGGGGGAGATGTGTTTACTTAATGAGAACCTCAGGCCTAGAGAGTACCACACAGAAAGCAGAGTTGAAAGCATCTCATAGCCATACTGATATTGCCTCCAGAAGTCTTGGATTCTTGGTGAAGAAAGACTGTAGGGGCTGCTGATGAGGAATTCTGCTGTGAAGAATATATTGATATATATTTTGTAAAACTCTTCCTGGGAAAATTTCAGATGCCACAAATAGTCACAGAAATATCATAATTTTCTTTAAGTTATTTTTTCTTCTTCCATAAAATTTTGATCAGTGGTCCCATTATACCACACAAAGACAAGCAGAGGGATAATTTCTAACCACAACAGATTTGAGTAGCCTCAGGGTTTTGCTTGTTGGTTACTGTTATGGGCTGAATTATATTGCCCCAAATTCTTACGCTAAAGTTTTAACCCCCCAATGTGACTCTATTTGGAAGTAGGGTCTTTAAGGAAGTAATTAAGGTTAAATGAGGTCATAAGGGTGAGGCCCTATCCAATAGGATTTGTGACTTAAAAGAAGAAGAAGAGATACCAGAGATCACTCTCTCCCCACAAGCACGCAGAGGAAAGACCATGTGAAGACAGAGAAAGAAGGCAGCTGTTTGCAAGCCAAGAGGAGAGGTCTCATCAGAAATCAACTCTTGGATTTCATACCTCCAAAACTGCAAAAAGTAATTTTTGTTGCTTTAAACCCATCAGTCTGTAGTATTCTTTAATGGCAGTTTGAACTAATATATAGATCTTTATGGTAGCAAAAACTCAGTTCTGTGAACAAACTGCTTGACCAGCTGTATCTTCCCAAACAAAATGATTCAATGTGACTGGCCTCCTTTTCCTGCTTCATTTCCTGAACTGGCATCAGATAGACACTGCCAACACCCCCTTATTTGTTCAGCTCAACACTGGGGCCACAAAGTAACTGGAGAGTTGAGTAAAGCCTGAGGGACAGAAAGAAAGAGCCATTCTCTATATCCATGATTGGTATTTGAATCCTAATCTGTCCATGGAAAGGAAAGAGCTATCTCTTCAGGTAGTTGGATCTCCAAGAAAGACATGGCTGCCATCTGAAACTTCTGAATCATGACTATAGTCTCAAATGCTGAACATCTAAAAGAGAGACCAAAACAATATGTCAGGCCTGTGAACACTCTATGTTTGTAGCTGAAATTAGGCAACCAGCCCTAGCAGAGTCTCCTAGTCAACTGGAAGAGAAAATATGGAAGCCACAAGAATATTTTTTTTTAATAAAAAAATGCAAGTCAAATAGGCTGCCCAGACTTCTTACCCCGGACCCCTGTTTAGTTGCCAAGACAGAATTCCAAGATAGGTTAGGAGAATGCAACCCTCCAAGTGGCAGATTCCAGGCCCCTTTTACTGCCAGCAGCATGAGAGAAGACAGACCAAGAGTTTGATCCTCCAAAAAGAAATATCAAAAAGAAGAATGACGTAGAACATTCTTCATGGTCACACAAGATTTTTTTACCTTTTCCCACCTCACATTGTATATGAAAAGCTTAATGTTTTAGCATTGTGACATAATTTTAGCACATCTTCTTGTCTTTGATGTGAATGAATAGGGCTTTAATATAGATTATACTTAAGCATCATGCACTTGTAAAAGAGCAATATTATGAAATGGCTCAGTTGCCCCCATGTGCCACACACATTGTGCTGAATAGTTTTATATTTATTATCTTATACAAGCTTTAGCAGAAGTCTAAGGTACTGTAGCTATCTGCTATTTTTGCATTGTAATATCTATTGATTCTAACCCTGTTTAGGAAACCATAATTTCCTTCTGAGGAGCCACATTTTTCCACTTTGTTAATTAAATTCCTGTGGATTGACACTAGAGGTGAAGCATATGACAAATTTGAGCCTATCAGCAGTTCATAAACAATATGAATGACAATGTAATTTAAGCTGGAACTTCTCAGCAAGAAACATTCTTATTTTCTCCTGTGTCTGAGCTTGGATGTATCCTTGGGAGTTGTTGGTTTGGGTATCTTAAGAAAAGAAATTGCTTAGGATGGAGGGAAAAAACAGTAAAGTGAAACTATAAAAAATAGAGATGGAAATTGGATCCAAGTGGTATTGTTTGAATCCTGGATCAAGCCTCATCTGAAATCAATGCTCATCTTTGATCTGTTCAGTTATAAAAAAAAAATATTTTCAGCTTAACCCAGGTTAGGCCAGATTTTCTGGCATTTGTAACAGAAACCTTACTATTGCATTTCATTTTACACATAAGTCCCTGAGTCTTAGGGAAGTTAAGTAATTTAACCCAAAGCAATACTGTTACTGAATAACAGAGATGCTAAGCCCTATACTTAAACATTTGGAGAACTTGAGTACACAATTACCCACGTCTAAAATGAAGATGATTTGTCATCAACTTTTTCAGGGAATTCATCAAAAGAAACACACCCTGAAAGATGTTGTTGTGACATCTCTTCTTGCTGTATTTCAATCAACAAGTATTTGCCAAAGTAGCACTCCATCCCAGGTCTGCCAAACTTTATAGCCTACACCAGCTGTATTGTTTCATACAGCAGAAGCAATAAAGGGTAACATTCTATATGTCACAAAGAGCCTGATTATTTCTCAGTGGAGCCAGGATAAGAACAAATGACTCATGCGGGGAAAGGTTAGAAGTTTTCTATGGTTGGTGTCTGTGTTCCTGAAATACATGCTAAGGTAGAGTGTATGGGCTGCCTTCAGGAGCACGTGACATAGATCCTCCTTTATTTTTTCCCTTCTTTTATTTATTTATTTTTAAAATTCTATATAGTTGATGTGCAATATTATATGTTACAGGTAAACAATATAGTGATTCACAGTTTTAAGGGTTATATTCCAATCATAGATATTAAAAAATATTGGCTATATTCCCCATGTTCTATAATATATCCTTGTAGCTTATTTTATACCTAATAGTTTGTACCTCTTAATCCCCTACCCATATATTGCCCCTCTTCCCCCAACTGGTAGCTGCTAGTTTGTTCTCTATATCTCTATCTGCTTCTTTTTTATTATATTCACTAGTTTCCTCTATTTTTTAGATTCCACATATAAGTGATATAACACAGTATTTGTTTTTCTCTGACTTATTTCAATTAACATAAGGCCCTCCAAGTCTATCTATATTGCTGCAAATGGCAAAATTTCATTCTTTCTTATGGCTGCGTAGTATTCCATTGTGCGTGCGTGCGTGTGTGTGTGTGTGTGTGTGTGTGTGTATCTATATATCTATATATCTATATATATCTCACATTTTCTTTACCCATTCATCTGCTGATGGACACTTAGGTTGTTCCCATACTTGGCAATTGTAAATAATGCTGCTTTGAACATTGGTGTGCATATATCTTTTCAAATTAGTGTTGTTTTTTTTTTCCGATATGTGCCCCAAAATGGACTGCTGTGTCATGTGGTAGTTCTTTCTTTTTTTCTTTAACATCTTTATTGGAGTATAATTGCTTTACAATGTTGTGTTAGTTTCTGCTGTATAACATATAACAAAGTGAATCAGCTATGTATATACATATATCCCCATATCCCCTCCCTCTTGTGTCTCCCTCTCACCTTCCCTATCCCACCCCGCTAGGCGGTCACAAAGCACCAAGCTAATCTCCCTGTGTTATGCAGCTGCTTCCCACTAGTTATTTATTTTACATTTGGAAGTGTATATATGTCAATGTTACTCCCTCACTTTGCCCCAGCTTACACTTCCTCCTCCCCATGTCCTCAAGTCCATTCTCTACATCTGTGTCTTTATTCCTGTCCTCTTGCCAGGTTCATCAGAACAATTTTTTTTTTTTTTTTTTAGATTCTATATATATATTTCAGCATACAGTATTTATTTTTCTCTTTCTGGCTTACTTCACTCTGTATGACAGACTCTAGGTCCATCCACCTCAATACAAATGACTCAATTTTGTTTTTTTTTTATGGCTGAGTAATATTCCATTGCATATATGTGCCACATCTTCTTAATCCATTCATCTCTCGGTGGACACTTAGGTTGCTTCCATGTCCTGGCTATTGTTAATAGTGCTGCAATGAACACAGTGGTACATGTCTTTTTTTGAATTATGGTTCTCTCAGGGTATATGACCGGTAATGGGATTGCCAGAGCATATGGTAGTTCTATTTTTAGTTTTTTAAGGAACCTCCATACTGTTCTCCACAGTGGCTGTATCAATTTAACTTCCCACCATCAGCGCAAGAGGGTTCCCTTTTCTCCACACACTCTCCAGCACTTATTGTTTGTAGATATTTTGATGATGGCCATTCTGACTACTGTGAGGTGATATCTCATTGTAATTTTGATTTGAATTTCTCTAAAGATTAGTGATGTTGAGCATCCTTTCATGTGTTTGTTGGCAATCTGTATACCTTCTTTGGGTAAATGTCTATTTAGGTATTCTGCCCATTTTTGGATTAGGTTGTTTGTTTTTTTGATATTGCGCTGCATGAGTTACTTGTAAATTTTGGAGCTTGATCCTTTGTCAGTTGCTTCATTTACAAATATTTACTCCCATTCTGAGGGTTGTCTTTTCGACGTATTTAAGGTTTCCTTTGCTGTGCAAAAGCTGTTAAGTTTCATCAGGTCCCATTTGTTTATTTTTAATTTTATTTCCATTTCTCTAGGAGGTGGGTCAAAAAGAATCTGGCTGTGTCATAGAGTGTTCCGTCTATGTATTCCTCTAAGAGTTTTATAGTGTCTGGACTTACATTTAGGTCTTTAATCCATTTTGAGTTTATTTTTGTATAGGGAGCATTCTAATTTCATTCCTTTACATGTAGCTGTCCAGTTTTCCCATCAACATTTATTGCAGAGGCTGTCTTTTCTCCATTGTATATTCTTGCCTACTTTATCAAAGAAGAGGTGACCATATGTGTGTGGGTTTTTCTATGGGCTTTCTATCCTTTTCCATTGATCTATATTACTGTTTTTGTGCCAGTACCATACTGTCTTGATTACTGTAGGTTTGTAGTATAGTCTTAGGTCTGGGAGCCTTATTCCTCCGGCTCTATTTTTCTTTCTCAAGATTGCTTTGGCTATTTGGGGTCTTTTGTGTTTCCATATAAATTGTGAAATTTTTTGTTCTAGTTCTGTGAAAAATGCCATTGGTACTTTGATACAGATTGCATTGAATCTGTAGTTTGTTTTGGGTATTATAATCATTTTCACAATGTTGATTCTTCCAATCCAAGAACGTGGTATATCTCTCCACCTGTTTGTATCATCTTTAATTTCTTTCATCAGTGTCTTATAATTTTCTGCATACAGGTCTTTTGTCTCCTTATGTAGATTTATTCCTAGGTATTTTATTCTTTTTGTTGCAATGATAAATGGGCATGTTTCTTTAATTTCTCTTTCAGATTTTTCATTGTTAGCATATGGGAATGCAAGAGATTTCTGTGCATTAATTTTGTATCCTGCTACTTTACCAAATTCATTGATTAGCTCTAGTAGTTTTCTGGTAGCGTCTTTAGGATTCTCTGTGTATAGTATCATGTCATCTGAAAACAGTGACAGCTTTGCTTCTTTTCCAATTTGGATTCTTTTTCTTCTCTGATTGCTGTAGCTAAAACTTCCAAAACTATGGTTTATAATAGTGGTGAGAGTGGGCAACCTTGTCTTGTTCCTGATCTTAGAGGAAATGGTTTCAGTTTTTCACCATTGAGAACGATGTTGTCTGTGGATTTGTCATATATGGCCTTTATTATGTTGAGGTAGGTTCCCTCTATGCTTACTTTCTGGAGAGTTTTTATCATAAATGGGTGTTGAATTTTGTCAAAAGCTTTTTCTGCAACTATTGAGATGATCATATGGTTTTTATCCTTCAATTTGTTAATATGGTGTATCACATTGATTGCTTTGCATATATTTAAGAATCCTTGCATTCCTGGGATAAACCCCACTTGTTCATGGTGTATGATCCTTTTAATGTGTTGTTGGATTCTGTTTGCTAGTATTTTGTTGAGGATTTTTGCATCTATGTTCATCAGTGATATTGGTCTGTAGTTTTCTACTTTTGTGGCATCTTTGTCTGGTTTTGGTATCAGGGTGATGGTGGCCTCACAGAATGAGTTTGGGAGTGTTCCTTCCTCTACTGTATTTTGGAAGAGTTTGAGAAGGATAGGTGTTAGCTCTTCTCTAAATGTTTGATAGAATTTGCCTATGAATCCATCTGGTCCTTGTTTTTTGTTTGTTGGAAGATATTTAATCACAGTCTCATTTTCAGTGCTTGTGATTGGTCTGTTTATATTTTCTATTTCTTCCTGGTTCAGTCTCGGAAGGTTGTGCTTTTCTAAGAATTTGTCCATTTCTTCCAGGTTGTCCAGGTTATTGGCATATAGTTGCTTGTAGTAACCTCACATGATCCTTTGTATTTCTGCAGTGTCAGTTGTTACTTCTCCTTTTTCATTTATAATTCTATTGATTTAAGTCTTCTCCCTTTTTTTCTTGATGAGTCTGCCTAATGGTTTATCCCAGCTTTTAGTTTTATTGATCTTTGCTATTGTGTCCTTCATTTCTTTTTCATTTATTTCTGCTCTGATCTTTATGATTTCTTTCCCTCTGCTAACTTTGGTTTTTTGTTGTTGTTGTTGTTGTTCTTTCTCTAATTGCTTTAGGTGTAATGTTAGGTTTTTTGAGATTTTCCTTGTTTCTTGAGGTAGGATTTTATTGCTATAAATGTCCCTCCTAGAACTGCTTTTGTTGCATCTCATAGGTTTTGGGTCACATTGTTTTCATTGTCATTTGTTTCTAGGTATTTTTTGATTTCCTCAGTGATCTCTTGGTTATTTAGTAGTGTATTGTTTAGCCTCGATGTGTTCGTATTTTTTACAGATTTTTTCCTGTAATTTACATCTAGTCTCATAGCATTGTGGTTGGAAAAGATATCTGATACGTTTTCAATTTTCTTAAATTTACCAAGGCTTGATTTGTGACCCAAGATATGGTCTATGGAGAATGTGCCATGAGCACTTGAGAAGAAAGTGTATTCTGTTGTTTTTGGATGGAATGTCTTATAAATATCAATTAAGTCCATGTTGTCTAATGTGTCATTTAAGTTTGTGTTTCCTTATTTATTTTCATTTTGGTTGATCTGTCCATTGCTGAAAGTGGGGTTTTAAAGTCCCCTATTATAATTATGTTACTGTCGATTTCCCTTTTATGGCTGTTAGCCTTTGCCTTATTTATTGAAGTGCTCCTATGTTGGGTGCATAAATATTTACAATTGTTATGTCTTCTTTTTGGATTGATCCCTTGACCATTATGTAGTGTCCTTCTTTGTCTCTTGCAATAGTCTTTATTTTAAAGTCTATTTTATCTGATATGAGAATTGCTACCCAGCTTTCTCTTGATTTCCATTTGCATGGAATGTCTTTTTCCATCCCCTCACTTTCAGTCTGTATGTGTCCCTAAGTCTGAATTGGGTCTCTTGTAGACAGCACATATACAGGTCTTGTTTTTGTATCCATTCAGTCAGTCAATGTCTTTTGGTTGGAGCACTTAATCCACTTACATTTAAGGTAATTATCGATATGTATGTTCCTATTACTATTTTCTTAATGTTTTGGGTTTGTTATTGCAGGTCTTTTCCTTCTCTTGTGTTTCCTGCCTAGAGAAGTTCCTTTAGTATTTGTTGTAAAGCTGGTTTGGTGGTCTTGAATTCTCTTAGCTTTTGCTGTCTGTAAAGATTTTAATTTGTCCATCAAAACTGAATGAGATCCTTGCTGGGTAGAGTAATCTTGGTTATAGATTTTTCCCTTTCATCGCTTTAAATATGTCCTGCCACTCCCTTCTGGCTTGCAGTTTCTGCTGAAAGATCACCTATTAATCTTATGGGGATTCCCTTGTATGTTATTTGTTGCTTTTAATATTTTCTCTTTGTTTTTAATTTTTGATAGTTTGATTAATATGTCTTGGCATGTTTCTCCTTGGATTTATCCTGTATGGGACTCTCTGTGCTTCCTGGACTTGATTGACTATATCCTTTCCCATGTTAGGAAGTTTTCAACTATAATCTCTTCAAATATTTTCTCAGTCCCTTTCTTTTTCTCGTCTTCTTCTGCGACCCCTATAATTCAAACGTTGGTGCATTTAATGTTGCCTCAGATGTCTCTAAGTCTGTCCTCAATTCTTTTCATTCTTTTTTCTTTATTCTTCTCTGTGGTAGTTATTTTCACTCTTTTATATTCCAGGTCACTTATCTGTTCTTCTGCCTCAGGTATTCTCCTGTTGATTCCTTCTAGAGAATTTTTAATTTCATTTATTGTGTTTTTCATCATTGTTTGTTTGCTCTTTAGTTCTTCTAGGTCCTTGTTAAACATTTCTTGTATTTTCTCCATTCTATTTCCAAGATTTTGGATCATCTTTACTATCATTACTCTGAATTATTTTTCAGGTAGACTGCCTATTTCCTCTTCATTTGTTTGGTCTGGTGGGTTTTTAACTTGCTCCTTCATCTGCTGCATATTTCTCTGTCTTGTCACTTTGTTTAACTTACTGTGTTTGGGGTCTCCATTTCACAGGCTGCAGGTTCGTAGTTCCTGTTGTTTTTGGTGTCTGCCCCCAGTGGGTGAGTTTGGTTCAGTGGCTTGTGTAGGCTTCCTGGTGGAGAGGACTGGTGCCTGTTTTCTGGTAGGTGGGGCTAGATCTTGTCTTTCTGGTGGGCAGGGCCATGTCCGGTGATGTGTTTTGGGGTTTCTGTGAGCTTAGTATGATTTTAGGCAGCCTCTCTGCTAATTGGTGGGGTTATGTTCCTGTCTTTCTAGTTGATTGGCATGGGGCGTCCAGTATTGGAGCTTGCTGGTCATTGGGTGGAGCTGGGTCTTAGCATTGAGATGGAGATCTCTGGGAGAACTTGCCGATTGATATTACACGGGCCTGGGAGGTCTCTGGTGGTCCAATGTCCTGAACTTGGCTCTCCCACCTCAGAGGCTCAGGCCTCACACCAGACCGTAGCACCAAGACCCTGTCAGCCACATGGCTACCCCAAGGCTATTTTTAGTTTTTAAGGAAACTCCATACTGTTTTCCACAGTGGCTGCACCAATTTACATTCTCACCAACAGTGTACAATGATTCCCTTTTTTCTACCTCCTCACCTACAATAGATTTTCCTTTCTTAAGCCTCTAGGAGGCATTAGAAGAGATTGTGCTATTGGAGGAAGCTGGGCCTTGGTTAGAGATGGCTAAAAGGACATGACACATGATATTATTTGGGGTACATGGATGTATTCCTAAACTATTTTTCCCCAAAATATTTTGCTTGCAGCACTACAATCAGAGGTGCCCTGTGACTATATCCTTGGTTGTAACCAACAGAAACTTCATTCTGGTAAAGGAAAAAGGACTGTATTGGAAGGAAAGTGGTTAAGCTCCTAAGTTGACAGCATCTACCTTGGTTAATGGCAGGATCCAATGCAACTGGGAGCACCATAACAGTCAGGGTAAAGAGAAACTGCTACCTGCCACTAACTACCACTAGCACCAATGCAATGGCTATCAGGTGTTGCCACCACTCTAGGGTGAATTCCAGATGTCCTCTGCTTTCTTTTATCGTTGGTTCCAGATTTAAAGTATCTTGCTAGAAAATCCTTTTGGCCAAGCTTAGGTCACTTCCTCAAATTCTAGTTGCCTTGTTTCAAGGAAAACAAGTGTCTCAAATATCTAATATTTTTGGCGTCTATGGTATGAGTCAGAGCCCTGATTTACATAAAGACTCACCCTAAATCAGAATCTTTAAACATAAAAATAAGCAAATGAATAAGCAACAAATATCTTCTGCATTCTGCAAAATGTTTAAAGCAAAACAAGACAAAACAAAAAACAATGCAGATAACTGATACTATAATTTACTCTGGAGATTCACAATTCTCTTTATGTATTAGAGTCTCTGAGATTCTTACAGCAAAGCAAATGAACAAAAAAGTCTGTTAAGTTTACAATTCAGCATTCTTCATACTTATTTGACCACGGAGCCTTTTAATGATAGAATACGTTAATGCATTGAATATTTTTCTTCAGGTGTTAATTTGAGAACTGTTGCCTTAAGCCTTCTCCAGACCTTTTGTCTATGTCCTCCCCTAGCCTTCTATAAACATTCCCTGACGTGGCAACCTAGAGGCAGAAACTAAACAGCCTCATTTTCCCTTTCAAGCAGGGTATGTCTAATACTAGTGTCCTTTGGAATTCATTTCCAGAACTTAAATTCCTGGATCAGAGCTTACAAAATAAAAGAGACTAATGAAAACCAAGGAAATTCTGGTCTTAAGTTGAGATGCTAAAGGAATTCCAAGGAAAGGTGAAGGGACAAAAAGACAGTGGCCAAATATCACAGTGAGTAAACGACATCCTTTAACAGGACTATGTATGATAGACTCCAGCCTACAACCACATTTCTGTGCATCTCAACTACACTAAGGATGTCTCAAGTCTAGGCCCAATTACACATTTTCCTTTGCCCCAGAGCACCCTTCCTTCTGAGTTGTCTGGCTGATTTCTTTCTTTCAAATATCATCTTAAACAGCCCTTCCTCATGGAAGCCTTTCTTTGATGTCTCTTGAAACCTCTATCTCTATTGGCTAAGTTAGGAGTCCTTGTTATGTGCTCTTGTGACAACTTGTAAGTTCTTTCCCACTCAACAAATACCTCACGTTATGTGATTGCTTATTTAATTATGTCTCTACATGATGGATTATAAAAGAAAGAAAGCAATGGACATATTTTCTTCCTTTTTTAGGATAAATCTCTATGGATTTCATCCACTGCTAATAAGGTAGATGATATCCATTTCCTATCATGTAAAGGTAGGTGTATAGTTTCCTAAAACTGCTGTAACAAAGTACTACAAATGTGGTGATTTAAAACAATAGAAATTTATTATTTCACCATTCTGGGGGCTAGAGTTTTAAATTAAAGTGTTGGCAGAGGGCTATGTTCCCTCCAAAGCCTCCAGGAGAAAAAAACTTGTTTGCCTCTTCCAGCTTCTGGTAGCCCCAGATGTTCCTTGACTTGCAGCTTCAATACTTCAATCTCTGCCTCTGTAATCACATGGCATTCTCCTTGTGTGTATCTGTCTATGTCTCTGTCTTCCCTTCTTATACGGACACAACTAATATTCGATTAAGGCTTACCCTAATGACCTCACCTTGACTTGATTACATGTACAAAGACTATTTCCAAAATGATGTCAAAAGCTCAGTCTCTCTGTGCACTGGTGCTGCATTGAATCTCAGAGACAGAGGTCTGGGTGAAGTAGACAAGGATAGCTTTATTTCTTTGCCGGGCAAAGGGATACATGGAGGGCTCCTGCCTCAAAAAACTTTGCGTCCCAATCCAGGGGAGTTTCGAGTGGAATTTAATGGCAAAGGTTCAAGAGTGGGCTTGCTGACAAGATTAAGGTATGTGCAGGATTTCAGGTGGTCATTCTCCTAATCTTGATGAACTTCTCTTGTCCCTTTAATCTTGCCTCAGGTGGTTTCGTGCCTGCTCCTCCCTTGATTAGCAACTGTTTGAATCTGCCCTTTGGAACTAAGGGAAAGTCATGGAGGTTGGAGTCTTGCCTACAAGAAATGGGGGACAAAAAGTCTTCCATGCCCAGGAGCCCCAAAGGGCCCCGCTTGGTTTCAAAATGAGGTCACAGTCACAGGTAATAGGGATTAGGACTTCAACATATTCCATTTGTGGGGACATAATTCAACCAATAACAGTAGAGTTCATCTTCACTTGATGGATCCACAGCCTCCTCCTAAGAATGTGAAGTTACAGCACAGAATAGGTGGGTGTTTTCTCACTCTCTTTCTATAGATAGATAGACAGACAGACAGATGTGTGCACGTGTGTGTGTGGGCATGTAACAAATAAGTCAACATTTGAGAAAGGAGCTTATGTGTTTTCCAGTTGCTATGCTGTTCTCCAGGAGGGTTCAGATAAAGGGGGAATGGCTCACTGGAAAGAATATAAAGACAAATCAGCTGCAAATCCCCATTCTTAAGGAAAGATTAAGGTTTAATCCAATACAGGAATCTGCTTGGTAAAATGAATCCACAGAAAGAGAAGTGGATCAGAAACAATCTTGCCATTGTTTCAGGAACAAGAACATGAATTCATATCTTTCTCCTTCCTTGTCTTTCCTCACCCTTTTTCACTTTTCAGTCTCCTTTTGTCTTTTTTCCCCAATTTCCCTAGAACCCCAACCAAAATTGAATATTTTTCTCTACCTACTTGTCTCTTCTTTGCAGGAAATCCCTGTCTCCTGTGTGGCTTAATCAATGGTTTTCAGTCTTGGCTGAGCATTAGAATCATCTGGAAGATTTTTTAAAAAGAGAAATTCCATGGCCATACCCATGGAGCTTCTGTGATTCTATTGCAGGATTAGGGAGAGATCCACTCTTCCTCATGCTTCAAGGTGGCAGTTCTCACATTAACTCCTTCAAGTGTGAACTTCTAAAGTTCAGTAACTTATTTAATATACATGTCCTAAGCATTTAGTGTTTTTCTTTCCTTTCGAGTTTGGGAAGGGAAACTTCCTTCTTATAAAAGTATAAGCCTTGTATTAAATGACCCAAGTAAGTTAAACCACCTCCAGCCTGTTATCTCCCAAGTCTCCAAATTTCTACATGTAACTCACCTAACAGATAGACAGAGCCCCTTGAGGATGGGGACTCTTTGTTTTATCTCTGGATCCCAATTATTGACCACAGGCCTCGACACAGAGTGTGCCCTTAATGCATTTAGGTAAAAGATGAATCATTACTAAGTTTGCATTTTCAGGAAATGGCAAATTTCCCCTCTTCTCAACATCTCAGATTAACCTCAGCCCTAAACCAATCTAAGGCAAAACTTTGGCCAAATTTCTGGCTACATTTCCCATGCTAACTTAAAAAAAGATTGTTTTCCTTTGATCTCAGTTGCTGATGGAGAGACTATGAGGTAACAGAAAGTTCCTTTCTTCTGTAGGAAAAAAAAATGTGATACTAATGCCCAGGAGGGATCCAAGATTCTATTTTTACACCTTCTCTGAATATCAGTTTACTGCTCAACTTTGTTCTGAATTTCAGGGCTATAACAGAGAAGGTTCTGTCTTTCAGAATTTACTATTCTGTATGATCATTTAAAAAGTAGCTTTATTAAAATAAAAACATTCAGAATCAAAACAGCTTTAGGGCTTCTAGAGATATTTCCTAGAAAGGAGTGTGAAAAGCAAGTCAACTGCTTAAGAACCATTTTATTACTTCTAATTAGAAGTAATTTTCTTTCCATGTTATGGTGAACTTTTTTAGCAGGGAGTTGGGGCTTATTTAAATAATTCTTTGTGTTTGCCAGCTACCATGGAGTCTTATACTTTTGTTTCCTGACTTGAGCCTGCAGTGCCCTTCACAATAGGTTCCCCCGTAACCTTCAGTTGCTCCAGACCCTGTATGCAGAGTTGTTTACTTGACTTTAAATTTTCCATAAATTTGAATTTAAATAAAATAAACCTTCAAAACATTTTCATTGAATTTATAGCGTGGAAAGAAAGTCCAAAGATCTGGAGAGGCAGTGTGATACAAAAGGAAAAGGCATAGATTCGAGGATCAAAGGACTTGAGTTCCTGCACCACATGAATTATGTGACTTTTGGAAGGTTATTTCACTTCTTTGATTATCATCTCTCTTATCTGCAAAATGGAAATACTGAGCACATAGCTTATACACACTTTTGAGGGTAAAAGAGGATCAGACATAAAGCACTTGACACATAACAGTAAGTGTTCAATAAAATAGGCTTTCTTTCACTTCCTGTGAATGCCCTTTTCTTCACAAAGTTAAAATAGCCACCATCATCTCTTCTTTTTCAAACTATTAGCCTTATTAACTAATCCTTGTCCTCCATTGAATCTATATTCTGGTTATAACTGTTGTGAAAAAAGTAACCACCAATGTAAATAAAGGGACACAGATGAATGAAAAAAGGCCACATTTCAACTCACAAATATATTCTGGAAAATGTCATTTATGCATTAATATTGTGCTTCTCTTATACGTCAGGGACCATGCTTGTTATCAACTTTTATTTCCTCTCCTGAAAATACTGGCGGTCTAGTAGGAAAGCTAGACAGCATCACAAAAATGTTCTAATATGAAGCTGATATTGATATATACCATGAGAAAGGTATCAAAAAAGACTGTGGCTGTATGAAAAGAAAGACAATCCTTTCATCTTGAGAGAACAGGAAAGGTTTCTGGAAGCAAAGAGCGTATTAATTATCACCTGAAAGACTGATAGGATTTTAAAATGGAGAAACTAAAGGGAAAGCATCATCAGTGGAAGAAGTAACATGAGCAAAAGCATTGAGAGATCCATTATTCCAATTTCCCTGGCCAAAAATCTTGGAGTAATCCTTGGCTCCTGACTCTTTCTCTCATACCATCCATCCATTCAGTTGACCATGAAGTTCTATTATCTCCATCTTAAAAAATCCAAAAATACTTCTAAATCTCTTCACCCCCCTAATCTAAACCACCCTCATTTTCACACTTATGCTATTGCAAATAGCCTTCTAAATGGCCCTCTTGCTTCCATACTTGACCCCTGTCCCCAAACCCTACCTAATCTCAGCACAGCAACTAGAATAATCCTTTTAGTATGAAAGTCAAAGCTTATCACTCCTCTGCTCAAATCCTTGGATTAGATCACAATTTCACTCAGAGTAGTAGCTATACAATGGTCTATGGGGTCTGTGTGATTAACCACGCTCCATCCATACCTCTTTACCTTTCTGACCCCAGGTCCTACTAACCTTTCTCTTAAATCATGTTAGCTACCACACCAATCATCCAACAGAACTCTCTCTCAACACAGGGCCTATCTACTGGTTCTTCCCTCTGCTTGGAATAGTGTTCTCAGATATCCTCATAGTTTACTCCTTTCTCTACTTCAGGTCTTTCTCAAATGTGCCTTCTCAAGAAGACTTATCGTGATCTCCCTATTTGAAATTGTAACTATACCTCCAGCATTCCCAAACCCTTTTACTCCATGGATGTCACCTTCTCAATTATTCCTAGTGTTTATTATTTATTTTTTATCATCCTATGATGGAACACAAGTTCTTTGGAGGGCTTATTTGTTGTTAGAAAATTTTATGTTTTTGTTTTTGTTTTTTTTAAGTGTCTAGAACCTTGTCTGGCACACAATAGATGTTCAAACAATTGTCAATAAATAAAATTGATTAAAAGATCTTTCTCTCTTCCCTTTCTACCCACTCCTTCATTGTACTTAGTCCTTGATACCTGTAGCTTCTAGTAGAATTCTTAACATATAGAGGTGCTCAGTAAATGTGCCATAAATTCAGTCCCACATTTTAATGGATTCTTTTAGAGCCATAGAGTTTGCACATTAGTAAAATTAAAAAAAAAAATTTAAAAGCACTATTTGCTTATATCTATTGTTACCAGTGAAAAAAGATCATCTTCTCTTTAAAAAAAGGCTCTTTTGTTAGCAGCAGAATCTGGAATCTGAATTCTCTGGATTAGTGGCTTTTAAACTGTTTTCCACATCTTTCTTATGGTTCTGAGGATGTGCTACAAGGGTTGCTAAAAGTGTAAAAGTCATGAGGCACTTTCATCCCAACCCACCAAGGGTCTTATCTCAACTTTCCCGAGTTTCTTCTCACCCAGGCCAACTCTGCTATTTTCATTTTCCATATTGAGCTTTTGACTAAGATTTTGTTGAAATAAAGGATTCCAAAGCAAAAAGAAATTTTGAAAACAATTAAATTAGGTCATTTTCTTGACTCTCTTTATTTTGATCTGTACAGACACCATTTTTCCCTTTCAGTCTTTGCCAACTCTGGAGCTAAATGGAATCACATTGAATATCAAAAATAGGAGATTTTTTTTTATTCTTTCCCAAACTGACTTTCTACTTTTTTTTTTAAAGTGGGACAAGTAATTTCTTTTTTTACCTCATATTGAACTACGGTTTTATTTTATTTAATTATTTTGCCATCCTGTCTCTCTCTTGATAGACTGAATGGCTGAATGATAATTGCTACAGTAGTGTCCAGGAAAATTCATGTTTGCTATTAAATAAAACAGATAGAGAAGGAAGAAAGAAAAATAAAAATGACAGAACTTATCATGTCATAACCTGTCATGCTGTCAGATTAATTTGATGTCTGAAAAAAAAAAACCCACCTACAGATGTGCTACAACTAGCAATTTCGAGTCATCCAGGAATATTTAACATCTACTCATATTCCATTACCTTGCTCAGTGCTTTTCTTTTTCATTTATTTTTAAACGTTCCCTTTTTAGTTTGTGACTGTAGTCGACAAAAGTGTATCAATATGTATTGTGTCCTTTCTTATTTGTCTGATTCCTATTTTCTAGGACAAAAGAAAATAGGAAGTTTTCCAAATTTCCTTTCTGTCCCTCCTCTCTCCCTTGTTTGGGTCATTCTTAAGTGGGCACTTAGTATCTGTATACAGTTTGATCTTTTCAGCAATCTGAAATTAATAGATATACACCGTTTAATTTTCAACCAGCAGTTACAACGCAGATTTTATTAACCAAACATGATAAATACTTTAGAATTCAACTCCCTAGGTCAGTGATTCTTAACCCTGGATTCACATTAGAACTACCTCAAGAGCTTTTAAATACTGATTCTTAGGCCCCAGTTGGACCAGTTAAATCAGAAACTCTTGGAGTGAGGCCCTGGCACTGGTATTTTTTAACAGCGCCCTGGATCATTTTGATGTGTGGCTAGTGTTGAAAACAACTCCTCTAGAAGGACTAAGTTACTAAAAAGTAGACTAGGCAGTTATTTTAAATTTGGTTGCCAATGCACAATGCTTAATGGGACTTCTCTGGCAGTCCAGTGGTTAAGACTTCACCTTCCAATGCAGGGGGTGCGGTTTCGATCCCTGGTCAGGGAACTAAGATCCCACATGCCTCGTGGCCAAAAAACCAAAAACATAAAACAGAAACAAGATTGTAACAAACTCAATAAAGACTTTAAAAATTGTCCACATCCGAAAAAAATGCATAATGCTTAAAGAAAAACATTCAAATGCAATAAGAACTGAATTTGCTATTGCTTTGCTAGTTCATTATGACCTAGAATGACTTAGAGGTAGATTTGCTGTGAACTTGATGAATCTTCAGCTTCAGTGTCCCCACTGCCTCCTGCCCCTGTGAGGGCTGGGAGTTGCTAAGAGTTGGGCAGTGTTTCAGGTATGAAAAGCCAGGTAGCAACCAGAAAACATCTCTAAGAATTACTTATAAGTTGTCTAAAGAGATCTCAGAAAAAGGGGCCTGAGTCATTTATTACAGTAATTTATTGTGATTTCTTTCCTTATTTTACTTGAATATTCATTTTCAAACGTAATTTTATATTTGTAATTTTTGCATTCCTTTCATGAAAGAAAGATGCACAAATTGTATGTGCTTGAGGTCTCACAAAATCTGGATCTATCCCTTAGTGGGACATGTTTGATGAAAGTAGAAGGGATTGCTGGTCATATTCCTAACTAGAAATTTAAATGTTAGAAATGTTAGAAATTAATGTGTTAGACACATTAATCCTCTTCTGCATAATAATTAAACATTTCAAAGACCTAGTACCTCTACCCTTAAAACAGCCTTTTAAAAATATTTAATCCAAAGAATGTGGTATTTCTGTTTTGCAGTTTTGAGTTGCTTCTCTACCTTTTGGTTCTTTTGAGTAAATTTCATATATATTCTTAAATGACATTCAAATTAGATATGGCCCAAGAATTTCCATTTGATGATAGTGTGATCTGATATTCGCAACTGCTTTTTCCTCCTTGAGTTCAATAAAAAGATCTGACTCATTATTATCATCATCACAGATATTTCACAGATAATATTTTCACATAAATTATTACTTACAATATATCTATGAGTTAGGTATTTGTACCCCATTTTTAAAGAGGGTGCAAACTGAGAGCTAAATTCCCCTGACCAGCATCCAAAATTCAGAATTCAAAACCAGAACTATCAGATACAAAAGCCTTTCATCATTAAACTCTTCTTTTATCCCAACCATGCCTATGTTTCTATATTAATCTGAAATGTAAGGATTACCCTAAGGTTTTCATTTTCAAGTCAGATCTCTGATAATATTTCAAGATCATGACTGCAAGTAATTTTTTTTCTCACATACCAATTCTAACTGATAGTGACTAGCTGAAGTCCTGTGTTGAGAAGGATTCTGAAGGTGAGTCTGGGATCAGCAGATGACTCTAGTGAGAAAATAAAATCTGTTTTTGATGGATAAAGAAGTGCTGGCATACATACCAACAAATATTATATGTTTTAGGCTACTGATTACAGTCCCTAGCTGATTTTCTCTCATTTACACTTTAGCCAATGGTAGTCTATTGTTCTCACCAACAATTTCTAGTCCTGTATGTTTCTCTCCAAAGCACTCATCCAATATCAACGATGGAATGTCCACTGAATATTGCTCTACTCAGATCTCAATGCCATTAGGGAAGGTTTAAAAGCATTAAGTTCTGTTTATTTCCCTTAATTTTCAGCTGGAAGGTATATACTGAACTTTCTGGGACATGGAGGAACTGTGAAAAGCATCTTTGCTTTAATGTAATAAAATACCTGCTTATATATTGTGTTGTTTTGTATTTACATACCTGGGTAAAATTGTCTATCTTTATCCACTTTGACATTAAACAAGCAATTCATCTGTGTCTTCCTTAGGGAAGCTGTTCTTGATTTTATTTTCTCTTTTCTTTACTATAGCTATTTCTATAGAGGAAGTAGGTGGGACGCATTTAACTGCAAGTAATGGGAAACTCAAAGCACAAGGGCTTAAATAAATATGAGTTTGTTTTTTCATACTAATTAAGAAATGTAGAATGTGAAGTCTGTTGGCATTTAGTGGATCAGCAACGTCAAGGCCAGCATCTTTGAAATTCTCTTGGCTTTTCCCTCATACTTGAAAGATGGTCACTAAAGCATCAGACTTCACATCCACATTCAAAGCCAGAAAGGGTGTAGAGCTGTGCATTCTCCCATCATCAGAAAAAAATCAATGCCTTTCCAAAGCACCAGTTAGAATTCCAGTTAGATCCAATTTGCAATAATTTTGTCACATGATTACTCCTAGCTACAAAAGAGGCTGTCAAACTGATTAATTAGTTTTTTCATCTTCTCTGGTAGAGATAATGAGTCAGAGAGAAATGGATTGAGTATAGTGTTGAGTTACCCAACCATCAGTGTTAGAGTTACTCTTCCCACCCTGATTACAATATTTTTTCCCCATATTTTGTCCCCTTAATAATGGTTTATTTGGTGAGGATAGAGAGTGTCTTTCATCTCTGAACATAAGATTAGTACCTGATGCAGAGTAAGTACTCAGTACCTGTTGATTGAATTGTACTGTGTGGTGCTATCATTCAGTGTCAAGTTGGCTAAGCTGACACTGCATTTCTAAGACTCCTCTTCGCTGTATGGTCCAGGCGTACTATTGGTGCAAAAGTGAAATTTATGTGAGATTTGGGAAGCAGAGTGTGTTGGCAGCCATCACTCTCTGAGGCTGTCATGGTTAGATGGAGAGACATGGAGATGCATGCAAGTTTGAGTTTATCCTTGCTCTTCCCTGCAGTAGAAGACAGATATAGAGGTGCTAGTGAATCCCAGTTTGTTCTCTTCGTCTCCTGTCCTGTGTCCTCTCTTTTTCCCAACTGTTAGCTCTGCTGACCAACAGCAACAAGATTGGGAGGAACTACCTTTCCACAGACTTTTCTACCACTTCCCTTTATAGTCTAACCCCATGGGCTGGACATGCCTGAATTCCAGATCTCCCTGCAAGCTCCACCCTGTCCTCCAGTGCCCTTGTTTCAAGAGAGCTCATTAGTGACTTTTCTCTGTTCCTCCAACTTCCCTCTGAAGCCTATTTTCCCTCAAATTGTATAAACTTTAATTTCTGTAAGAGATTCTTCATTGCAAACTGCTTTCCTGATTTACCCTAATTGATACAGAGAAACTCAGTGACTCTTATTCATGGTTCTTATTTTACCATAACCTATATCACATTTTTCTTGTATTAACAGAGGTGTTAACAGAGGAATTATAACAGTTATAACATTTTATTTTAGATATTTGCTATACATCTGGGTGTCTGCTTTTGCAACTTCAGAAAGAATTATGGGAATTATGAAGCACTCCATGAATAATTGCAAAATAATTTTCTTTTAGAGAAGACTCTTTTTTTTTTAAGGGAACTCTTAAGGGAAGTGTCACAATAATTTATTTCATCTCTTAACTCAATATTTCATATAGAATGAGAGGGAATTTGAAATGAAGGTAAGAAATCATATTGAGTGAATTCTTTTTCTTCAGATAGTGGTTGCAGCATCCTTCACGTCTTAGTGCTTACTTTCCATTAACCATACTCAGAATAGTCCTTCACTTTTTATTTGTGACCATGTGTGGTTAAACAGTAAAAAGTAGCTGATTGTCAACAGTAGCAACATGTTCATTCTCTCTTAATATTTAAAGATACAGACTCGCAGAAAGGAGATGGTAGTCAGGGAGCCCAGTGCTGTACTTCAATCAATTAAAAACAAAACGAGGGCTTCCCTGGTGGCGCAGTGGTTGAGAGTCCGCCTGCAGATGCAGGGGACACGGGTTCGTGCCCCGGTCCGGGAAGATCCCACATGCAGCGGAGCGGCTGGACCCGTGAGCCATGGCCGCTGAGCCTGCGCGTCCGGAGCCTGTGATCCACAATGGAAGAGGCCACAGCAGTGAGAGGCCCACGTACCGCAAACAAACAAACAAAAAAAAACAAAAAACAAACAAACAAACAAAAATAAACGAAACAAAACTCAGTGGCTGTAGCCTGCATCCGACATCTTTGGAAAGCACCAAAGGAAGCCTAACCAGCTTTACTTGGAGGAGCCTTTTCAAGATTCAGTGGAGAAGGAAATATATTGGAAAATGAGTGCTGGATGCCTGCTGTTGTTTTCTGCCTGCAAACACAGGTAAACCCAGAGCATTCTATCACTCAGATGCAAACTCAACAGGGGAATATAAAAGGCAAAAGTAGGCTTTTTGTTTCCTGGGGTCTGAATAGCCAGAGAACATCATTAATTAATTTCACTTTCCAAGGTGAAATGTGTGTGAAGGGACCAGTGAGTGTAGGGTCACTTTCGCATTTTCCAGGGGACAATACAGAAGCCTAAATATTTGACCCCAGATATTGGTGGAAAGAAGTATTGTCGAGACCCAAAATGAAAAAAAATTTAATAAGAAATATTCACATGAGGGCTTCCCTGGTGGCGCAGTGGTTGAGAGTCCGCCTGCCGATGCAGGGATAACAGGTTCGTGCCCCGGTCCGGGAAGATCCCATATGCCGCGGAGCGGCTGGGCCCGTGAGCCATGGCTGCTGAGCCTGCGTGTCCGGAGCCTGTGCTCTGCAACGGCAGAGGCCACAACAGTGAGAGGCCCACGTACTGCAAAAAAATAAATAAATAAAATAAAAAATATTCACATGGTTTAAAGAAGTTTTTAAAAAAAAGCTCATCCGTGAAATATCTCAATCTTACTTCTATCCTCAGACCCACACCACATCTCCAGCTGCAAACAACTTTTAATTGTTATGTATCCCTCCAGTGTTTCTATGCATGTATAAGAACATATGAACACATATTCTAAGTTTCCTCTTGTACATCAAAAAATATCCTACGCTTTGATCTGAATCTTGCTTTTTTCACTTATATCTCATAAAACTGTTCATATATGTAAATAGAGAATTTCATCTTTTTTTCCTACAACCACATTGTATTTCATCTTGTGGATGTACTGTAGATCATTTAGCCATTCTCCTGTTGATGGAATCTTGGCTTGTTTCTAATGTTTTGTTATTACAATACTGGATGAGTAATCTTGTGCACATACCGTCTTATACATGTGCAGATACATCTGTTGAATAAATTCCAAGGAGTGGGATTGCTGAATCAAAAGGTAAAGCATTTCTCATTTAGAGAGAAATTGCCAAATTACCTTTGTTAGCCATTGTACTATTCTGCAGTGTCGCCTGAGAAAAATGAAATGAGTCTATTTTCCCATAACCTCACCAAAATGGCTGTTGCCAAATTTGGGGATTTTTGTTGATCTGAGAAATGAAATCTGGTACTGAAATTTAGTTTTAATTTGCAGTTCTTTTATCAAAAGTGAGATTTAGCAGCTTTTTACATGTTTAAGGGACATTTGTACTTTTTCTATGAGCTCTGTGTTCACATCCCTAGCTCATTTTTCTTTTGGAGGTTATTAATATTCTTTTTCTCAACTTCCTGTAGAGCATCTTTTTCTCCTGTGTTATGAGTTGCAAATTTTTTTCCAATTTGTTGATCGTCTTTTAACTTTGCCATGTATATATATTATGTATATATATATATATATATATATATATATATATATATATATATATATATATTTTTTTTGTCTTGCAAAACT